>NW_020185337.1:9185837-9215704 GCF_003031525.2 Neophocaena asiaeorientalis asiaeorientalis | reverse complement strand
TGCTTCCCCACACAGAGCACCGCCGCTGAAAGGCGGCCGCCGGAGACGTCCCGCCGCCGCTCTCGGCCGCGCTCGCCTCTGCCTCCCCGCGCTGCTCCTTCACTCACACAGGCACAGCCGCGGAGCTCGGCAGACACAGTCCCTGGCGCAACCTACCCTCCGCCACCGCCGCCGCCGCCGCCGCCGCCACCGCTCCCGCCTCCGCCTCCTCCCCTTCCTCCTCCCGGCCCCCGCCTCTAGCTCTCCGGCAGCCTCCTCCTCCCCGCGGAGCCTGCCCCCTACTCCCCCGGCGTTGGAGCTGCGGGCGCTCATTGGCTAATGTGCGCGTCACTCACTGCCAGCGGCGCTCCCCTCTGGTCCCGCCTCCCGCTCCTCCTCCTCGTCTCCGCCCCTCGTTCTGTTTTCTCGCGGCTGCCAGTCGAGCGGGTCTGCTACCTCCACCGCCCAGTCTCCGCTCAGGTGTCACTGTTGCTGGCAGTCCAGGATTAGGGAAGGAGAATGGGCAGGGGGTCGCGGCTGGAAGGAGAGAGGCTCTACCATGCCTCCCCCAGCCCCATTTGGCCTCCTCCCCTGGACCCCGCACACACACCCCGCGCCGCTCTGGCAACCGTGCCTGGTCGGCTGGGTTAAGCCGCAGTGTGAGTAGCCAAGTGCGGAGGGTGTCTCCGGGTGTGTGCGTGGCCCGCGAGAGGGCAAGAAGGGAGGAGGCGGAGGGAGGAGGGAAGGGGGTGGGGGTGAGAGGCGACCGAGAGAGGGCGGAGGAAGGAAGAGCGCTAGGAGCTCCGGGGCCCGCCGCACAGCTGCTGTCGCTGCCTCAGCTGTCCAGAGAGAAGCGCCAAAATGGGGACGAATAAACAACTTACCTTGGAGAGACGGGCTCTGCCTGTGATGGGTGTACGGTGGTTTTCCTGTTGGGGCTTTTGTGGGGCGTGGTGTAGTTGTTATTAATGTTTCCCACCCGTGCATCCACACCTTGCGACGAACAGCTGCTCCCGAGTGTCTCCGGCCAGGGACGTGGCGGAGAGTGCGGGACGCTATAGGACGGGGGACCGGGCTGTCCACTGAGGATGGGGACGGGAGTCCAAGCGACCCTGGGCAACTCTGAGTTACCTGGGTCAGCCCTGCTGGTCTCCAGGGAGAAATGGGGATGCGAGGGCGGGAGAAACACCAGAGAGGGTCGCCTTTTCCCTGTTGACACTGCACACCACGCGACTGGTCGTAAATGGTGACCCCCACGTCTCCCTTCCCATCTCCCTTCCCAGCACCCGATACCACCTGGTGCTCCTGGTACCTGCAGGGCACTGAAGCCCAAAGTGGGTCCCCATTCTGGTATCCTCCCGTTGGAAGGAGTGTGGAGGATGGAATGGGAGGTGTGGAAGGCCAAAGCGTGACAGTGGCCCAAATGCTCCCTTCTGACCTGCCTGCTGCGCCACAGAATGAGGAGCAGGTCTCCCTCTGCAAGAAGTTCACCTCTCCACAGCCCCTCTCCCCAACCAACCTCAGCAACAAGGACCAAGGACCAGCAGAGGCTGGGGACAGGGATTAGATTAAAGTTCAAACCTGAGGGCTTCCCTGGTGGCGCAGTGGTTGAGAGTCCGCCTGCCGTTGCAGGGGACACGGGTTCGTGCCCCGGTCTGGGAAGATCCCACATGCCGCGGAGCGGCTGGGCCCATGAGCCATGGCCGCTGGGCCTGCGCGTCCGGAGCCTGTGCTCCGCAACGGGAGAGGCCACAACAGTGAAAGTTCAAACCCGAAAAGAAGTTTTAGGAATTGTCTGATGACACTGGAGTGTGGCTTCAGCGGTGTGGCCTGCAAGGAATAGGAGCTCAAACTAGGAGGCCGGTGAGCCTCTATGGAGGCCTTTTTAGCAAAAGGAGACCACGCAAGGTATGTCCCTGACTTAGGGAGACTGCCATTGGCTCCAAATTCTGCTGCCCAATTCACAACCCTAGGATTGTTTTGTGGTAATTAGTCAGACAGTACATTCAGTAAATATGTATCCTGCTCTTTTTTATGTCAGACACTGTGATAGGTAATTTGTGTGGGGTGGGGAATTGAAAAGGGCCCTTGCCAGTAATAAAGCCTAGTCCAGTAGAACTGTCATAAAAATATGAGCTCTGAGAGGCCAGTGTATTGCCTCAGGAAGGGACTGTTAACAACAGCCTCCTGAGCACAGGCAGAGCTAGTTGCTAAGGCAGATTTGGGAAGTTGGTCCCTGGCCAGATGGCACACAGCAAGGCAGGGATGCCAAGACCTGTGGGTGAAGAAGAGGGCCTGCTTGAGGCAAGAGCAGGAAACCATGTCCAGGTATGCTCACTTCCAATGCCGCAACGTTCTTTCCCACATATTGCAAACAGAGATACAGTTCCCACCATTATTTGGACTCACTTTTCAGGTATTTTTTTAAAAAAAGAAAAAAAATACCTTTGAACCAAGCTCAGAGACTTAAAAAGTCAGCACCATAGAAAAGTTTTATGAAACAGATAGGAAATTAAGGCACACTTTTCAGGCACACCCTTCAGTCTGCTACAAGTCTAGGACACCTCCTAACTGAGGTATGTGTGGTAAAAAAAAAAAATGTTATGAATCATAATCACTTTATAACACATCTTATTATCATCACGTGCCTTTAATGCGTGTGTCTGGTTCCACGCTGTTGCAACACAGACACATCTTCTTAATCAAAATTAAACCCTACTCTAAGGAAAATTAGACAGCAGCATATTAACTAGAGACTAGTTACGTCCACGTAGCTGGCCTACTGATAGAGCCAAATCATCTTTTTTATTTAGGTATTTTCAGGTGTCCTACTATCTGCTACTGACAGTTTTTTTATTCTGTTAGATTGCCCAAGCAGTCCTTGATTATATTACCTCTTGCATCAGATCACCTTAGACATGGAATTTACATTTTCAAAAAGTTACTGCAATTCCTGGATGCTGACTTTGACAATGTCCTCTATTTATGGAGAAAAAGAAAAAAAAAAAAAAAAACCTTGGCAAAAAAAAACTTACTGTCTACCAAAAGTTGTATTTCCCCTTCTTTAGTATACTTCTCTCTGCAAAGCATCTGTCTAGGTAGAGACTCCATTTCCCGGCCTGCACCTGCTTGCATCTGAGTGGGTCCATAAGACTAGTTCTGGTCAATGGGCTGTGGGCTGAAGTGTTTCATCATTTTCCAGCTAAGGCCGTTAAGCAGCAGATATGCATTCTCTAGCCCATGGGCTCCCATCCTATAGCTGGATTCAGAGGCTTCTAGGGTCCTGGAGGAGGTGTAACCTCAAATGGAAAGAGCTCAGTGCCTAAACTACCACATAGAGAAATGCTGCCCACCTACTAGAAATCTGCATTGGACTTTACATGAAGAAAAAATAAACTCTTAGTGTTGCTCCATTGAAATGTGGGGATATGTCTGTTAGGGGAGCTAGTATCACCAAATTAGCACACAAAATTTATGTTTATTTATTTATGTTAGTTCAAAAAGTAAAATCCAGAATTATTGTGTATCTGTTATATAACTACAAGAAGACTAAAAATATTCTTATTTTTTTAAACACATGAGCATCAAACCTTGTTTTTTTATAAAGAACTATTGATTTGCCAGTTGTGTTTCGAACACCTGTTCTGTGCAAGGTACTGTGCTGCTAGATAATGCATAAATGTATAAAGGAGTCAAGATTTAGTCCTTTCGTTCAAGGATCTCAAAGTCTTGTTATACAAGAGTTGTACATATTTTATCTCTGCAAACATTTAGGTGTAAGGTGCTACTTCATCAAAACTAATTATGAACATAAATATGTATGAGAAAAGAAACTATTGAGGATTTGGAGTCATCTATGCATTCAAATGCTCCAAGTCACAGCTTACCTCCATTGGTACAAATTATCGTAAATGAATAAATGAATAATGTTTTAGTTTGCTATTAAGTGCTCTGCTAGATCTAGAAGCTTTTTTTTTTAAAGAAAATAAATAAAGATATTTCATTTTGTATCCTGTTTTGAGAATAACCAGCTTTTGAAATTTTCGACTTTCCTTTGGTTCTTGGATGAATTACTATCATTTTGACTTTAAGAGCTGAATAGTAACTTCCGGTTTCAACTCTTCTAAGACATGCACTTCATTCTGAGTAGTTGATGGCAGACAGCAGCATGTCTGACCTATTCTCACCTGAGATGAGGGAGCATAGTGCTGAAGGACCTTGTAGACAGCCAATCCTGGCAGAGCCATGAATATGTATGAGAATTCGATTTATTATCTTTAAGCTAATTCCTATGACATGCACTTTTAACATGTTCTACCCTATTCACTATAGAGTCTCTATGAAATATATATTCAACATGGATTTTATTTGAGGTTTAAACTAAAAGTGCTTCTTGTTTATCTTTTGGATTGCTCTTGAAATTTTATTGAGCCTTGTTTTTTTCCAGAAGATAGTTTTACTCATTTAGGAAAATTATTTTTCAAAGAACATAAAAAATTGTTATACCAAATGTATTCAGGAATAAATTTTTTTTTCTCCATCAGGGACCAATCTATAACTTACGGAATTGTATGCTAAGTTTAATATGGAGAGGATATATTTTATGCAAAATTTGGCAAGACTATGGGCAATCATTATTAATTTGGATTTAATAAACATATTTTTATATTTGTTTTATTTGTATTTATACCTTCATCTCATATCCCAGTTCTGGGCACACAGTAAATGCTCAACAAATTTTGCTGAGTGAATTTAAAAAGTCTATTGTCATCCAATATATGAGGCACTAGAGTAAGTACCACAGCCCCTACTCTCAGGGATATTTTAATATTACTAATATAGATATAAAAATATATTTTTATATCTATATATTATATCTATCTATATATCTATATCTATATATACATACACACAAACTGGAGAGAAATCTTATAGCCCTTTCTCCTAGATAGTTTGAATTCTAATTTTATTAATTAAAAAATTATGAATAGATTAATGGTGTCAAGTCATAAATGTTCACATTTAAAATAACTATATACGTTGTATTATATTGATAATCTAAGAACTATTCATGCTGTAAAACTTTATGTATTCTGGCTTTTCTAAACTCAGAATAGTTGACCTGAAATGAGCTGAAGTTTACACTTGAAGTGCTTTGAGAACAACTTCAAGACCAACATCAAATGACTTAGCAATTAAACTAAAGATACCATGTTGTGGAAGACCTGATAAATCAATTTAGGACAAACTTTCTCAAGCCCTCTAAAAGTACATTTGCATATACAAAATCAATATAGTAACTAGAAATGAGTTTCACTCTTTAAAGCCAGGAGAAATTTAACCTTACCCCAAGTAAGTTTTGCCCATTATCGATTGGAAATTCATGAATTTGCAAGTAAACATTCTATTAAAAAAGAATCTTGCACTCAGTCTAGCCATCTTCCCATTTGCTTCTAATTAGTGGGGTTTTATTTTGCTAGTCTTCATGGTTATTGGAAATCCTATATTCAATAGGCATTTATTGAACACTTATGCATATCAGACACTGGGAATACAGTAGGAAAATATCAAGGTCTCTCCATTCATAAACCTTACATTCTAGTGAGGAGAGACAGATGATTAAAAGTAACAATTAAAAACAATTACACATACAGGTGAACGAAGCGGTAAAAATCACGTACAGTGGTAACAACAGTGGAAGGATTGGTTGGCAAAGTGGTGTTACTGTTGTGGACAGATTGTTTAGGGAAGACCTCTCTGAGAAGGTAATATTTCAAGAGATTCAAATGAAGTAAGGACAGTATCTATGCAGCTATCTGGAAAGGGAGTGTTCCAGGTTGAAGAAACCACGTGTGCAAAGGCCCTGATGTAAGAGTCTGACATTTTAAAAGAACTGTCAAAGGAGGTCAGTGTAGCTGGTGCACAATGAACTAGAGAGAGTGGTACAAGATGAGGTCAGAGAGGTGATGTAGGGTCAGATCATATAGGGCCTCGTAGAACATAAAAAACTTCTAAACATTATTCTGGTGAAATAAGCAGTATTTTATTAGGAAAGGGATATGATATGATTTAAACTTAAAGAAGATCCTCACTCTTTTGTAAGAACTGACCCTGGATGCAGTGGTTGGAAGGGAGCAGGGGTGGAAATGGGAGCACCAAGTAAGAGACTATTGTCACAATCCAGGCTAGAAATAAGGTACTTTGGATTATCGAGTTTAGAAGGAAGTAGTGAAAGCTATCCTATTCCAAATATATCTTAAAGCAGAGCTAACAGATTTGCTGATGGATTGGATAGACTTTGTAGGAAAATAAAAAAGAGGAGTCGAGAACTCCAAGGTTTGGGGTCTGAGCAAAAAAAAAAAAAGATGGCGTTACCATTTCCTGACAGAGGTAACATTGGAAATGAAGAGCATATTTCTAAAGCTAGTTTTAGATATGTTAACTTTGAGATGCATGTTATATGTGGACGTGGAGATGGCATATAGGGAATTGTATATACGCATCTGGACTTGAGAGGAAAGAGCCAGGCTGGTGAGTAGTCGTGGCATTTTAGTAGTTCTTTTTTTTTTTGCAGCACGCGGGCCTCTCACTGTTGTGGCCTCTCCTGTTGCGGAGCACAGGCTCCGGACGCGCAGGCTCAGTGGCCATGGCTCATGGGCCCAGCCGCTCCGCGGCATGTGGGATCTTCCCAGACCAGGGCACGAACCCGTGTCCTCTGCATCGGCAGGCGGACTCTCAACCACTGCGCCACCAGGGAAGGCCTTTATTAGTTCTTTATTTTAGTTAGGCGGTAGGGAGAAGAGGAGGGACCAGAAAGGAGTAGCTTCTGGGGTAGAAATGTGGTATCTCTGAGGTCAAGCAAACGAAGTGTCAACAATGCTGAAGATTTGAGTATAACGATAACTGAGAATTGACTACTGGTTTTGACAGAAGGTGAGTTCACTGGTGATTTTAACAAAGCAGTCTTTATACCTATCTAAAATAGCACCTCATCAGTCTCTACCTCTTTATACTAACTTAGCCCCTTTTTTATATTTATAATTACTTGACAGTATATGTGCCGGTATGCTATGTCTGTGATGTGTTTGTCTGTCTTTCTGAAAGTAGATGCCATGACCCTCGAGGGAGGGGAATTTGTCTTGTTCCCATTTGAATCTCCGTGATTAACAGCTGATTATTGAAAGAATGGGCTTACAATGCTAGCCCAGGTTAGTTTTTCTTATTTTCTCAGCAGTTGAAATAAGCATTTCAAGGGGGTTGGGGGTAGGAGGATTAAGTGAATGTGGTCAAAAGGTACAGATGTCCAGAAATAAGATAAATAAGCTCTGGGGATGTAATGTAAAACATGGTGACTATAGTTAGTAACACTGTATCATATATTTGAAAGTTGCTAAGAGAGTAGATCTTAAAAGTTCTCATCACAAGGGAAAAAATTGTAACTATGTGAGGTGATGGATGTTAACTAATCTTATGATGGTAATCATTTTGCATTTGTAGAGAAAAATAGAAATTCATGTTTAGATTTTTTTTAATTACAAAAATCAACTTTAATAGAGTAAAAAGAATTGACTCAGACCTCCAGGATGAGAAATGGGATGGGAATTCAGGAATTCCATTTTCATGTGAGGTGTGTCTCTCACATGTCCCCATTGTAAGAATAATTACGTGTGTAAATCCAGGGGAGGGCACAGTGTTACTCATAGCTCCTCTTTCTTCAAATACACAAAGAGTTCTATTGTTTGAAACATTTGAACGACTCCCTATGATAAATTAGGCCAGACATTAGCAATTTTGAGGGAGGAAGTGGGTAGAATTTGGGTGATGGTTGTTTAGAAGCAGACCCTCAAAAGAGATTCCTTCTCTCTTTCAGGGTGTGCCTGAGGTCCAGCCCACAGGAGTGTAAACAGTCAGGGAAATTGTGCTAGATAGGCTTTCAGGTGCCTGTCCTGCCCACTCCCATCTTAGATAAAATGCCCCAGCCACGGCACCTGCTGAGTGATCATCAATTCACAGGTTCAATTGCTGTCATCACAGAGGATTGGACCAGGGTGGGTGAATATCTAACTAGAGAACATCTAAGGACCAGTGACCTTAACTTCCCAAAACTAATTTGCAAAGTAAGCTAGGCTAAACAGATACTCTCTTGGAAGAACATGACTTAAAAATTCAGAGGAAAGTTGGGGGTGGTTGTTTGAATGAAAGGTCTTGCAGACTGGAACTGAGATGGCCACTAGCAAATGATTCATGTGCAAGGTGGGTAAACAGATGAAGCCATTCAGGCCAGAGGGACCATCGTTCAGATTCTGCAGGAGTGAAGGGAGGAGAGAGAGACAGAGACAAAGAGATTCCTAAATCTGTTTTCCTTTTTGTTCTAAGGCCTGGTTGTTTAAATTTTTTCTGGGTTTATGAGACCCCTCAATATCTTGACAACAAATCCTGTTTTCTAGAGCTGGTTTGAGATTTCTATTCCTTACAAACCCCAAAACGCCTCACTGACTCATACGAAGGGTAGAAAAGAGCAGCTAAGATTGTGACTTCATGCCCTCTGTGGGTTTTCAAAAGTTGACACCTGATTGGGATAGTTCCTTTTCTTCATTCAAAAAATGACTATAAGGGATTCCCTGGTGGCGCAGTGGTTGAGAGTCCGCCTGCCGATGCCGGGGACACGGGTTCGTGCCCCGGTCCGGGAAGATCCCACATGCCGCAGAGCGGCTGGGCCCGTGAGCCATGGCCGCTGAGCCTGCGCGTCCAGAACCTGTGCTCCGCAACAGGAGAGGCCACAACAGTGAGAGGCCCGCGTACCGCAAAAAAAAAAAAAAAAAAAAGACTATAAGATGCTCCCATCCTTGCCCATCCCAGTTGTTTCTATAGCACACTCAATACCAAAAATAAAAAGAGTGAAAAAAGTATATGCGGGGGAGAGGTGGATAGGGGAGGGGGAGAGAGAGAGACAGAGACAGAGGCAGAGACTGACTCTGCCTGAAGAGCCTTGGTAAGTGCGAAGGTTTTTAATTGAATATGCTCTATGCCTGTTTCCATGTCACATTCAGGTTATAAGCTATGCTGCAATAAAAATGTAAAGATCTCAGTAACTTAACACAGCTTGATGTTCTCTGCAGGCTTGGGCCACCCTCCAGGGCAGTCATCCTCCGTGTGCTGGCTCAGCATTCCAGCCTGCTTCAATCAGTCAGAAGCACCCATATCAGCATTTCACAGTCACCCAGCAGGAGAGGAGAGCCCTGGAGAGCTGAGTTCCAGCAATCAAATGCTTCTGCCCGGAAGTGGCACTCACAAATGACTACATTTGACTGGAACTCCTCATTTGGCCACACCTTATTTCAAGGGGGCACAGGTATGTGATCCTCCCACATGTTCAAAATCAGAGGGAGGCCAAATATTTATAAAGGGTAATAATGCCATCAGCAGTTCTAAATAATCTAACCCACGTGGGACTTCCATGCTACTGTTTGATAGCTAGTGACTAGGACAAACATCTTAGTTCTTTTTTACATGCCAAGATACTCCTGCGTGCCTGTGGCTACTGACCTGCTTCTTGTATTGAACCTTTCCTATTCTGCCACATAGCCTCCACTGGACTGAATCGGTTATACTCCACTTGGCTCGATTTTGATCTTACTACATCTTCCCTAGGGCCTGCGGTCCTACACCCAATCCTGGTATCACTACCACTTCTTGTAATCTTGCCAGCTCCCTCTTAGGCCAAGGCTTGGTTTCTCCCTCACTCTCAATACTCTGGTGCCTTTGTAGATGGGTATTGTTGGGCGATCACTGGCAGTTGTTAATATTATACAAACCAGACTGGAAAAAAATGCCCTCTTAATGTGTCTTAGCTACAAATAGAAGCATTAACTTCTTTTCTAATTTTCAAAGATGTAAGCAGATTATTTAAAAATATGAATGTCTCTATATATAGATATACAGTATATAGAGAGTTGATTTTTTTGAGTCACTGCCTTTTATAAGAAGTTAATATCACCAGTTTAACACTATGCAAACATATTATACTGCGTAAATGCTGAGTGGTTTCTGAGAATGCCACATTTTGGTACTATTTTGACACAACAAAACAAATTTTTTTCTTCTTACTTTATTAGTCCTGCAATATGATGAGTAGCCTCTTGTGTCAACCTGACTAGGCTACAAAACCCAGTTATTTAACCACACACTAGTCCATGTCATGCTGTGAAGGTATTTTGTAGATGTGGTAACATCTACAATCAATTGACTTTGAGGGGATTACCCTTGGTAACGTGGATGGGCCTCATCCAATCAGTTGAAGGCCTTAGGAGCAAAAGCTGAGGTTTCCTGGAGAAGAAAGAATTCTACTTCATGACTGTAGGGTCAGTTCCTGCCTGTTTCAAGCCAGCCAGTTTGCCCTACTGATTTCAGACTCATCAGCGTGAGCCAGTTCTTTATACAAATCTCTTAATATACACATACACACGTAAAGATACATATATATGTATCTCCTTCTGGTTCTCTTTCAAATCCTGACTGGTACCTACAATATATATACTTTTTCTAATTCAAGGTCAGTAGTTATTCTAAATATCATGAAAGAATGTCTCTTTCTATATCTATATCTCTCAGTCTCTCTGTCAATCTGTCTCTTTCTCACACATGTGGATGCACACACACACACACACACACACACACACACACACAACACATCACATAGGACCAAATTATATATTTATTAAAAAGTAAAGTTTCTGATTTAATTCTGTAGTTTCTGTTTCTCTCATTCATGGCCTAAGTGAAGAATTTCTATTAGCAACTTCCCAGGTAATTCTAATGGATAGGCAGTATCTAAGGTTGGGGTGCCTAGCTGTAGAGCCTGAGATGAAGATTCGTATAAAAGTGATTTATTAAAGAATGTTCCAAGGAAAAACCACAGAAAATTATGTCAAGTGACAGGGAAGGGAAGGAAGCCAGGCAAGAGACTGGTGTCGAGCAAAGACGCAGGGGTGGTAACTTGGTTCAGTCCTGCAGGGGACCTCTGCAGACTTATAAGTCACACCTCCAAGCTGTCCCCATCAGGGACCAGAGAGCTGAGTATTTTACCCAGTAGTCACTGGTGGCAAACGCAAATTCCTAGGCCCCTTCGGCTCTCTCTGTACTAAGGCAAAGGCGAGGGAAGTCTGAGAACATCACTCCAACGGAGATGCAGGTGAAAACACGCAGGTAGCTGTTGTGCATGAAAATGGAAAAGGTTTGGAGAAGATATGGGTGGGCACTGAGAACATCTGCTACTCAGGATTGAAAGCCACTAGGATAGAAGCATGGTGCAAGGAAAACAACCACACCTCATTGAGGGCATGCAGATTTAACAATTATATCTTTTCTCTCATATCACTTCAAATTAGTCTCCTCTCCACAATGGACTTACCATCTTAGAAGTAAGTATGATGTGATTTCATGGGCAGATGGTCTCACTCCTTTCCCATTTGCAATCCCCAAATAACACCCCTTCTATTGTATGAAGTTCTTAAGTCTCAGAATACAGCATTTAGTCCCTTTATGGATAGACTAATGTGAAAATATTCCTAAGACAGGAAATACATTGGCTCAACTTAGAACTGAAAATTGTGCTAAGTGTTTGTGGCTAGGTTCTCTGTCCAACCTAGGAAGGAATTGGGTATACGCTGAATGTTTTATCTGTTCAGAAGCCTCATCTCAAATCTGATTCAACCCTATGATTTTACATGAATCATGGGGGCATAGTTCCATGGATCAGGATTGGGTGCATGATACCCTCTTCCCCTATAAGATTCCTTTCTTTGGAGAATTAGATTCAGTCGTTCTCTGGAAGATAGATGAAATTTATACTAAGGCATTTTCAGCAGCCATATTACTCTACCTTATAGATCAGAAAAGCAGAGAAAGGTTTTCGAGAAAGAATTATGAATCAGACATGCAGAGAGGAGCAGAGATGAAAGACAGAAGACAGACTGCTAGGATTCCATTTCCTGATTCCACTATGTTCCTGAGGCCCGGCTGCATGATGGCTCTTGGGCACCATGAGACCCCATGCATTCTTTTTTTTTCCAAGTAGTCATTTATTTATTTTTAACTTTTTATTTTATATTGGTGTATAGCCGATTAACAATGTTGATAGTTTCAGACGCACAGCAAAGCCACTCAGCCATACATATACACGTCCCCAATGCATTCTTATCATTCATTCCTGTTTTGCACTGAAGTTGTGCTGAAGTTCAGTTACATGCCACCAAAGAGTAATAAATAACAAGGGGAAACAAAGAGTAACACATTTTCTAAGCTATGAACTCTGCCTGGGAGAAATCCTGGGTAGAGTTCGGGGAGGTCCCTTATCTCTAAGCGTCTGGCTGCATGTGGGGTGACCTAGAGGCTAAGGTGGTGAAATGCATAGCCCTGCAGACATAAGAGGGCTTTCCAGAGGTTACCCAGGTAGGAATATTTTCAGAGGTCCATTTTCCAGATCCTCAAAGTTCATACTTAGTCTTTCTTGAAACTAATCTGTTAGAGTGTCTCCTGGGACCTACCACTTCTTTTCCATATCTCTCTTCGCAGACCCCTCTGTCTTCCCCTCACTCATCTGAAATCAGTATGGTGTGTTATCCCAAGACGTTTCTGGGGCGCCAAACAAAGAAAATTTGAGAAGTGACACTGGGAGAATCACAAGATGGTAAAGCTAGAAAAGCATCAGCAAAAACATTGGAGAGAAAAGTGCCCTTTCTTATCTAGGGGAAAGTCTGATGGCTAGGATCCTGCAACTTTATGTATCTCCCCCAAATCATGTATTACTTATATATCTTAGAATTCAAAAGCGAAGTGATAGTGGGAATGCATATTTATATGTTTATTGTGATTGAAAAAAATCAGGGTTTTTTTTTTCCCCTCACAGAAAAGCCTAATTTAGATTATTGGTTTCACAATTAAGAACCAGATATTTTTCCTCTAAATTAAATAAGTTTAGTTTGCTGCTCTAATGTTTTGATGAAAAATATTTAACACACAAATGCAATATACAATTTTCTAGAACTTATAATCATGTTTAACTATTAAGCCTTCAATATAAAACTGTAGTTAACAACTAAAAATATAATTTTTAAAAATTATTTTAGGAGGTACTTGAGCAAAAACTGTGAATACCTCTAGATAAGCAAAATATATTCACCAGACTAAAGCACTATGACCAAGAGAAGCCAACCAAACCCATCTTTTCTTTTCATTCTCTTGAATACCTCATGACCCTAAGACTGAAACACTTTGATTAATTAGCCAAAGCCCCAAGGAATAAAAGCATAAACTAAGTTTTTGCTTTGATATGTGAGAGAGAAGAGAGAATGCAAGTATACTAAGTCTAAAAGGTGATAGTTTTTTTTTTTTTTAAGGTGATAGTTTTTAATACTCAAGGGAAAAGGTATGAAAGTAATGAACTTGACTTGTTTTATAATTCTGCATAATATTCATATAGAACTTTTATAGTACTCTACAGTTAAAATAGTTCCTATATATTTATTTCACTTTATTCTCATACTATTTTAGTGGATATTTTTATCCTAAGTCATCTAAAAGCAAAGACTGAGATGGTGATTCTTTTCAAATGATTTATTGAAAAAGTACCCTCAGAGGGAAGAGATATGGGAACATATGTATAACTGATTCACTTTGTTATAAAGCAGAACCTAACACACCATTGTAAAGCAATTATACTCCGATAAAGACGTTAAAAAAAAAAAAAGAAAAAAAAGAAAAAGTGCCCTCAGGAGAAGGGGGCATGAGGGAAGTGGGACAGAATGGGAAATACAAACTAAGCAAGAAGGCAGTTTCAGTGGAGGTTCATGTCATTAAGCTTCAGTCTATTCCCACTGAAAAGCTTTGAGCACGAACTGCTCCACAGAGTTGGACCCCGTTGTTGCAAGAGGTTGATCTATTGTACCCGTCAGGCATTGGTCAAGATCTCCGGGGACAGGTGGAGGTTCCTGTATGACCAATACTCTGGGGGCAGTTCTCTGGAGAAGGGGGTCATTGTCAATCAAAACTCATAGCAGATAGGGGATGGGTGATCTGGATGGTCAAGAGGATCTGGGGGGAGCGCCAATATCTCCAGTTTTCTATTTTAGAAATAAGGAAACCCAGGCTCAGAATGGTCAAGTATCTTGCTCCAGGGTTCTACAGGAGTAAATGATGGCATTATGGCATAAGTTCAGGGCTTTTGACAGTAAAGCCAGACAGTGAATTTCAGATCTTTCCCATGTCCAGTGTATACAATCTATGGAGTTAAACAATCTGATATGAAGTCAGACTCTGACATTTATTAGCTATGTCCCTGGATATATAGCCTTCAGATATATGACCTTAGGCAGGTTACTTAGCATTTATGAGTCTCAACTTCTTAACCTGAAAAATATGAACAATAATAACTACCACGGTATTCTGAGGATTTTTTTTTTAAGTATAAAGCACCTGTCATTGTGCCTTACATAGTGTATATGCTCCACAATGTCCATTTCCTTTCATTTTCTCTTTTACTTATGAGTAGACACATTAAAGTAATATAGAAACTATATTGTATAACACATAATATATTGGATAACACACAAATATATACACATCACTAAGCAGGAACATTGTCAAAATGATTAGATTTTCTAGAGAGACTTTCTAGTCCAAGTTGCTACCACAAAAGCTTTAAAATTGACCACTACAACTTGTTGTTTGAGTCTGTATAATTTTAAAAAATCCTCTGTTTGAGTCTGTATAATTTTTAAAAATCTATTGATGTATAAGACATACTAACAGATAAGTGGAAAAGTGTACAGTTTAATAATTATTGTAAAGTAAATACACTTGTGTAACCATGACAGATGCAAGAAATAGAACATTACCAGCAGCCCAGAAACACCACTCTCCATCTTGGACCCCTTCCCAATTATTAATCCCTTCCTTCTTCCTAAAGGTAACCAATCTTAGGGTTTACAATACCATGGATAAGTTCTTTGCCAGTTTAAAGTTTATGCAAATGGAATCAAACGATATTAGCACGATGTTTCTGCCTTCTTTCACTCAACTTACCTGTTTTTTGTGTGTGTAACAGTGTTTTTAAAATTTTCATTGCTGAATAGTATTACCATGTATGTATACTTATTTAAATATTTTATTGTTGATGAACATTTTGGTTATTGCCAGTTTGGGACTATTAGCAATAATGCTGCAGTGAATATTACTGAAATTTTCATTTGGTGCACGTGTGCATTTCTTCTGGGTATAAAAGATAGCAGTTAAATTGTGGGATTATGAAGTATGTTTATGATTAACTTGAGTAAATACCGATAAACAGCTTTCCAAAGTGCAATAACAATTTACACTCTGCTCCCCAGCAATTTATAGTAGCTCGTTGCTCCATGTTCTCACCAACTCTTGATTTTTTTGTCTTTTGTTTTCGCTGTTACCGTTCTCGTGGCATACCATTACACAACTACAGAAGTTATGTTTTTACCTTCCATTTCCCTGATATCTAATGATATTGAGCACCTTTTCATGTGACTTTTCAAGTCTTTTGCCATGTTACTATCACCTTGTCTTTTTCTTACTGATTTTTAGAACCCCTGTCTATAGTTTGAATATCACTCTTCTGTTGGTTGTATCTTCTCTCCCTCTGTAACTTACTTTTTGCTCTCTTGATGGTGTCTTTTGATAAAGAGAAATTCTTAATTTGGGCTAGTCCAATTTTGTCAATCTTTTCCCTGATGGTCAGCATATTTTATGTTTTCAGAAATCTTTGTTTATCCCACAGTTATAAAGATATTTTCTTTGTTATCTTCTAGATACTTTCTTCTTTTACATTTCACATTTTGTTCTATACCCCTCTAGAATTGACTTTTATTTGTTGTGTGAGATGGTAGTTGAGCTTTGTTTTTTCCATATGGATATACAACTAACAGAACACTATTTATTGAAAAGACTGCCCTTTTGCCACTGTTATGCAGTGCCACATTAGACATAAATCAAGTATTCGTATTCATTCAGGTCTGTTTCTGCACACTGTATTCTGATCCATTAGTCTATTCATCCGTCCTTGCACCGATACCGCACTTTTTTGTTGTAGCTCTTTTGACATCGAATTAGAAATTCAAAATAATAATAATATTATTATTATTGTGTGTGTGTGGTATGCGGGCCTCTCACTGTTGTGGCCTCTCCCGTTGCGGAGCACAGGCTCCGGACACGCAGGCTCAGCGGCCATGGCTCACGGGCCCAGCCGCTCTGCAGTGTGTGGGATCTTCCCGGACCGAGGCACGAACCCGTGTCCCCTGCATCAGCAGGCGGACTCTCAACCACTGTGCCACCAGGGAAGCCCCTCAAAATTATTTTAACATTGAATAGAACAGTTCGCCCCTATTTGTTTCTCTTCAAGGTTGCCTTGGTTATTTGCATTTCAGTATATATTTCTACAAAAATCCATGGAAACTTTAATTAGGATTGCACTCAATTTTTAAATTAATTTTTGTTTAAATCTTTATAATATTTAGTCCTCCAATCCATGAACATGGTATAATTCTTCATTTATCTAGAAATTTAATTTCTGTCAGTATGGCTTAATATTTTTGGGGAAGAGACATTGTACATATATCCTTAGATTTTAAAAAACTAGATGTTTGAAAATTTTTGGTAACCATGTGTACTTTAAAGGAAGAATTAACTGACTTGTAATTTGATTGATTTGCTGGGAAAGCCAAAGTCTTCAGGCTGATTTCATTTGCATATAGGTGTATGTAATAAGGCTAGGTGAATGTACCAATTTCCTGGGATATATTATTTTAATTTTCTATAGTAATAACTTTGATGAATTACAATTCAGTATTAGTTCAACACTATGAAAGGTCTCCAGAAAAATGGCTATTGGAAGAATACTTCACATATTCAGTCTATTATATTCAATGTATTTTAAGTCAGAATATATTCAGGTAATAAATTGTGTCTAGAATTTAGTGTAAGGAAGACAGTCATTTTTGTAATTAAATGATATACCACGTATATTAGTCAGGAAACAAGTAGCAAACTTAATTTGAGTACTTTGAAGAAAGTTTAAGAAGGAAACTCTTTTTTTCCCCCCTCGGCAATGAAAACATAGAGTAGGAACCACTGGACTGCCAAAGAATTCCCAGGAAACTCTTTACAGTGATGTAGGCAGTATGTGTGTTCTAGTGTAAAGACAGCAACAGAAAGCATTATTACCACTCTTCTACCTAAAAAGACAAAAAGAGAGTGGGCTCCCTGAAGGTTCTGTGACCAGAGCAGGCACACAGCCAGCTCACATAAACCCCACAGGCATGGAGTTCTCCTTGCTCATTTTCTCCTTCCAGTAGTCCTATGGGCCTGACCCCATCAGAAGCCAAACATCAAAAGAACATTTGATGCAGTTTACACATTCCAGTTTCCAGGAGATACAGCCCAAAGCAAAAAAGATGCAGAATGGCTCCAGAGAGCCAAACAGGAGACATCATATTACTTTTATAAATCCAGAAAAACTTTAAAACCCTATTTTCTTTGACTTCCAGGAAGCTAAACTTTAAACTATTTCATTAACAATAGTACATCTAGACCTTTAACCTATCTTTTCCCCTCTGCTGTGTAGTGCATGCTGTTGGTGTCCCACTAAATTTGCCTTTATCCATTTGTATCCATCACCTTGTTGCTGGATTGTTGACTAATAATAATTCACCATTGTCCCTTTTCCAGAAGTTCCAACAGGGAACTTCTTTCCTAGAAGGCTGATTCCCCCCTCCCTTCCCTCAAGAAGTCAATCACTGACAGACTGACACAGCAGTACAGTGGCTGGTCCACTTGCCATAAAGTGGGACTAACTCTGTGGTGCAATTTGTGCTTTGAAATTTCCCCCAAGGGATCAGATTGAAGCTAGTGTCTAACTAGGACTACACTATTCATTAGTTTGTTCCACTCCCTTATCCTGTTTCCCTCCCTCTCCTCTCCTGAGAGAACTTCCTCAATAAATCACTGGAACAAGAATCCTTGTCTTGGGAGATCAGCTCTGTGCTTTGTGACCACCTAGAGGGGTGGGATAGGGAGGGTGGGAGGGAGGGAGACAAAAGAGGGAAGAGATATGGGGATATATGTATATGTATAACTGATTCACTCTGTTATAAAGCAGAAACTAACACACCATTGTAAAGCAATTATACTCCAATAAAGATGTTAAAAATAATAATAAATATTAAAAAGATCAATGAATATGTGAATGAATGAAGGGCTGAGTGAATGAATGAAGATAGTAGAGCTACAACTTTGTTGCAGTAGACACCACCACTGGGATAAAACCTCCAAGCAATACGGGGAGGAAAGAATCTCAGAATGGGACCTGAGATGGACTAATCCAATATAAAATGGGTATTAATGTATCATCTTTACCTGTCGACATCCCTAGGCTGAAGAAGTCCACATTATAAGGATTACTTGAGATGCTTTCAATGTCCTTGCAGGAAGACAAACAACTTGAACCTGGTCTTTGACCAAAGACCTGTGACCCAGTTTAGAAAATAATATTCTAGTGTGTTTATACTTACTGATGAGGCTGTCATCACTTTTTCAATTTTCCTCACAGTGGTATAAGATTAATGAGCTAACCATTTTACATCTTGATGTGAAAGAAACTCATATGTATAAACTATTACTGTCATGTTTATAATCCAGAATGATTTGATGGAAAAAAAAAAGGATGATTTGATGAAGTAGTACATTTAGATACCTAAATGATAATGAAGAGTTTGTGTTGAGTTTTTAATTTATTTGGTTGATTTGTTGAATTTTTAATTAATTTGAGTTAAAAAAAAAAAAAAGAATCCCTGTCTTAGGCTCTACCTCTAAGATACCTGGCCAAGTCTGTTCTGTAATATGATACATATGTGTACCATTTTATATGCTTATGAAGGCTTTGGTGGTATCTTTGATCCTTTATTTTAAAATAGCTAGCATTCATTAAGCACTGAAAAATAGATTGGCACTTTAATGAGCACTTTACATGCATTTTAAAATTGTATCATCTCAGCAAACCAAAAAAGGAACAGTCATAATTCTCATCTTATAAGTGAAGGTATACTTAAAGATTAAGGTATATCCTGAGGACACACGATAGTAAATGGCAAAACTGATATTCAAAACTAATCTGTTCAACTCAAAAAACCAAACTCCTGGGCTTCCCTGGTGGTGCAGTTGTTGAGAGTCCGCCTGCCGATGCAGGGGACACGGGTTCGTACCCCGGTCCGGGAAGATCCCACATGCCGCGGGGCGGCTCGGCCCGTGAGCCATGGCCGCTGAGTCTGTGCGTCCGGAGCCTGTGCTCCGCAATGGGAGAGGCCACAGCAGTGAGAGGCCCGCGTATCAGAAAAAATAAAAATAAAAAAACACCAAACTCCTAACCACTAAAATATATAGTCCACTTATTAAATTTTTTTAAAAAATCTAATGTTTATTGACAACTCACTAATCACTTTACCTGAATTATGTAATTAAACTCTCATAATATTCTGTAAGGTGGATACAGAAATTATCCTCATTTATAAAAGAGGGAAACTGATAAATAGGCAATATATAAAAGATATACAACCTGAAAATAAAGTTTCCCATCTCCAGATGAGGGCCTCTTTCCTCAGCACCTCACCTAGAGGCATGTGGATGGCCTATATTACCATATCACGTAAGATACAGTCTTTTCCACAATGATTGTAATTGTATGCCTTTCCCACTAAATACTCAAAGGGCAAATAATTATTTCTGTATTTCTAGCACCTCCTACAATGCTGGGCACATAGTAGATGTTCACTAATTTCACATAAATGAATGACTGAAAGAATGAATATGTTCACTCTTAAGGAGAATTCACTCTTGTCTTAGTTCAGGCTGCTACAACAGAATACTATAGACTGGCTGGCTTAAACAACAATTTATTTCTCACAGTTCTGGAGGCTGGGAAGTCCAAGTTCAAGGTGCTAGCAGATCCAGTGTCTGGTGAGGGACTGCTTCCTGGTTTGCAAATGGTTGTCTTATTATATCCTCACATGATAGAGAGCAAAGACAGGGAGCAAAGTCTACTGTGTCATCTTATAGAGGCACTAATCTCATTCATGAGGGCTCCACCCTTATGACCTAATTAATTACCTCCCAAAGCCCCCACTTCCTAATATCATCACATTGGGGCTTAGGATTTCAACATTTAAATTTTGGAAGACACAAACATTCAGTCCATAACAACTCTTTTAAAAATTATATTAGAATCTACTGTTTGAGGGGTTGTGAGGGAGGACCATTTCACACAATCCACAACATTCTCCCATCTTGCTCCCTCCTTTTGTTTCTTCCCTTCCATTCTATTAGATTCCAAAGCCTGGATGCCTCGTTTGTTTCTCCTTCTATGTCATAGCCCCCTTTCTCCAATGGAGCAGCCCTACCAGATTGCTCTGCCTTCCAGATCACCACCTAGAATTCCAGTGAGCAAGTGTTCTCAATTTTTTAACAAAAGGTAGAAATCCTCTAAATTCTTTTCAGTAAATGCCCCTTTTTTTAATTTAAATCAATTCCAAAATAAGACTGAGTAGAGAAAAATATATCAAACATATCTAAATTTATTTAATAATGTAAAAGTCACAGAGATAGTATTATCGAATTAAAAAAAGAACAGAGCTCAGCTTTAACCATGCCTTAAAAAATATCTAACAACTATGGTTAATTTTATATAAAGAGAGAGAAAAAACTTTAAATAAACAGGGAAAATAATTAAGGTTTGGAAGATTCTCTGGCCTGTGGAGTGAGTAGGTAATAATAACTGACTACTTTCATAGGCAGGTGGGATGAAATATACGTGGCAAGATCAAGTTTCTTTTTTCAGTGATAAATAAATCTGGAGAGAAAAAAGCATTGAGAGAATAAAACAAGCATCCATGCAGCCAACACCAAGCACAAGAAATAAATCATCACATATACGATGGAAGCCTCCCGTGAACTCTCCCTTATTTCACACCTCTGAATTTGATCTCACTCTTTGGAATGCTTTATATTTCTACTACATATACATGAATTCCATAAATATATGTACTAGTGTTATTTTGCATATTAAAAAAATATAGAAATGCTATTACACTATATATTCTTTAGCAGCTTGCTTTTCAATATTGTTTCTAAGATTCACTCATGTTCATACATTTAGTTTTAATTTTTTCATTTTAACTACTGTATAGTCTTTTTTGTTATATGAATAAATGTTTATCTAGAATCCCACTAACAGACATTTAATTTTCTTCTTTTTTTTCTTTTTCTGTTAAAACCAATGCTGCTATGAGCATTTTGGTAAGCTTCTCTTTGTATACATGTGTGAATGTGTGAATAGTGTATATCTAGTAGTAGAATCACTGGGTTAAAAGGTATGCACATCTTCC
Source organism: Neophocaena asiaeorientalis asiaeorientalis (assembly GCF_003031525.2). Taxonomy (NCBI): domain Eukaryota; kingdom Metazoa; phylum Chordata; class Mammalia; order Artiodactyla; family Phocoenidae; genus Neophocaena; species Neophocaena asiaeorientalis. The sequence continues at coordinate 9,194,270 of NW_020185337.1, read as the reverse complement.
ATTTTCTTTGATATTCCAAATTGCTTGTTAATGTGGTTGAACCAATTTCCACTCTGCCAGGATTATATGATCTTCATTAACACTTTTAATTTTACCCAATGAGAGGCATGTGAAACTGTATCTCCTTATGTTTTCAAGTTGCATTTTTCTGAATAAATGTGAAGTTTAGCATCTTTCAGTATGTTTACTGGCTATGTGGTTTCCCTGTGGGTGAAATTTTTGTCATATCTCTAATGGTTTTGTACTATGTCAACTTGGCTAGGTTAGACCTATGTTTCCCAGAATCCCTTTCTCTGTATGGTTCCAGTTTAGAGTTGGCCAAACTGAAAGTTGTATGAGATTTGGAAGGTAGAAGTGAAGCAGCTGGCATCTTGCTTTGAAGGTTATTATGATTTTTGACGTGGTGAGAAATAGATGCAGAGATGTCCGTGGTTTCCACCTTGTCCTTTCTTTTCCCCACTATATTTAACTCCTCTTCATGATTGCTAGCCCTGATGATCAGTCGTGGTCCTAAGCCACCGGATCCAGAAGCAGTGGCCTTCCATAGGCCTCTCCACTAACATCCCTTTGTGTTCTCACTTCAGCAAATGGGAGCACCTGGCTTCAGGAGTGCTAGTTAGTGAATTGTCTCTGATTCTTCAATTTCTTCCTTTGGATCTTTGTTTTCCAGATTCCCCTACAGTTGTGTAAGTTCTTATTAGTCTAATAAGCTTCTCAGGCAAAACAAAACTATAGAAACTGGAAGCAATCAGAAAGTCATGAGACCCTAACAGGCTAAGATCTGAGAGAGAAGAGAGGGACTGAAATTAGCCCAACATCTGGCATAGCTTTTTTGCCAAATATTAAGCATCTTTCCAGATTCTAAGATGAGTATAATAGAAGCAGAGTAGAGGGTAAACCAGGTGAAAGGTGACCAAGAGGCCAAGAAACTAAGCAAAGCTTTAGGCAGTCTCATAGTGCCAGGCTGGAGAGAGAGGGAAGGAGAAAAAAATTAGAGTATGAAGGTTTCCAAGGAGAAGGGGCCCTGGTACAGACTTTAGCTTTTAATTGGATGACTGAATGGGTGCGCTTTATGAGTGATTGCTCACAATAATAGAACAGAATTGACAAAACTGAAGCCCAGGTTTGTACAGACTGTATAATCTGCCCCCACATGCCTTAATAGAGGAACAGAAGCAAAATTAAATCCTTTATGGGGGAAAGATATCACCATTCTGGTCCTTAAATTATTTCTAGAAATTTTCATATAAAATATTCTGCACTCAATAAAACTACTGTATATTCAACTGTATAAAAATAAAATTTATACCAAGAAATACATTCTAATGAGCAGAAACCAATAGATTTAAAAAAAACAGTAGAAATAAACACACAGGAAATACATATAGTATTGGAGTTTACTTACAGGGGCTTTAAAATAACTGTGATTAAGATATTTAGGAAAATGGAAGAAGAGAATTTTACCGGAAAGTTAAAATTCACAAGAAGAAATCTAAGAAAAATTTAGAACTAAAATATAAAATAATTAAATCTGAGGACTCGGTAGGTGAGTTTAAAGCTGATTAACATGGATGAAGGAGGATTGGGAAACTGAAGCACCAAGAGAAAAAATATGGTAAAACATAGATAAGAGATACATGAAGACATAGTGAAAAGTTATAAGATATATGCAATTGATCTCTATTAGGAGCAGAGAGCAAATTGGGAAAGAATCAATATTTGAAGAGATAAATGCTGAAATTTTTGCAAAAGTGATGAAATATCTATAGCCACATATTTAAGAATCACAACAGATCCAGAGCAGGATAAGTACAAAGAATATCACATGTGGAAGCATCATAGGTAAATTTCCTGAAAATCAAAGGGAAAAAATTATTCAAATCAGCTAATAAAAATATTAGATATTTTAAAATATAATTTAACAAGTTGAGCCCAAGAGTTACAAAGAAATGCAAAGGACCAAAAACAGCCAAGACATTCTTGAAGAGGAAAATCTCTTGAGGATTTTGAGTATAGAAAAACATTTTAAAAACAAGACACAAAAAAGTGTTGATAAGTAGCATTACATTAAAATGCTGTTCATCAATAGATACCTTTAAGAGAGTGACACAAAGAGTGGAAGAAGATATTTGCTAATAAATATGACTGGTAAGAAAAAGAAAGACAAATGAATAGAAACATGGATGAGAGATGTTTACTGGCACTTTAAAAGTTTAGACTAACCAAGTGGCCATTGCACATATGAAACTGTTCACCGCATTAATCATCAGGGAAATTCAAATTGTGAGGCTCTTCTATACTCACCAGAATGGTTTAAATTTATAAAGTATCATAAAGCTTTGTTATGGAGAGATGTGGAATAACTGGATTTATCGTACAAGGTTGGAAAAGGATTGGTATAAGGACTTTGGAAAAGAATTTAGCATTATGTCTTAACCTTGAATATACATATTCCTGAAGACCAGCAATTTCCCGTTAATAGAATGCATTAAAAGACCTTTTCAAAAATATTCTTGACTATTTTATTTTGTATTAGCCAATAGAAACAACCCAAATGTGTATTAAACACAGAATGGGCAATATGTTTTTAAATTCATTTTATTGAAGTATAGTTGATTTACAATTTGTCTTAATTTCTGCTGCACTGCAAAGTGATTCAGTTATGCATATATATATTCTTTCTCATATGCTTTTCCATTATGATTTATTATAGGATATTGAATATAGTTCCCTGTGCTATACAGTAAGACTTTGCTGTTTATTCTGTATATAATAGTTTGCATCTGCTAATCTCAAACTCCCAATCCCTCCCCACCCCCCTCCCACTTGGCAACCGTGAGTCTGTTCTCTGTCTGTGAGTCTGTTTCATAGACAGGTTCATTTGTCTCATATTTTAGATTCCACATATAAGTAATATCGTATGGTATTTATATTTTGCTGTCTGGCTTACTTCACTTAGTATGGTAACTTCTAAGTCCATCCATGTTGCTGCAAATGGCATTATTTCATTCTTTTTTATGGCTGAGTAATACTCTAGTGTGTGTGTGTGTATGTGTGTGTGTGTGTGTGTATCTATCTCACATCTTTAACCAGAATGGGTAAAATTCGATATATTCATACAACAAAATACTTCATAGCAATGAACAAGAATGAACCCTACCTAAATAATAACTCTAAAAAGAAAATACAGACTTCTGCTCAAGACAGATGCACCATGGAGAGCAGGGGTGGGAGGAGGGGAAATAACAAGACCTCACAGTCCCCTGTGCCATGCAACATAATGTGGCAGCAGCACTTAAATACATTCTGAAACCAACAGGCCTGAGTGTTTAAAAAAGGCTCCTCAGAACTTCTCTGGTGGTCCAGTGGCTAAGACTCCATGCTCCCAATGCAGGGGGCCCAGGTTCAATCCCTGGTCAGGGAACTAGATCCCACATACCACAACTAAGAGCCTGCATGCGGCAATGAAGAACCTGCTTGCTGCAACTAAGACCCAGCACAGCCAAATAAATAAATAAATAAAATAAAATAAATATTAAAGAAAAATAGAAAGGCTCCTCAAATGTTGATTGGGGCTGAATGATTAAGAAGCGGAAGGGGGGGAAGTGCACCCAGCAAGTCCCTAAGGCTCTTCTAGCGGCTTCCACGCTGCAACGTGGCAGGACAGACGCCAACCCTGCCGTTTTCCCTTGGTGGCTCGGAGGGCAACGCTGAGGGAGCTTCATCCTGAGGTCGCAACTGTGAGTAATGGTGGGCAATGTGAAAAATACGATATTAAATTTAAAAAGTATCTATCTGTGGGCAGTCTTTCTGCCAGCACCTGAAACCTGGCATCAAGTGGGAGCTGGCCCTTCTGGAACGTGGGCAGGGCTTTGTGAAAGAGTGGGTGGGGTAGGGGAATTCTGCTTCTATGTGAGTTTGTAGAAAATGGGAAAGAGTGGTGCCTTTGCCCTAACAACAAGAAAAGTCTAGATAAACTACAGAATCATAATTTTTCTTAAACCCATCCTAGAGCTGAGATTTTAGGATAGCCAGGTGGCCTGAAATCTGAGGAACAACAGATCCTTTAAGGACAGTAGATCAGTGAGGCTGCTGCTTTCTGATTTAGTTCTATATGCTCCAAGAGAGCATCAGGGAGTTCCTTAGGCAGAAAGCCATATAAATGTTAATTTGCCCCAGGCAAGGTCCCTTCTTTCAAAATTTGAGATTGCTCCAAATTTCTGTTTTTCAGCTCTGTTCAAAAGATAGTTAAAATTTTTTTTTCTTCAGAATTTATAATTGCTCCAAGTAGAAGACTTGGTTCAATGCAAGCAACCCCATCACTATTAGAAACTTGCAATTACATTTTTATCTTGATTTTTATCAAATAACTTTGTTAAACTTTCTTGCTAGCTTACAGACTTTTTAACATACATTTAATATTTAAAATATACAATGCATAATGTCTGAGAAGAACAATTATAGTCTCTCCTTTGTAATCTTTCTGTATGCCTTAGTTTTTTATTTCATTTTTATATTATATTGGTGAGAACCTCTGGAAAAAAACGTAAAAATAATCACTGAAAGCAGATGTTCTTGTCTTATTCCTGATCTTAAAAGAAAATTCCGCCCTCGCCCACTGCCGACGACCTGTCTTGTCGCCTGCACGCCGTGCCACTGCCTCACAGAAAGGCTTTGATTGCCCGCAGTCCTTCGCCAGATTAGGCCAGTGTCCAGGGCCCTGGTTCCTCATCTCACTCGGGCTTATGCCAAAGATGTAACATCTGGTGCAGATGCCCGACCTTAAGGCTTCGAGGTGTAGACCTTTTAGCCGATGCTGTAACTGTTACTGTGGGGTCCAAGGGAAGGACAGTGATTACTGAGTTGGGGAAGTCCCAAAGTGACAAAAGATGGACTGTTGCAAAGTCCATTGACTTAAAAAATAAATATAAAAATGTTGGCGCTAAACTTGTTCAAGATGTTGCCAGTAACACAAACGGAGAGGCTGGGGATGGCACCACTACTGCTACTGTACTGGCACGCTCTATCTCCAAGGAAGGCTTCGAGAAGGTTAGCAAAGGTGCTAATCCAGTGGAAATCAGGAGAGGTGTGATGTTAGCTGTTGATGCTGTACTTGCTGAACTTAAGAAGCAGTCTAAACCTGTGACAACCGCGAAAGAGATCGCCCAGATTGCTACGATTTCTGCAAATGGAGACAAAGAAATTGGCAACATCATTTCTGATGCGATGAAAAAGGTTGGAAGAAAGGGCGTTATCACAGGAAAGGATGGGAAAACACTGAATGATGAACTAGAAATTATTGAAGGCATGAAGTTTGATAGAGGGTATATCTCTTCATACTTTATTAATACAGCAAAAGGTCAGAAATGTGAATTCCAAGTTGCCTATGTTCTTTCGAGTGAAAAGAAAATTTCTAGTGTCCAGTCCATTGTTCCTGCTCTTGAAATTGCCAACGCTCACCATAAGCCCTGGGTCATAATTGCTGGAGATGTGGATGGAGAAGCTCCAAGTACACTTGTTTTGAATAGGCTGAAAGTTGGTCTTCAGGCTGTAGCAGTCAAAGCTCCACGTTTTGGTGACAATAGAAAGAACCAGCTTAAAGACATGGCTATTGCTACTGGCGGTGCAGTATTGGGAGAAGGACTAACTCTAAATCTTGAAGATGTTCAGCCTCATGACTTAGGAAAAGTTGGAGAGGTCATTGTGACCAAAGGTGATGCCATGCTCTTGAAAGGATAAGGTGACAAGGCTCAAATTGAAAAGCATATTCAAGAAATCCTCGAGCAGTTGGATATCACAACTAGTGAAAATGGAAAGGAAAAAGTGAATGAACGTCTGGCAAAACTCTCAGATGGTGTTGCTGTGCTAAAGTTTGATGGGAAAAGTGACGTTGAAGTGAATGAAAAGAAAGACAGAATTACAGATGCACTTAATGCTACCCGAGCTGCTGTTGAAGAAGGCATTGTTTTGGGAGGGGGCTGTGTCCTGCTTCGGTGCCTTCCAGTCTTGGATTCAATAACTCCAGCTAATGAAGATCAAAAAACTGCTATAGAAATTATTTTAAAAACACTCAAAATTCCTGCAATGACCACTGCTAAGAATGCAGGTATTGAAGGATCACTGATAGTTGAGAACATTTTGCAGAGTTCTTCAGAAGTTGGTTATGATGCTATGCTTGGAGATTTTGTGAATATGGTGGAAAAAGGAATCATTGATCCAACTAAGGTTGTAAGAACTGCATTACTGGATGCTGCTGGAGTGGCCCCTCTGTTAACCACAGCAGAAGTTGTAGTCATAGAAATTCCTAAAGAAGAGAAGGATCCTGGAATGGGCAGAATGCGTGGAATGGGAAGTGCTGTGGGAGGTGGCATGTTCTAATTCCAAGAATAGGGCTTTACCATCATTAATGAGCTGTGAGAGGAAGCCCAAGGCAGCGTTCCTCACCAGTAACTTTAAGAGAGGTCTGTTGAAGGAGATGACTGAAGAAAAGGCTGTTTGATGTTTAAGAAAATCACTATAACCATCAGTTACTGGTTTCAGCTGACAACATAGAACGATTTACTGCTGTCATTGCCCATGCCTACTGATAATTTATTTTGTATTTTTCAATAAAGACACTGTTACATTCCTGGTAAATGAGTATAAGAGCCATGTACCAATGTACTGCTTTCAACTTAAGTCACTGAGGCATTTTTACTACTATTCTGATAAAATCAGGATTTTAGTGATTGCCATCAACAGATGAGAAGCTAAGAAGCAGCCTTTCTGTGGAGAGTAAGAATAATTGGGTTCAGAGTAGACCAATATCCAATTATGTAACAACCTTTGTGAAATAACAATTGTTTAAAGTTAAAAAAAATTCCAAGTTTTCACCATTAAATATTATGTATGCTGCAAAATGTGGTAGATACTATTTATAGTTATGCAAATTTCCTTCAATTCCTAGTTTGCTAACAGTTTGCTTATTATCACAAAGAGCGTACTGAATTTTATTAAATATTTGATCTTCATCTACTGTGATATTTATAAGATTTTTCTTCTTGAAATTATTGTCATAGAGTGTTATTATGTGGGTGGATGTATGGATTATCTAATGTTAAAGAAACCTTGTATTCCAGGGATAAATCCAGATTTGTGATTAGTTATGCAAATTTCCTTCAATTCCTAGTTTGCTAACAGTTTGCTTATTATCACAAAGAGCATACTGAATTTTATTAAATATTTGATCTTCACGGGCCCAGCTGCTCCGCGGCATATGGGATCCTCCCAAACCAAGGCATGAACCCGTGTCCCCTGCATCCTCTCAACCACTGCGCCACCAGGGAAGCCCTCAACTGGCTATTTTTTAAAGAATTTTTATATTATAGTGAGCTAAGAGGCTTCAAGATGGCGGACGAATAAGACGCGGAGATCACCTTCCTCTCCACAAATACATCAGAAATACATCTACATGTGGAACAACTCCTACAGAACACCCACTGAACGCTGGCAGAAGACCTTAGACCTCCCAAAAGGTAAGAAACTCCCCACGTACCTGGGTAGGGCAAAAGAAAAAACAGCGACAAAACAATAGGGACGGTACCTGCGCCAGTGGGAGGGAGTGGGGAAGGAGGAAAGTTTTCCACACACTAGGAAGCCCCTTCGCGGGCGGAGACTGCAGGTGGCGGAGGGGGGAAGCTTCCGAGCCGCGGAGGAGAGCACAGCAACAGGGGTGCAGAGGGCAAAGCGGAGAGATTCCCGCACAGAGGATCAGGGCCGTTGTCCACCCGGCCCCTTATGGGAGCCAGTGCAGCCCACCACTGCCAGGGTCCCGTGATCCAGGGACAACTTCCCCAGAAGAACGCACGGTGCGCCTCAGGCTGGTGCAACGTCATGCCGGCCTCTGCTGCCGCACGCTCGCCCCGCACTTCGTACCCCTCCCTCTCCCCGGCCTGAGTGAGCCAGAGCCCCAAAGCAGCTGCTCCTTTAACCCCGTCCTGTCCGAGCGAAGAACAGACGCCCTCAGGCGACCTACACGCAGAGGCCTGGCCAAATCCAAAGCTGAAACCCGGGAGCTGTGTGAACAAAGAAGAGAAAGGGAAATCTCTCCCAGCAGCCTCAGGGGCAGCGGATTAAATCTCCACAATCAACTTGATGTACCCTGCATCTGTGGAATACCTGAACAGACAACAAATCATCCCAAATTGAGGTGGACTTTGGGAGCAAATATATATATGTATTTTCCCTTTTTCTCTTTTTGTGAGTGTGTATGTGTATGCTTCTGTGTGTGATTTTGTCTGTATAGCTTTGCTTATACCATTTGTCCTAGGGTTCGGTCCATCCATTTTTTTTTTTAACTTAAAAATTTTTTTTCTTAATGATTATTTTTTTTAATAACTTTATTTTACTTTCTTTTCTTTCTCTATTTCTCTGTTTCTCTCTCCCTCTTTCTTT
>NW_020185337.1:9178548-9185756 GCF_003031525.2 Neophocaena asiaeorientalis asiaeorientalis | reverse complement strand
TCTGGTTTTGTTTTTTTTTTTTTTTTTTTTTTTGCTTTATCTTGTTGTGAACAATGGCTTTCCCCATTCTTTTTTTCTCCCTCTATAATGCCTAAGTAGATATATGCTGTTCCTTTCATTTTATGTTTCATGTCACCTTTTCCTCTTTCCTGTTTCTTTTTCCTCAGGGGTTATATTCTGAGTAATTTCTCCAGTATATATTCAACTTCGTTAGGTTCTTTCCAATTCCCTCTCCCACCCTCCCTCTCCCACCCCTCTAGGTAGTCACAAAGCACCCAGCTGTTCTCCCTGTGCTATGCAGCTGCTTCCCACTAGCTATTTATTTTACATTTGGTAGTGTATATATGTCAATGCTACTTTCTTACCTCATCCCAGCTTACCCTTCCCCTCCCCTTGTCTTCAAGTCCATTCTCTACATCTGTGCCTTTATTCATGTCCTGCCCCTAGGTTCATCAGAACCATTTTTTTTTAGATTCCATATATATGTGTTAGCATACAGTATTTGTTTTTCTCTTTCTGACTTACTTCACTCTGTATCACAGACTCTAGGTCCATCCACCTCACTTCAAATAGCTCAATTTCGTTTCTTTTTATGGTTGAGTAGTATTCCATTGTTATATATGTGCCACATATTCTTTATCCATTTATCTGTTGATGGACACTTAGGTTGCTTCCATGTCCTGGCTATTGTAAACAGAGCTGCAATGGATATTGTGGTACATGATTCTTTTTGAATTATGGTTTTCTCAGGGTATGTGCCCAGTAGTGGGATTGCTGGGTCATATGGTAGTTCTATTTTTAGTTTTTTAAGGAATCTCCATACTGTTCTCTGTAGTGGCTGTATCAATTTACATTTCCACCAACAGTACAAGAGGGTTCCCTTTTCTCCACACCCTCTCCAGCATTTATCCAATCTGTTTTTTAACCTCATCCTTGCCTCTACGTTTTTTATCACCCATTACATTTTTCATTTCTCACATTAATATTTGTTTATTTTTCCAAACTGCTTGGTCTTTTTGGATAATATCTTATGTGTTTCCCATGTGTTTAGTTTCTTCTATCTTTTCTCTAATTTTAAACATGACTATATGACATACCTGATAAGTTTTTCACCTGAAAGTTTTAGGAGTATATATCTGTCATTTGTTTGGTTTTTGTTGACCTTAGCTCATTATGGATTTTTTTTCATATTTTATAATTTTGAGCCAGGAAATCCTGTTCAAGTGACTTTACCTGTTAGAATCCTCAAAGGATTGCCTGCTATTTTCTCTTTAGAGAGTAGTTTTGGGTATACATCTGCCAGGCTTAGCCATTACCACTTTGGGAAATACTTTTTTTAAAAAAAAATATTTTATTGAAGGATAGTTGATTTACAATGTTGTGTTAGTTTCTGGTGTACACTGAACTGATTAAGTTATGCATATATATATTCTTTCCTATTATGGTTTATTACAGTATATTGGATATAATTCCCTGTGCTGTACAATAGGACCTTGTTTATCCATTCTATATATAATAGTTTGCATCTGCTAATTGGGGAAATACTTTTTATATTAATTTTCCAGACCATGAAAACCACGTAAATTTAAATCCTTAAACTTATTAAAGCAGGCCTATGCAAACGGTGTTTCAGGGGAGGTGTTTTGTTTTCATTTGGTTTTTTTACCCAGAGCCAAGGATGATACAAAGTTCCTTTGTCATATCCATTTTCAAGAGGAGGGATTTTAATGAAGGTCACACGTTCGCAGTAGATGATGTCCTTCGAGGGTTGTGATTGCGTGAGTCATCTTCATTCCAACTTATCAACTCACAGGTGCCCAGGGCTTCATGTGGCCCTTAAAGGCCAAGCCTCTTGATTACTCAGCCTAGCAAAACTTCCAGGGCTGTCAGATTGCCAGTGCCTGATTGTTCCGTTGGGTTTCAGTTTCTCCTACTTTAGGAGATAGTAGAGGTTTCCTTTAGTTACTTCTGAACTCAAACGTTTATCTTAAAGAAGTTTATCCTGGACTTTGACAGACTTACCTCAGGAGGGTAAATGCACAAAATTTTTGAAAAGTTGACCTGAAAACTCTTCAGTGCAAAGCCATAGTTTAGGTTTTTCAGTAGCTAATGATCACACCTGAGAAATATAAAGTATTGCCCAGTTAAGAAAATGGCTTAATATATTAAACTAAACTATACTAAACAAACTATTGTTTTTATTTTAAAATAATATAAATAATATAATTTATGAAGAAATTATACTGTTCAAAATTATTGAGGACTTCAGACCTTTTATTTTTGTGGGTTATAGCTATCATTATTTACTATGTTATAAATCAAAACTAAGAACTTAAAAGTTTTTTGTTTATGAATTTATCAATAAAACAGTCACAATAAATCCATTATATTTTAACATAAATGAGATATTTTCATAAAAACTGTATTTTCCAAAGCAAAAAATAATGAGAACAGAGGCATTGTTTTATATTTTTGCATACCCTCTTAAGGTCTGGCTTAATATGAAAGAGCTGGGTTCTCATATGTTTCTACGTTCAGTGTGTTGCGATATTTGGTTGAAATATATGAAGAAAGTCCAGTCTCAGAGACATGTAGTTAGAAGAGGGAGGAGTGTTTTAGTAACTTTTTCAGATCATTATACATATTCTTCTTTGATTCAACATCTATCTAGCCTGCTAAATTCAAAGAGGCATGACCAAGCACTTGGCTACATACTTGGAATAGTGTGGAGTGAGGGAAATAGAGATAGAATACCATTGTACTGTGTGTCCTTACTGTCCTATGGTTATAGACACAACAGGTATTGCATACATTTCTAAAGCTCTGTCCTCACCTTAAAGCTTCCTCTTGTCTGCTTTCCCCAACTTTTTTCCCCCTGAGAATTGCCAAAACATCAAATAGCTAGGGTTAAAGAAAACTAGAGAAAAGAGAAGATGCAGTATGGCTAGAACACTGGCGATGGAAGAAACTATGGATAGGAGAAATGATGGAGTGACAGAAAGAGGCCCAGAACACATTGTTGTGGAACAGAAAATAAAGCATAGTGGGAAGACAACAGAGAAGGGAAGCAAGGAGCAGGGTGGTAGAGAAACAAGATAGGAGACAGCACAGATGCCCAAAGGACAGGGGAGGACTGAGGCACCTATAAGGAGATATTTTTTTCTTTAATTTATCATAAAGAGAGTTACTTTTACAGAACAGTAAGACCAAGAAATAAGATAAGAAAATAGCATGGTATATACAGCCTAATATTTTGTTCATAAATGAGGCCCCAGGAGACTGTGGTGGTCATCCACGGCTGTCCTCACTCCAGAGATTAAGGAACTGCCAGTAAAAATCTCTCTGTCCCCATTTTTCCTTAGAAAGAAAGTCATTGTGACCATTACCCAACGTGGTATCAAAAACCTTTCAGAATGTTTTCCATTTTCTTAGATTGTTCTCTCAGTATACAATAGTAATTTACTTCCCCGTTGTGCAAAATAACTCTTTTTTTCATTTTATATGTTTTCTTATTTCACATTTCAAAGATTTCCATCTCATGTCAGTCTGTCATTTCTGCAGGTTGAAAAATTTTATGTTTGAATACCAACCTAATTAAACAGTTCTGCCACCCCCTTAATGGTCTCGGATTCCTGTTGTTGGGCTTCATTTCTATTGTCTTTGTTTATGACTTTGTGCAATATCCAGACAATTATTTCACTCTTTTATTTTCTTTTAAGAATACCAGCTTTTGAATATTTTCCCCTGAGATGTCACAGTGAACCAGTCTCCAGAAAAGGGTATATAATAATTGCCTAGTTCTTTATCTGCATTGTTGCTGGCTTTAAATTTGCCATTCCATGAGTAAAGTCTGGATTCTCCTTCTATAAGTCACGTTCTTTCTGGATTTTGTTATATAGAAACTTATTTGCCTTTATTATGCCCTCTCATACGAAAAGAGAGCTCTGTAGTTTATCTCCTTTACCTTAGAATTTCACTGCAATAAAAAAGTTTACACCATTTATAAACTTGGAGATTTGACTGTGGACTGCTTCCTCCTAATTATCTTTAAAAGTATCAAAGAAGACTACAGTGATGAGTTAGTTATCATTATCCTGTAATTCCTGTTCAAGTCCACTGTAAAAATCTGGTTCTCATCGCTTGATGACTCAATGCATTTCAATAGTGTTTGATATAGAAAATATCTGAAAATCTAAATAGATTTTAAAGCTTCTGGATCTCTTTTTACTCAAGTTATCCCAAATAAGCACCAGTTCTCTTAAAGAAACCATGTTAGCTTTTGTATATACATATATCCTTATATTTTCAATGTTCCAAACCTTTATTTTAAATTCTAAAACCTCTGTGAAATGGAAGAAAGAGTTAGTAATTGGTAGTTCTCAGTACTCCCTCTGAAACCCTGTTATAAATGATTATCATGTTGGAAAAATCACCAGCTGTCTTGTGTAAAAGCTTGAACATTCTGGGAAATATTCCACAATTGCACACCTTAAATTTTTTCAATCTTATATGTCAGTGACAAACTGACATATATTTATTTTTATGTTTTCTTAGTGATTTGGTGTAGAATAACATATAGTTTTACTTTTATACAATTTAGAAATTCCAAAATATCAATTTCTAAAACAATTTGGGAGTGAGAAGCTCCCTAAACACTTCCCCACTAAAGACCCAGACAATCAGTTTATTATTCTCTCATTGTTCTTTCTTTTTGAATCCCAAATTCTCCTTTTACACCATGATCCTCCAGCTGTTGGATTTCTTAACTAAATTTCTCTTGATTACAATTATCATTAGTTTAGAAACTCCTATAACAGACTCTAAAATATGTTTTGTCCCATTTTGTTTGTAACTGTGAATATTCAGTTAAATATGGAAGTAAAATTATCCTATGAAACTACCATGATAGAAGAAACAATGGTTTAGACATCAGAGTCAGGATAGGGATCGCAGACACCCATCCCCACTTCCCCACCCTACAGATGCTGGCTCTCATCAGTCTACAATTTCTTCTCAGACAGTAGCTTCATAGAACAATTTCATGTCTAAATCACCAATGGGGAATGTTCTCCCTAACACAATGTAGGGAGAACTCCCAACTTTCTAGAGAAGTTTTGAATACAGAAGAGGAGAAAATCCAGGAAGAGTTAAAGCAGAGGTTTTCAAAGTGTGGTCCACAGGTCAGCAGCGGTGGCAGCAGCATCTGGGAACTAGTTGAAAAATAAATTTTTGGTCCCCCTCCCCCAGGCCTACTGAAGCAGATAGTCTGCAAATGGGAATCCAGAAATCTGTGTTTTAATCTTCAAGTGATTCTAATGCCCACTAGGGTTTAAAAAACCTCTACATTAGAGACTTGGGTCCATTTATCAAAGGGCAGGTAATGTCCAGGAGCAGTGCTTCTCAAACATGATATGTTTAGGAATTAATTGTAGGTCTCTGGTGAGACTAAAGAATCTACATTTCTAAGAAGTTCCCAGGTAATGTTGCTGCTACTGCTGCAGTTCTGCAGACTACATGTGATTGCAAGGCCACTGGTAAAATCTAGGGAGAGACCTTGTGAGGAGGTGCCAAGAAAAACAGGCTAAATGGAGTGACCTTGATGAGTCTGGCCCAACGCTGAGCGAGACTGACTAGACTTGACTTTGTTAGGAATCTTGATAGCATCACAAAGCAAGGCCTTATCCTGAATCCAGGATTTTAGAAAGGTGATCTGGCATGAAAGGTCAGTGAATAAGGAAAAGAGAGCGTAAAGTTTTAAACTTATGCCAGGTTACGTTGTATAGTTTGACACTGCATGATGTGCTATATCTCAATTCTCTATAGTAATTTTTGGAAGAAAGAGATATACATTTGAACTTTCCAGAAGCCTTATTAAATAGACACAGTGGGGAAAACTGTACTTATAAAGGACAGGAAGCAGGGGCAGGTCATGTCGGTGGAACCCAGCTTAGAAAGCCTACAGTTTGGGAACTGCTGTGTGACCTTGGGCAAGTAACTGAATGTCCTCTAATGATGTATGAACTGAATGTTCTTACATCTAAAATGTGATTAAAAATAAAATCTATCTTACAAAAGTTTTGTGAAGCTTAAATAAGTGAAGATGTTCAAGGCACTCAAGAGTGCCTGGTACGTAATAAAACTCAATAAACTCTTTCTTCTTCATTCTGTGTATCCTTGTCTTCACTTTAAAATTTTCATTGTTGTTATTACATCAGCCACATTCAGGATAAAAAAAACTTAGGTGGTGGGGGAAAAAATAAAGGTGGTTGAGAAAGGGCTCTTTGAGAAAAGGGGAGCATTGAGCAAAATAAGAAATCCCTATGTCAAATATTTTTATAAAAGGAAATGGAAAATCTCTTTATCTTATGACTAGTCCCAAAAGATATATAATGAATGAAAAGCTATCGTTATTAGAGTCACCTTCAAAAATATAAAGGGAGTAATGTTTTAATGAGGTATAAGAGAAATAGCAAGTTAACGTTAGTTCACTTTCTTTTGCTTTTCTGAGGTCACTCAGAGGTCAGAGTTCCTGTCCAATTCATCTTTTGACATGGTGAGGTACTGAAGAAAATGGAGAGTTTCTTTGGGGAGCATATCTCTGGGTTTTCTTTTTTCTTCTTTTCATTCTTTCAAGAAAAGTCATCAATATATAGGTCTACTGCAGGAAAGAATTGGTAAAATCATTTCTGCAATCATCACTGAGAATAAGAGACTAGGGTTTTGGGGTAAGAGACAGAGAAAGAGAGTTTCTCCATGATTATTTGTTTAGTATTTGATTGATTTTATTCCTGAGAACACAGATTTATTAGCACAAAATAAAACAGGACTTTTTTGTTTTTGTTTATTGATCTTAGCTTATTTGTTCTGTTCAAAAAACACTTATAGTCTGAAAATGACAAGGTAATTTAAAATACCTCAATGCATATACATGTGGCTCTAGTCTCTCTCTCTCTCTCCCTTCTCTCTGTCTCTGTGTTACACACACACAAAATATATTATTGATGATTCTTGACAGTAATTTTGATTTGCATAAAATTTCAGGTGTTTTCAACACACTGCACATTCAAAATCTCAATAAAATGAAATAAATCCTTGAAAAAACAAATTAGTTGGAATTTTTCAGGCTTTACAAAGTTCTCCCCCAAATAGGTCTTTTTTTTTTTTTTTTTTTTTTTTTTTTCTTTAAGAAATGTAGGGGGCCCCCTCTT
>NW_020185337.1:9161064-9177785 GCF_003031525.2 Neophocaena asiaeorientalis asiaeorientalis | reverse complement strand
CTCCGCGGCACGTGGGATCCCCCCGGACCGGGGCACGAACCCATGTCCCCTGCATCGGCAGGCGGACCCCCAACCACTGCGCCACCAAGGAAGCCCCCCAAATAGGTCTTTAAAAATGATATTTACTACTTAATGTCTTTAAGAAATGTACCTGTTTGATGCATTATTAGGAAGAATTTCCTCACAGTCCTCAATGAAAGCAGTGTGAGAGAACAATGTACATAAATCTCTTACCCAAGCAGAACTGTTGTCTTACCCAGTGGTTCAAACAGCCAGTAATATTTAACTTGTGTGGTTCATATATCAATAAAACAAATAAATGGCCCTCTCAAAAGTTATATCCTGCATTATATAAATATTCCTTTTTAGTACATTGTAACCTGCCTAGCCACAAATTATTACAGCCTTTTAGCCACAATGTAAAGTACTCTCCTTACTGAGGCCTAAACATTTTCATTGATTTTCCTCACATCATAGTGAAATAGTCTGTGCCAATAAATTAGCAATATTTAATTAATGTCCCCAAGGCGTCTTATTATCAGTGTCTAACATAGCCAACAACAGTAAATGCAATGGATCTTCCTAAATGAATTAATTATTTTGTACTTCAAAAGTTATATGAAGGCAGTGATGAAAGACTCTGCTCTGATAGATCCACAGTTACCCAGCTGATGTGCAAAGTTCCCACAAATTTGGCAGAGAAATTTTGAGACACTCATAGCAACCTGGCTGTGTGAAGCAGGCTGGATTCTGCCTCCTGCCAGTCATGGTACAGTGTAAGCAGAAGAGAGCCCACAAGGCTCAAACCCAAGAAACTCTGGTCTGTTTTTCTTTCCGAGGGGGGGGGCTGATGAGAGTGAAAGTATTCAGGAGATCCTCCAAGTGCCTAATAATGTAGTCTGATGACAAAAACAAAACAAACCAAAAAAACAAAAGCAAAAAACAAAAAGAAAAACTAAAGACACACACATAAAACCCTTCCTAGAGTGTTGACCTTTTTGCAACTCACTTTAAAAAAAAAAATTCAGTTTACTTTTGGAGATAAATATACAAACTTCCTCCCATTCTGAGAGAAGGTACAAAGTGAAGCCCTTTACCATCTCTTCCTTTGGTAATTAACAAATATGGTTTGAACTCAGAATATAGGGGGAAAAAGGAGTACAACTTGTCCTTAGAACTGATCTTTGAATTATAAACACTTTTGTTCAGACCTGATATAGATGACTTTCAATTTTCAAATAAATAAGGTGCTAATTAGAGTAATAACACCATTCTAGAATAGCAAGAACACATGCAATTTTATATACTTAAGGCAGTATCAAATGACCCATGCCTTTAAGAAATCACTGAAAATAGAATTAATGTATGGTTATTAAATCACCAGGTTCAGGTTGGTCCCAAGTCTTCAACCCTAATACCTACTCACAGGCTGAGGCTCAGTCCTAGTTCCCCAGACTCTACTCAACAACGACGTCTGTTACTCATCACCAGGATAACCTGCTTATGTCATACTCCAGTTCAGAAAATGGGGCTTTTGACTGGTTCCTGAGTCTCATATTTGCATAATACTTCTCACCTACCAACTGTACAAGACAGATGCCACTAGGGGTTGTAAAATGTCTTTAGACTGTCACTAGCCTCAAGGATGGATTCATTTTTTTCCTTCATTTGTCTTCTAAGATGTCCCTCACTTTCCGGCAGCCTCAGGAATGCACTTACAAGTTTTTCACTATATTTTGCCCATAACTTTTAGGTGTTTTGTGATAGATGAAACTATGGCAGGCAAACGTGTTAGCGTGTAAGGAGATTGGAAAATCTGAGAGCCTTCACAGTTCTTAATAGTACATATATATTTTTTAAATGACTATTTGTTTTAACCTCTTTTTTTTTTTTTTTTTAAATTACCTGAGCAGCTAGTGCTGCTCCTAATCTTATCAGATAAGTGTGCCTTCATGGTACTCACTATGGTGGTTTGAGGCCTTTTTTTACCCCTTTTCTATTTTTAAAAAAACTAATTCACTTTGTTATAAAGCAGAAACTAACACACCATTGTAAAGCAATTATACCCCAATAAAGATGTTAAAAAAAAAAAGATTAAATTTTTGATGGCTTCTGCTTCTGAACCATAAACTTAGGTTATTGTTTAATTATAGCAATTATGATATTATTGCAAATAAAGCCTACTTCCTAAAAAAAAAAAAAAAAAAATTCCTTCCTCTAGTAGGAGTGAGAAGGCATTCAGAGTTCAAGTGTTTCAGTAATGCTCCTCTCCACTGATCCCCAATTCGATGTTATACCTTTAGTCTATAAGATAGCTCATTTAGTTGTTTACTAGTTCCTTTGTGACAACTTCTACTCACTTTTCCATTCCAAAACCCCCAACTTCAAATACTTTTCCAAAATGAGTTATAAAAACAAACATTGTTGACTGCCCACACTCATGCTAATTTATCTTCTTTGGTATTAAATGTAGGTATTTATAGATGCTGTTTATGAAGTTGAGGAAGTTCCCCCCTCTAGTTGTAGTTTGCTGAGAGTTTTGATCACGAATGGATGTTAGATTTTGTCAAATGCTTTTCTTCATCTGTTGATATGATCATACGGTTTTCCTTCATTAGCCTATGGACGGATGGATTACATTAATTGATTATTGCATGTTGAACCAGCTTGCATACCTGGAATAAATCCCACTCGGTTATGGTGTATAGTTTTTTATATATATTGTTAGGTTCAATTTGCTGATATTTTGATGAGAATTTTTGCGTATGTGTTCATGTGAGATATTGATTGTATTCTTTGTCTTGTAATATCTTTGTCTTTTTGGGGTATTGAAGCAATCCTGGCCTCATGGCATGAATTAGGAAGTATTTTCTCTGCTTATAGGCTCTGAAAGAAATTGTAAAAAGTTGATGTAATTTCATCTTTAAATGTTTGGTAGAATTCGCTATTGAACTGAACTGGCCCTGGAACTTTTTGTTTTGGAAGGTTATTAATTGTTGATTCCATTTCTTTAATAGATATAGGACGCTCAGATTGTTTCTTCTTGTATGAGTTTTGGCAAACTGTATCTTTCAACGATTGATCCATTTCTGCTAGGTTATCAAATTTGGGGTCATAGAGTGGTTCATAGTAGTCTTTTATTATCCCTTTAATGTCCACTAAGCTCGTAGTGATTTCCCCACTTTTATATCTGATACTAAAGATGCCAGAAGATTCCTCAGCTGAAGATCTAAGTTGTCCAGCTACATTTCTGACACTAGTAATTTGTGTCTTCTTTCTCTTTTTCTTAATTAGCTTGGCTAGAGTCTTATCAATTTTATTGATCTTTTCAAAAAATGCATTTTTTGTTTTGTTGATGATCTCTACTGATTTCCTGTTTTTGAGTTCATTATTGATTTCTGCTTTCATTTTTATTACATCTTTTCTTCTGCTTACTTTGGATTTAATTTGCTCTTCTTTTTCTAGTGTCCTAAAGTAGAAGTATATAGGTTACTGATTTTTGGGTTCTCCTTTTTTTCCAATATATACATTCAATGCTATAAATTTTCCTCTAAGCACTGCTTTAAACTGTATCCCACAAATTTTGATAAGTTTTGTTTTCATTTTCACTTAGTCCAAAATATTTTTAGTTCAAAATCTTTTGAAATGTATTCTTTAACCCATGTGTTATTTAGACATGTGTTGCTTATTCTCCAGATATTTTGGGATTTTCAAGCTTTCTGTTACTGATTTCTAGCTTAATTCCCTTGTAGTCTGAGAGCAGACATTTTATGATTTCTATTCATTTAAATTTGCTAAGGTGTGTTTTATGACCTGGAATGTATTCTGTCTTGGTGAAGTTTCCATGTGAGCTTGAGAGGAATGTGTATTTTGCTGTTGTTGGATGAAGTAGTCTCTAGATGTCAATTATATGTAGTTAATTGATAGTGCTATTGAGTTCATTGATGCTTTATGTTTTAGAAGGTAAGTAATTATTGATTTAATTTCTTTAATTCATTTAGGCCTGTTCAAATTGTCTATTTCTTATTGTGTGAGTTTTGGCAGATTGTGTCTTTCAAGGATTGGTCCATTTCTTCTAATTTATGAAATTTGTGGGCATAGGTGTCTTTATATTTAAAGTGGATTCTTGTAGACAACCTATATTTGGGTCTTGTTTTTTGATCCATCCAAGGATCTCTGTCTTTTAATTGGTTTATTTAGAACATTTACCTTTAAAGTGATTTTTAAAAAATAAATTTATTTATTTTTGGTTGAATTGGGTCTTTAGATGTGTTGCTTAATCTCCGCATATTTTGGGATTTGCTGCACGTGGGCTTTCTCTAGTTGTGGCAAGCAGGGGCTACTCTTTGTTGTGGTGTGCAGACTTCTCATTGTGGTGGCTTCTCTTGTTGCAGAGCATGGGCTCTACGATGTGTGGGCTCAGTAGTTGTGGCACGCAGGCTCAGTTGTTGTGGCTTGAGGGCTCTAGAGCACAGGCTTAGTAGTTGTGGTGCACAGGCTTTGTTGTTTCACAGCATGTGGGATCTTCCCAAACCGGGGCTCTAATCCGTGTCCCTGGCATTGACAGGAAGATTCTTAACCACTGCACCACCAGGGAAGTCCTAAAGTGATTATTGATATATCTGGATTAATATCTCCTATATTTGTTACAGTTTTCTATTTGTTGCCCTTGTTCTTTTGTTCCTATTTTTGTCTTCCATAATTTTTGTGTATTTTTTGGTTTTAATTGAAGATTTTATAATTCAATTTTCTCTCCTTTTTTAGTGTATCAATTATGCTTTTTTTTTTTAACATTTTATTGGTTGGTCTAGGGTTTGCAGAAGACCTTTGCAACTATTTCAAGTCTGCTTTCAAATAACACTGTACATCTTCACAGGTAGTACAAGTACCTTATAATAACAACATATTCCTAAGTCCTCCCTTCTAGCCCTTGTATAACTGCTGTCATTCATTTCACTTAATCATATATATACACACACACATAAGCAAATACATTGTTGCAATTATTTATTTATTTATTTTTAATACGGTGTTTGTTTTTCTCTTTCTGACTTACTGCACTCTGTATGACAGACTCTAGGTCCATCCACCTCACTACAAATAACTCAATTTCGTTTCTTTTTATGGCTGAGTAATATTCCATTGTATATATGTTTTGCAATTATTTTAAGCAAACATTTTTGTGAATAATTAAGAAAAATTAAAAATTTACCTTTACTTATTGATTCTCTGATGAATGCAGATCTATGATTCTTTCTTTGTGTAGATCTGAGTTTCTGGCCTATATTATTGTCCTTCTCTCTGAAGAACATCTTTTTAAAATTTGTTGCAAGACAGGTGTACTGGCATCAAATTCTCACAGTTCTGTTTGTGGAGAAAGTCTTAATTTCTCCTTCACTTTTGCAGGATAATTTCACAAGGCATAGAATTCTAGGTTAGTGGTTTTTTCTCTCATTACTTTAAATATTTAATACATTTTCTTTTTACTTGCATGGTTTCTGAGAAGTCAGATATAATTCTTATCTTTGCTCTTCTATATTAAGGGTTTTTTTTCTCCTCTAGTCTTTCAAGATTACTTTTTTATCTTTGATTTTCCAAAATTTGAATATGATATACTCAGAGTTTTATTTTGTTTTGTTTTGTCTTTTGGCAGTTGTCTTTTTTGGTGTTTTTTGAGATTCCTGAATCTGTGGTTTGGTGTTTGAATCAATTTGGAAGAAATCTCAGTCATTATTGCTTCAAATATTGCTTTTCTTCCTTTCTTTCTTCCTTCTTCTCTCCCTCCCTTCCTTCCCTCACTTTCTGGTATTCCCATTACACATATTTTACATTTTTTTGTAGTTGTCCCCCAGTCCTTTGGTATTCTGTTCCATTTTTAAAGTTGTTTTTTCTCTTTGCTTTTCAGTCTTGGAAGTTTCTATTCACATATTCTCAAGCTTAGAGATTCTTTCTTCAGCCATGTCCAATCTACCAATGAGTCCTTCAAAGGCACTCTTCATTACTGCTACAGTGTTTTTTTTTTTTTAATCTTTAGCATTTATTTTTGATTCTTTCTTAAAATTTCTCTCTTGATTATATTATCCCTTTGTCCTTGCTTGTTATCTACTTTTTTTGTTAGAGTTGTTAACATACTAATCAGAATGATTTTAAATTCCTGGTTTGATAATTCCAACATTCTTGCCATATATGTCTCTGATTCTGATGTTTGTTTTGTCTTTGCAAACTGTGTTTTTTATTATGCCTTGTAAAGGTTTCCTGATAGCTGGACATGACATACTCGGTAAAAGGAACTGTGATATTTAGTAATGTGGTAGTAAGGTGTTGGAGAAGGAGAAGTTTCTGTTGTCCTGGGATTAGATCTCAGCCTTTTGGTGAACCTGTGCCCCTAGACTGTGACCTTCACAACTGCTTCTCAGTTTCTGCCCCCACCTACCCACATATGGTGACTGAATGGCTAGAGAGGCCTAGAGCTGGGTATTTAGGTCCCTTTGTGGAAAGATCGAGGGAACTGTAGTTCAGATTTCCTTCCGCCCACAAAGAGCCAGCTGGATTTGGGTACTTCCCTTCCCGCAGGTAGGTTAGGATCTGATATAAACCAGCAGATTAGGCTGTGGCAAAATAATTTTATCTGAGGGCAGACCTTGTTAAGAAGAACAGAATGCTATGGCATCTGTCAAAATGATACTTTCCTCCTCCCCCTCGAGGAATCAAGAGGGAAGTTTCACTGTGAGGACCTGGTAGGCTTTGTGGAGATAGAACACCCAAAAGTGTTCCACAGCCTACTATGACTGTGTCCTCCTGGAGATGAAAGCAATTTTGTTTTTAAACAATTTTTTTAGAGCAGTTTTAGATTCACAGCAACGTTGAGAGGAAGTTGTATGCCTCCTGTCGCCACACATGCATGGCTTCCCTTATTATCGATACTACCCACCAGAGTCGTACATCTCTTACAGTTGATGCATCTACATTGACATATCATTATCATCCCAAGTCTATAGTTTACATTAGTGTTCACTCTTGGTTCACTATGGGACCTCTCCATTTTTTAAATCTTAGACTTGTCCACACTGAGCCTCTAGCAATTCATCAATTACAGTTCAGGATTTCTTATCTGACACAGGTTCCCATGGAGGTTTCCCCTGTTGGGTTTCCAAACTATTAAATGGCGATTCTTATATCTATTAAATGGTGATTCTGTCTCTTCAATTTGGGGTCCAGTGGTTTTGCCCTGTAACCTCACTTTCCTGATGAATCTAAGAAGAATTTTTGATTTTTCAGTTTATTCATGTTTTAACTTGTCATTAGGACAGAGAGGTGACATTTAAGCTCCTTACTTGCTGGACTGGAAACCAGAAGTTACCAACACTTTTTGTTGTCTATGTTTTTAAGTTTTAGCCATCCTAGTAGGTGTGAGGTGGTATGACTGTGGTTTTGATTTGCATTTCCTTAGTCATGAATGATACTGAGCATGGGGTATATAATTTAAGGAGCACTTGTAAGATTTTTTATTGAACTGAATTTCATTGTTTTAGGATAAGCAGAAGGAGTCTGCTTATGCTAAAACAATGATATTATTATCAATAATGATTGAATTATTGCCCACTAATTTTGCTGGCCAGCTTCCATTTAGATAATTTTGAGAGATTCTTTCCTTACTGGTTTTTACTGGACTTCTAGATTGAGCATGCTTCATGAAGCATGTGACATAAGGAATAAACGATAGAAGCCTAAGCTTGTATCTCATTGTAATTAATACTCATTTTAGCCAGGCAAATATGATCATGTGATCAGAAAAAATCTGTACCTAACAGTGAAGTGTGACATTTTAAGAGTATCTATCATGTATTGTTTTGGGCTGCCCAACTGCCATTTCTTGGAGAAACCACCCTCCATCAGTTCATGTCATCTTGATAATGCTTACAATCACATCCTCTCCTCATCCACCTATAGCCTCCAGTCCCCAGACTACAGGGATGAACACAGAGCACATAACCCTGACATGGCCAATGTTACTGTCTTATGCACATCTTTTTTTTTTTATTTTAACTAATTACTATTTTTAATTTATTAATTTATTTTATTTATTTTTGCTGTGTTGGGTCTTCGTTTCTGTGCGAGGGCTTTCTCTAGTTGTGGCAAGCGGGGGCCACTCTTCATGGCGGTGCGCGGCCCTCTCACTGTTGCGGCCTCTCCTGTTGCGGAGCACAGGCTCCAGATGCGCAGGCTCAGTAGTTGTGGCTCACGGGACTAGTTGCTCCGTGGCATGTGGGATCCTCCCAGACCAGGGCTCGAACCCGTGTCCCCTGCATTAGCAGGCAGATTCTCAACCACTGCGCCACCAGGGAAGCCCCCTATGCACATCTTTTTTCATCATATTTCCCTGACACCATCTCTTTTCCGTTTCAGTGTATACAGCTTCTTCAAAGTCTTCAGGATCTTTGAGAAAAAAAGTTAGCTCCATAGGCAAGTGATGACTGCAAAATATTAAATTTGTCATGATTTTAGGGATACCACAGATGCTTCTCAGTGAACACACATGTGCATCTCCCATTCAATCGTGCCTTTATTTCTTTCCAGGTGAGTTGTGCCTTGCGGTGAAGATGTTGGCTGGAAGGAAACTACTAAAATATTATCTCAGAGCTGTGAATAATTTTCACTTAGCTTGTCATAGAAGCAATCCAGATTTCATGGTCTTCATCAACCATTATTGGACATATGTATCACTTCTTCATTTCTGTGTCAAGGTGACAGAAGGTAAGACGACTTTAAGACTTTAATATGTACATGTGTACACTATTGAAAAAAAAACATACCATATCAAATACGTACAAGAAAAGTGGTAATTTCAGAAGTATCAGGAGCCGTTCAGATAAGAGGTCTTTGAGAGAAGGGGATATGTGCGTTTTTGCTTCCTTGACAATAGATGCAAGCCTTAATGAGTTAATCACATTGTGATGATCTCCCTTGAAGTCAGATTGCTAACGAGCAGTCTAACAAAGGGAACCATGTGTAGAGCACCAGTCCTGAGTTGAGCACTTAGTGCATGCAAGCACATGATTTCATTTTGTCTTTCCAAGAACCCACTGAAGAAAGTATGGCGATACTGTTCTGATAAATTAGCAAATGGGGGTTCAACGGACCTTAAATAAATTGACTAATTTTTTTTCTTCTCTATCCATGTCTCCCAGATGCCAATCTATGAACAGGTGCAGGGCTGGCTGCACGATAATCATCCTGGTGAAATTGTTTAAAATATAAATTCTGGGACCCTCACTCCTGAAGATCCTAGTTTGATAAGTTTAGGTTAGATTCAGGTGTTCTGCTTTTCTGACAAAGTGATTCTGTTATACATCCAAGTCTGGAACATGTCTTCTATACCCCCTGACCTCAGACTGGTTCAGGGAGTTAAGTTGGTATCATCTCTTATGGTAGATTGGAAAAGGCTGCTGAGAGTCCTGTACTGAAAGGCTTCTGAGGCTGGTGGGGAGGTATTCTGTGATCCGTCAGTGATGAGGCCAGATGGAGGGAGTAGAATCTTCCTGCCAAATATCGGCCAACTGTGATCTAGATTGTGACAGTTGGTAGGTGGGTGAGGAGGGAAAAAAAGGAAAGTAGAGAATATCAGTTACATTTTGATTAAAAATTGTCTGAGAACGCACTAAATATTTTATTCAGCTCTATGTAACCCCCTTAGCTATATCAGAAACCTAAATGTAGCTCTTGGAAAAATACTAATGATGACCAAAGTACAGAGAGCCAAATAAAGGAGATAAGCCAAAATACTCTTGCAAATCTCCAAGATACTGGATTCCTCCACTGTCCCAGTCCTGTGGGAATGCCTGTGCCAGGAATATCTGGAACTCTGTGTAACAGCAGCTGCCATGTACCCGTGTTCTTTCTGTTGCAATCTTATTTCTTGTGGCAGAAAAAAATGTGGCTCTATGCATTTTAGCAATTGATCAAATATTCCTTATTATTTCAAAACTTTCGGGAGAAGGCAAATGCATTTTATAGTTCTGAATTGTGTGGGCTTATTTTTCATACTTTATTTTTTAGTGTTAATATCAGTTGTATACACTCTATTTGGAGAAACCAGTTTGGAAGGTGGGTCTGATAAAAATATACCTAATAGATACAGTGGCTGTCCTTTCTTAGATATATTCATAGAAAGAAGTGGATAAAGCTGTTCCTGTACTGAAAGGCTTCTGAGGCTGGTGGGGAGGTATTCTGTGATCCGTCAGTGATGAGGCCAGATGGAGGGAGTAGAATCTTCCTGCCAAATATCGGCCAACTGTGATCTAGATTGTGACAGTTGGTAGGTGGGTGAGGAGGGAAAAAAAGGAAAGTAGAGAATATCAGTTACATTTTGATTAAAAATTGTCTGAGAACGCACTAAATATTTTATTCAGCTCTATGTAACCCCCTTAGCTATATCAGAAACCTAAATGTAGCTCTTGGAAAAATACTAATGATGACCAAAGTACAGAGAGCCAAATAAAGGAGATAAGCCAAAATACTCTTGCAAATCTCCAAGATACTGGATTCCTCCACTGTCCCAGTCCTGTGGGAATGCCTGTGCCAGGAATATCTGGAACTCTGTGTAACAGCAGCTGCCATGTACCCGTGTTCTTTCTGTTGCAATCTTATTTCTTGTGGCAGAAAAAAATGTGGCTCTATGCATTTTAGCAATTGATCAAATATTCCTTATTATTTCAAAACTTTCGGGAGAAGGCAAATGCATTTTATAGTTCTGAATTGTGTGGGCTTATTTTTCATACTTTATTTTTTAGTGTTAATATCAGTTGTATACACTATATTTGGAGAAACCACCTTTAAATAGAGAAAGGCTTCATTTTAGGGTTTAATTATCCATGACAATGTAGCCATTTTTAAGGGAGAACTCCATACCTGGGAGTCATTTAGTCCAGGAGAACTGTACACACAGTCCTTGCTGTAACACCAGAAACTAGGGTTGCTGCAATTCCTATTATTTCAGTGACCATCAGCAGGTAACCTGTGGCAGAAAGGCTCTTAGGATCCTCAATTCTTACTTTGCTTTCCACTCTTGTGGACATTGCTACTTCCTCCTGTCCACTTGGAGTTGAAGGGAACCAATGCACAAGGTCACTTACCACAGCTAGTGTCAGAGATGACCTTCGAACTGCTTAGTTACCTCCCAGCCTTTAGAAGAGTTGTGAAAGAGACATATAGCAAATATAAAGAGAAAGATGTTGCAATTGCCTAGTGATATCTATCATCAGACCAGAACTGGGAAGTTGCAACCCATGATTAGGATATTTACCATCTTTGATTCATATCAGTAACACTGGCTAGGTGAGTGGGGAATAAAATATGTCAGGCATGATGTTATTATCAGCATGAAAGTGGGAAAAAGCAAAAAACCTGGACAAGAGGAATGGCATGAAGTGTCTGGATATAATTTCCACAAAACCGAAACTGAGCCTTCACAAATCTCTATAGTGCCAGAATTATTTAAAAATAAAAATTAATAAACACTCATAGATACAACTGCTAAGTGAATTTTAAAAATATAATTGACTTTGAATTATACGTGCATTATTTGTCTTTGTTAATGACAATGTTCCATTTCAAAATTCATAAGATGTGAGTTCCTAGAAAAATCGAGTTGGAAAAATAATTTAATACTTTGCCATTCATTCATCAGGACATGGAAATTGGTCATTATTTTGGTAAACAGTTTGAAGTTCCAATGTTACCCTCAGTTTTATCCTTGTAACAACTGAGACTCAGTGTCCTAAAGATAATTACATTTGTTTTACAAGCTAACTGGAAAAGTGCTGAATAATTGTCACTGCTTCAGAGATTGGATTTTGTGGCGATTTTTTTTTTTTTTTTTTTTGCTAGCACTGCATCCAGACACTTTTGATGGAGGGAGCTACAGTAATATTAAAGAATTGTTGACAGCTACTCATAAGAGACTTTTACATTTGTAAACAAAACAACTCTGTCAAAGCAAATGTCAAGAGGTTATTTTAACCTCTGTTACACCTCATAATGCATTTCTCATATATTCTGGAGGAAGTGTGGGGTGAGTGGGAAAAGTAATGGAGAAAAGTCTGTTTGGCAGACCAAATGACAAGGAATGAAAAAGTAAGGCCAGACAATAAAAATATGTTTTGTGCAATGATGCAGTAGGATTTTTAAATAAGAGTTCCCATTTACCTCAAACTCTGGAAAACACACTTAACTCTCAATATTTCCTGAAGGTAATGGAATGTTTCTTTGTCCCTTTGAAAACATTACCTTTAAGGCAATGAGCAAAACAAGGAAACCCTCTAAACGGCTGATTGGGAATCTAAACTGAAGCCAAGACACATACTGAAATTAGAGCTACCAAGCCATGGTAAGGACACATGGCTTGATTTCTGTTTTTCTCATTAGATGTCATACATGTGTTTCCTGTTGTGCTTACTAAGAAGAATATCTTATATCAGGTCACATTTCCTACAAATACCAACCAAGAACTAATTTTCCAGCTTGCAAATTAACTTTTAAATGTGATTGTACATCACATTGTAATAGGAAAAGGAAAGGTTATTTAATAAATGGTGCTGGGCAATTAATTAACTACTTGGGCTTCACTTCGCATTGTGGGAAGCAGAAAGCAAGAAAGGAAGGGAGGGGAAGGGAAGAGAAGGAAGAGAGAGAGAGAAAGAGAAAAAAGAAAGAAGGAAGGAAGGAAAGGCAGGGTGGGAGAGAGGGAGGAAAGGAGGGGGAAGGAAGAAGGAATAAGAAAAGGAGGACGGGAGACAGGGAGGGAGAGAAAGAGGGAGAGGTAGAGAAGAAGGAAGGAAGGAGAGAAGAAAGGAAGGAAGGAGGGAAGGAAGAGAAAGGTAAGAAATTCCAGAATGGTTAGGGAAGCAAATGTTAAGCATAAAACCACAAGAAACAGAAAAATTGGGGAAAATGTTTATTTTAGGACTCCTGTTTTCTCAGTAACAAAATAAACCACAAAAGTGACTTAGGTACATAAAAATGGAAAGAACAAACCACTGTCAAAAATAGCCAATTAACAAAGAAGCAAACAATAAAGTGGGAAAACGTGTTTCAAATAGGACAAACTAGGGATTCACAGCCTGAAAGTATAAAGGATCGCTAGAAATACGTAAGAAATATCTTAAGATCCCAACAGCTTGAAGAAAACCGCCAGAGGCTTTTGCTCATAGTTCTTTCAAATAGATACTGAAAATGAGATGAAATATTTCACTTCACTGGTAAGCAAAGAAACATAAACTGAAATAAGATGATATTTTGACTAAATATACTGAGTAACAAGGATTTTGTAGAATAAGAACATTCACACACAGTATAAATTGGTGAAGTTTTTCTGGATAAGTTTGGCCGTACATATTGAAGGTGTCCAAAAAGTTCCTAACTTTTCCAATTATTTTCATTATAGAAACCTGTCCTGTGGAAATTGTCACATATGCATATTATTATTCTAATGCTACTCATGATGAACAATCCAAACATCCAATCGTAAAGAATGACTGTGTAGTAATCCCCAAACCAGCAGGATCAGCATCACCAGGCAAATTGTTAGAAATGTACATTCTTGGCTCCATTCGACACCTATTGACTCAGAAACTCTTAACTGTGCACCAAGCATTCACAAAGCCTGCAAGGTAATTTTGACGCATACAAAAACTTGAGAATCACTAATGCAACGGAATATTAATGGACATTCAAAATGTTTTCGAAGAACACAACATGGAAAAATTCGTAAAACCTAATATTAACTAAAGGAGAATAAAATTTGTTCACATTTAATATGATCATGGGAATGATGTATAATATGACTTCCATTTTGTAAATACATATAAGTGTATATCATTTGTAAAATCAAAATCATTCATGTATGTGTATATTCACATAAACATGCATACCAGCAGAATAAAATGCTGTTCTCAGTATATCAGAGGAGGTGACTTTGAATTACTTTTTCTTTTCATCTCTATGTACTTTTCCAAATTCTCTTCTATTACTTTTTCTTTGCATCGTTATGTACTTTTCCAGATTCTCTTCTATGATGACATATTATTTTTTCCTATCAATAAAAGATCTTGGCCACAAACATTTTCACATGTATATGTAATGTTCAAGGCCCCAAGTTTCCTGTAACCCTAAATGTTTATTCATCTTTCATGATGACATTGGTTTATTGCAAAGAGAGACCCCTTCTTCAATAGCAGGTGGTGTTTTATCCGTCAAGAAAACAGTAAGATGTGGTACTTGGGTTGACCTCGCCACAGGCAGGATGTGGCTGCCAGAGCAGAACTATAGGTCTTTGAGCAACAGGCACATCCTCCTCCCACTAGTTCTTTTTTTAGCTTACGGCGACTCCCAGGATTCTGACGTTAACCAAAAGTTCACGTCTTCTTTGTATTGCTATCATACCCGCTTCTTTCACAAGCAATTCTCACAATAAGTAGAGAGCACAGGGCATAGAAATTATGGAAATATTAGGCATTAGAAATTTCAAATAACCAAGCCAAAATGTTCTAGCAGGGTGATACCAAGAAGAAGTGATAAACAACAGTTATTTATCTTTCTATGTTAAACATTATATGTCTCTTTTTATCTCAGAAACCATCAGAATTTCTTCTCTGGTTGACTTCAATTTGCAGCTATTTGAGCACATAGAAGGTTCAACCTGTTCTACTAGTACTTGGACAAGGTAGTGGATCTAACATTCTTTACAATGGTCGTAAAAGCTCTTAAGTGTCGGAAACATTTTAATTGTCATAGAAAATAAATATCGTAGCGTGTGTCTCCTTACTTGTCTAAATCACTGGAAGAAAGACAACTTCTTTTTTTGCTTCCTGCTCATGTTAACACAGCAAGAAGGTTAGGGGACAGTCCCAGCTGCACCACATGACAGCTGCCCTCAATTAGGGTATTTAAGGGCTTAAGAAGAGGTATCATTCAGTTTGTATGCGATGATCTTCTTCAGCCTCCGTAGTTTTACGTTGGAGGAACTCTGTGGGCAGAAATACAGTTCCATTCCTTAGGCAGGTGCAAGAATTGCCATGATTTGAAGGAACAGTGGTGTGTTAAACAACAGTGACATTCTAAAAGAAATACCCTAGAGTCTCATAGAAAATGGGAATGAAAGACTATAATTTTATATAGCAAACTTGAGAGTTAAATACACTTACTAAGCCTGCTTAATGGCAACGGTGTTAGATTTCCTATCTGTTATTCAAAATACATGGATTTATGAGTAGGATCAGAGACTGATTTTGAAAACCTGAAATTCCTCAGATGATGGTTCATGTTCTGTGACATGTAGATGCTATCACCTGAATGTTATGTCTCTGCCCTCGGGTTTTATTACCAAGGTCATTTTTGTGACTTCCTACAAATGTGCTTTGTGTCTCTGAGATATACTTATAAATGTTTGACTAAGTTTGGAAATAGGCAGAAGGTTTTCAAAAGAAACCTATGTGATGTATGGAAACTGAGTGCAATGTGTAAATGCTGAAGATAAGGTGACCGTACAGAAAATAGAACAAAAATAAATACAGCAAGGATCAGGGTGGAAAGCCCAGTCAAAAATGAGAAACTTCAAACACCTGTGTTTTGTCAACAGTGGCTTGGCAGCTAGAATAGGAAGGACAGAGGAAGTTAAACCCATGCTGCCTTCTAGAAGTCAACTACAAAAAATGAACCCCTAGGACCAGATGGTTTTATGGCTTTGGTAAACAATAGATTGGCATAATGCTTCCTCAATAATTCTGTCAGGAAGTGTTGAGCTAGAATACAACGTACAATTGTGCTTTTTTTGAAAACCAGCTCTCTGAAAGGCCAGCTGGTAATTAGGGAGAAACTGAAATGTTGGGAAGGACAGAGTATGTAATGAACTATTATCAGACCATCTTGACTACAAGGTAATTATAAATACCAATATGTCTGGAAGTCTTAGGTCTCCCCTGGTGGCCATATTATAAACTAATTATCATACAGGAATGAGGGCTTCTCTGATTTCAGGCACCACCGCCCTAGGGTTTCCTTGTTTGTTCTGATTTGTAGCTTCCTTTGAGTTTTGTTTCTAAGGTTTGGGTGACTGCTATTTGGTTCCTCTTCAAGAAGAACCAACAGAGAGAGCACTTAACACTGAATTCTTTTCTAGTATACACATGAATCACTACTCCCATCGATCTCAGGATGTGGGATCCCCATACACCTTTTGAACAAAATCCTGTTTTCGCATGTGGATAACAACCCTCATCTACTTCATTCATTCAACTGATTTAATTGAAACAATTATTCCCACAGGTGATTTCTCCACATGCAAATACAGATTTCTACTTTTCAACACTTGAAGCAGAAAATGGGCCAGGGGAATAATGCACCACTAACATCCACCTCTTCTGCGCTCCAAACATGGCAACAGTCCTCTCCCCACTGGTAAGTACTAAAATATTGATGTTAAAAGACAGGGCGGGGGCTTCCCTGGTGGCGCAGTGGTTGAGAGTCCGCCTGCCAAAGCAGGGGACACGGGTTCGTGCCCCGGTCCGGGAAGATCCCACATGCCGCGGAGCGGCAGGGCCCGTGAGCCATGACCGCTGAGCCTGCGCGTCCGGAACCTGTGCTCCGCAACAGGAGAGGCCACATTAGTGAGAGGCCCACGTACCGCAAAAAAAAAAAAAAAAAAAAAAAAAAAAAAAAAAAAAAAA
>NW_020185337.1:9151494-9160739 GCF_003031525.2 Neophocaena asiaeorientalis asiaeorientalis | reverse complement strand
AAAAAAAAAAAAAAAAAAAAAAAAAAAAAAAAAAAAAAAAGACAGGGCTTGCAAACTCAAAAGCATCCAGGTGGGTAATATAACTACAGATGATGGTGAAGGGAGTAAAGACTAACAAAAGGGAATGTTGGCAACTGCGGTGAAGTGGCAAGCCTTTTCTAAAAAGAAGTCAGCAGCTCTCCAGCTCCAGAAAATTGTTGCCATGTAATAAATAAAATCATCTCCTGGATTTTCAAGAAAAGTAAAATTAATTTTTTTAAAAAATCTCAATTTTATGAGCATATGGGTAATTTTTCAAAGTTAGCAACGAAGTTTAAATTTTAATGATATTGTAAGGGGCAAACAAAGCACTTCTGTGAGCAATATTTATCTTACAAATTACCAGGTTTGAACCCTACCTTAGTCTCGAAGGCAGGGCTGTCCAATAGAAATACAGTGTGAGTTACATATGTGATTTCAAATTTTCCGTTAGCTCCATTAAAAAGTAAAAAGAAACAGATACAATGAATTTTTATATTTTATGTAACCTAGTTATCCAAAATATTGTCATTTTTCAGATGTAATCATAAAAATTATTAATGAGCTATTTTACACTCTTTTTGTGTGTTGAGTCTGAAATTTAGTGTGTATTTTATACATACAGCACATTTCACTTTTTACTGGCCTCAGTTCAAATGCTTAAGAGCCATATGTGGCTAGTGGCTCCATATTGGACAGCACAGGTCTAAGGCTTAAGAGTACCTGCTCTTACATACATATACACAGTTGGCAAGTCCTTGGTTAGAAGAAATGTCATGGTCTTTGGGCACAGAGCTCATCCTGTTCATGCCCAACAAGCGACTGCTGCCATTTTGGCAACAGCCAGTTGCAGCTGCCAGAGTAGTTGCAGGAGACAGACAGGAAGGGCTGTTCACGGGATATGTTTTCCCAAGGAAACAGTGTAAGGGACTTTGAATATTGCTTGACTTATGTGAACCGAACTCATAGGAGTGTCTTGGGAAGTCACTTAATGCATATAACCTTTCATAATATTGTAAAAAATAAGAATTCCTCCTTTGCTTGTGCACATCTAGTAGAAGCCTACTACCTAGTTATTACCTTTGTTATTACTGGATTATTTTAAGTTATAAAGTCTCTTGTATCAGGTGAAAAAACAATTTGACTTATTCTAGAACAAAATTCAAGTGGAGAAAACAATGGGGAGACAAATGTTAATTCAAAAATGAAACAAATCAATCACAAGAAAATAAGAAAAACAGCAACTTTCTAAGTTATTCAAAGATTGAATGTATTTCCTTCAGTTCCATTTATCTAGAGGTGTCCAAGCAATAACTGTACAAATAATTGGTGAGTTTATTGTAGCACATCCATTGCATGACTGGATAATTTTTCCTGCCCTGAAATCTGTGATAGGTATAATAATAATAAATGTATAAAATACATACATGTACATACATATTCTAAAAATTCAGATAAATATTATAACATTGTATGTGTTATTTTGAAATTTGAAATGTTACTATGTTGCTTTAATTTGCATTTTTCTATTATCAGTGAAACTGAGCATATTTGCATGTTTTTAGCAATTTAGATTTTCCTTTTTGTGAGTTGCTCGTTCATATTCTTTTCCCATTTTCCTATTACATTCTTGTCTTTTCCTTATTGAGCTTTCAGATACAAATAATTGTGGGTTGTATGTGTTGTACATATGTACTCCCAGTTTCTGTCTTATAGTTTTACTCTTTTTAGGTCTCTTTTGAGGAACAAATTTCTTAATTTTAATTTAAATTATCAATCTTTCTCTTTTATGATTATTGCTTTTTTACTTGTTTAACAAATCCTTCCCTACTTTGAAGCCATGAAGATATATTTTATTCTTAATATTTTGTTCATTTTTTCTTTTGTATTTGTCTTTCATCTACTTGGGATTGATAATTGTATGTGGTGAAGGTAGGAATCCAATTGTGCTTTCAGGTACCAAGTTGTCACAATTCTGTTTACCATTATTTCCCTGCTGAATTGTCTAGTAAGTGTTCAATTGTGTACCTATCCTTGGCTCTCTTTAATGGTCTTTTGGTCTATTTGTTGGTCCTTGCTCCAATCTGAAACTCTCTTAATTTCTATGAATTTATGTCTTGATGTCTAGTACAGCAACTTCTCCCAGATGTTTCTTCTCATGGGTGCCTTGGTTATTCTTGTCCCTTATCATTTCATATAAATTTTAGAATATGCTTGTTAAGTTCTAGAATGGGAGTGAAGGGTTGGGTTTGGGGCTTGGTATTTGGATTTGGGTTGCACTGAATCTACAGATCGATTTGAATTGACGTAACAACTTTTATTAAGTCTACCAGCGCATGTGTATGGTATGTCTCCACTTATTTAGGCTCTTCTAATATTCCTCAATAAAGTTTCTCCATACAGATTTTGTATTTCTCTTACTAGATTTATTTTTAAATACTGCACTTAAAGAATTAATAGACTTTAATTTTTAGAGCAGTTTTAGGTTCACAGCAAAACTGAGCAGAAGGTACAGGGATTTCCCATCTACCTCCTGCCCCAACACATTCATAGCTTTCCCCATTATCAACATCCCCCAATAGAGTGGGGAGTTACAAGTGATGAACCTACACTGACACATCATTATTACAAAAAGTCCAGAGTTTACATTAGGGTTCACTCTTTTTTGTGTGTGTGATATGCGGGCCTCTCACTTTTGTGGCTTCTCCCATTGCGGAGCACAGACTCCGTATGCGCAGGCTCAGCGGCCATGGCTCATGGGCCCAAGCTGCTCCGTGGCATATGGGATCTTCCCGGACCGGAGCACGAACCCGTGTCCCCTGCATCGGCAGGCGGACTCTCAACTACTGCGTCACCAGGGAAGCTCTAGGGTTCACTCTTGATGTTGTACTTTCTATATACTACATATGTTTTAATGTGATGGGAAATGTTGTATTTTAATCTCATTTTCTAATTGCTTGTTGCTGGTATAGAAATGCAAATTGACATATATTAATTATTTTATCTTACAACTTCATAAACTGTTAGTAATCCTAATAATAATACAGATTATTTTGGAGATTTAAAAATACATACAATCATGTTATCTGCAAATAATAACAATTTTTGTTTTTCTTTCTAATCCTTAAACTTTATTTCTCTTGTTTGCATGTCTGTGGTGGTCATATGTAGGTCAGCATTACTTGCCTGTTATACAGAAGTGGTGACAGAGGCATGCTTATTTTGTTCGTAATCTCAAAGAGAAAGCTTCTAATGTTTTCTTATTAACTACATTGATTGCCGTAGATTTAAGAAAATTGTCATTTATTCTTAGCTTGCTAGAATTTATTTCATGAAACAATATTGAATTGTATGTTTTGTCATTTGGTGATAAGATCATTTGATTTTCCTGTTTCTGTGTTTGTATGGTGGATTACATTAATTGATTTTCAAATATTAACCCCTGATTCATGGGATATGTGAAATTTATTCATGATGCATTATCCTTTTCTATGTTTCTGGATTCAATTTGCTACGTATTTTGTTTAGAAATTTTTCATTCACATTCATGAGTTGGCCTGTCATTTTTCTTTTTTTTTTCCTCCTGCCATTTTGAGATTGAAATTATGCACATCAAGATATGAAGTAATGCTAACGCTAGGGGAGCATTAACTCTTTTTTTGTCTTTTAGATGACAAAATTGGGACTCTTTTTAAAAAAACATTTTATTTTGAAATAAATTCAGACTTCCAGAAAAATCACAATAATAGAACAAAATCTTGTATATGCTTCACCCAGTTTCAGTTTCACTAATTGTTAACGTATTGCCACAGTAGCTTAATCACTGTCTATTTTTTTCTGAGCTATCTGAGAATATGTTGCATATATAATGAAGTTTTATTCCTAAAACTTTCACCACATATTATGTAAGAAGAAGAGCATTTTGTTACATCACTAGAGTACAATTAGCAAAATTAGGAAAATTAACATTGTTAAAATTGTCTAATATTTAGTCCATAATCAAATTTAGTCAATTATCCCAATAATGTCCTTTATAATATACATTTCTTCTCTCTGATTCAGGATTCAGTCCAGTATCACGAATTGTATTTAGTTGTTGTGTCCCTTTAGTCTTGTTACTCGAGAAGCTTTTCTTTGTATTTCAAGATTTTCTTTGTATTTCGAGAAAATTTTTTCAAGATTTTCATTAATAATTTTGTAAGGTAGTGGCTAAGTATTTTGTAGAATCCCTTATAATTAAAGCAGGAATTATTTCTCCCCTGAATGTCTGTAGAATTTACTGATGAAGATCTATAGCTCGGTTTGGAGGTCTCTTTGTGGGATGATTTTCAATGATTGATTCAATTTCTTTCTTTTTTTTTTTATAAATTTATTTTATTTATTTATTTTTGGCTGTGTCGGGTCTTTATTGCTGCGCGTGGGCTTTCTCTAGTTGCAGTGAGTGGGGGCTACTCTTTGTTTTGGTGTGAGGGCTTCTCATTGCAGTGGCTTCTCTTGTTGCAGAGCATGGGCTCTAGGTGCATGGACTTAAGTAGTTGTGGCACGTGGGCTCAGTAGTTGTGGCGCATGGGCTTATTTGCTCCGTGGCATGTGGGATCTTCCTGGACCAGGACTCGAATCCATTTCCCCTGCATTGGCGGGTGGATTCTTAACCACTCAGATACCAGGGAAACCCTGACTCAATTTCTTTTATCAATATCAATATCATAAAACTATGAAAGATATTTCTCTGCCCTTTACTCATTTTGTTTAAATTTTCTAGGGATTTATCCATTTTAATTATATCTATTACTATAAAGGTGCTCATAATACTCTTTTATTATCTTTTTAATGTCTATAAATTATGTAGTTATGTCTTCCTTTAAATATGCAATAATATTTGTGATTCTCTTCTTTTTTTCTTTTTAAATTCCAGACTTTCCTCTCAGGCATACTTTCCTTTTGTTTGAAGTACATCCTGAAGAATTTCCTTCAGGGAGAATTTTTGTATCATCATCATCATCATTCTTAAAATGTATCTTTGCTGGTTATAGAATTCTAGGTTGACAGTTATTTTATCTCCTTGAAAGAATCTGCCAAAGTTGGCCCACTTGTTTTTTGGGGGAGGAACGTTACACTGAATGGGGTCTTGTCCATGAGCATTACTGACGGATTGGCTGTATCACACCTTGGACCACTCTTGGGCTATTGGCGGTGCTTCACCGTTATTGACGCTTTTTCAGATTACCATTCAAACTATTGTGGCCCATGAAACAAATCTGTGCCATTTGTATCTTGACAGCGGTATGCTTTTTATTGCAAAAGCCACTCAACAATGGGCTAATAGTCAAGATATCTGATAGGTCTTCCATACTTCCTACCATCCACAGCATCTGGTATTGCTGTCTTGGAAAGATCTTTTCAAAATTTGACTCAAAAAGTTTTCTAACTGTACCCTCCTCATCTCCTCTTAGTCTACATCCCTTAGTAAAAGAGTTTGGTCACTGAGTGAGGCTGTTCCCAGAAAGGGATCATTTTCTCTTGTCTGCTTCCTGGTTGATGATCAGGATAAAAAGTTGGACTTCTGCCTTGACCATTCCTGGGAGTGATACTTCTTTGTTTTTCCAAATTTTAGCCCTAAAGTCATGATATGATTGTGTACATAACAATTCAAAAATAATACAGATAAATTATTAGAATTAATAAGTGGATTTTGCAAAGTTTCTCAACATAAGTTGTTATAGAAAATATATTCCATTTCTATGGGTTTTCTAAGTGATAAAATTTAAAAGTCAAATAATACCCTGTATTGGTAATACTACTAGTGTATGCATACATTGGATTTTCCTGTTTGGAAAACAGCTTGGCATTATCTATCAAAGTTGAAATTATGCATACCATATTGGCAATTGAACTCTTAGGTATATATACACAAGGGAAATGAATACACATGTATAAAGGAGATATATGAATAATGTTCATAGTAGCATCATAATAGTCTCAAACTGGTAACATACTCAGTATTCTTCAAGAGTAAAATAATAATAAAATGGTAAAACAAATAGTAAAATAAAATGTAGAGAATAAATATTTCTACAGTGGATAATAGCAATGAAAGTGAATGAAACTGCAGATATATAGAACAATGATAAATTTCTCAAAAGTAACCACACAAAAAATACTATATATTGGATGATTCCATTTATATTTAGTTCAAAAAGTAGTAAAACAATAATGTTAAGTGATATAAGCGTAGCATCCTTGTCTTGTTTCTGTTCTTCGAGAAAATGTTTTCAGGTTTTCACCATTGAGTATGTTAGTTTTGGCCTTTTTATATATGTGGCCTTTATTATGTTGAGGTATGTTCCCTCTATACCCACTTTGTTGAGAATTTTTATCATAAATGGATATTGAATTTTGTCAACAGCTTTTTCTGCATCTAAGGAGATGGTCATATGATTTTTATATGATATATATTTTATATTTTTATATGATTTGTGAATCATCCTTGCATCCCTGGGATAAATGTCACTTGATCATAGTGTATGATCCTATTAATGCATTGTGGAATTCGGTTTGCTAATGTTTTGTGGAGGATTTTTGCATCTTAGTTTAATCGATCTTTTCTATTGTTTTTTTAGACTCTATTTCATTTATTTCTGCTCTAATATTTATATTTTTTTCCTTCTACTAACTTTGGGTTTGTTTGTTTTTCTTTTGCTAGTTCTTTTAGATGTAAGGTTAGCCTGATTGAGTTTTTCCTTGTTTCCTGAGGTAGGCTTGTATCACTTTAAACATCCCTCTTAGAACTGCTTTTGTTGTATCCCATATAGTTTGGATCATTGTGTTGCCATTTTTGTTCATCTCCAGGTATTTTTTTATTTTCTCTTTGATTTCTTCAGTGACCCATTGACTGTTTAGTAGCATATTTTTTAGCTCCCATGTGTTTGTGTTTTGTGAAATTTTTTTCCTGTAGTTGATTTCTAGTCAGTCTCATCCTGTTTTGGTTGGCCAGAGATGCTTGATACTATATCAGTCTGCTTACATTTACTGAGACTTGTTTTGTGACCTAGCATGTGATCTATCCTGGAGAATGTTCCATGTGCAATTGAAAAGATTGTGTATTCTGCTGCTTTTAGATGAAATCTTCTACATTATCTATTAAGTCAATCTGGTCTAATATGTTGTTTAAAGCCACTGGTTCCTTATTGACTTTCTATCTGAGTGATCTGTCCATTGATGTACATTAATGTATTACTATATTACTGTCTTCCTAAAGGAAATATTGTCTTTACCAGCCCAAATTTTTTCTTGTTTCCTTATCTTGCTTGTATAATAATTAGCACAAATGGACTGACCCCAAAATATCAGTGGCTTAAACACCGTGCAGTTTCCATTCAGATATGGAGAGACTAGGAGATACACAGCAGTCACTTTTCCATAGCAATTCTCAAATCCCACTAGGCATATAAGGTAATATTTTATTTTTATTTTATTAAAAGTTTGTTGTGAAATGAAATAATGGCCTTCCTTCATATTAAGGCTCAGCCTTTTGGAACTTGGGGCTTCCAACATTGCTGCAACAGAGAAATGAAGGAGGCATTCATTCCAATAAGTATGTGGTAGACATTTACTTCTCTTGTCTGATAAAACATGGTTTTTTGCTATTCCTTCTGCATATAGAAAATACCCAACCGTTCTCCATGGTATTCAATCTAAATACTTCACCTTGTCAATGCATGTAGCTCAGAGTTCAAGGTCTCTAGATGATATACAGCAGTCACTGCATCAGGTCCAGATTATCTCCTCTGTGTCTGGAGATCTAACTCTCAGAATGGGAGAAAATATTTGCAAATGAAGCAACTGACAAAGGATTAATCTCCAAAATTTACAAGCAGCTCATGCAGCTCAATATCAAAAAAACAAACAACACAATCCAAAAATGGGCAGAAGACCTAAACAGACATTTCTCCAAAGAAGATATACAGATTACCAACAAACACATGAAAGAATACTCAAAATCATTAGAGAATGGGCTTGAAGACAGAAAGAGGGGGAAGGGTAAGCTGGGACGAAGTGAGAGAGTGGCATGGACTTATATATTGGACTTATATATACTACCAATTGTAAAATAGATAGCTAGTACCAATAAACCGTTACAGCCAAAAGAAATTAAAAAATAAAATTAAAGAGAATTCATCTCCTCCTATATACCTTCATACAATCCACAGGGATAGGATACTGGCAATAAACATTTCCTGTAGTCAGCTCTTCCAGATCTTGAGTTTTGACAGGTCGCCTAGGGAGGGTTTCTCTGTTGGTTACTATAAAGATGACTGCCTTATTTCCACAATGTAAGGAAATATTCTAAGCACCAGGAGTTATTTTTCATACTGCTCTCCTCAAATAATATATTAGTAAATATGACCTATTTTTGGTTAATAAATAGAGTGATGTAGAGCCATACTGTCTTTTTTTAAAACATCTTTATTGGGGTATAATTGCTTTACAATGGTGTGTTAGTTTCTGCTTTATAACAAAGTGAATCAGTTATACATATACATATGTTCCCATATCTCTTCCCTCTTGCGTCTTCCTCCCTCCCACCCTCCTTATCCCACCCCTCCAGGGGGTCACAAAGCACCAAGCCGATATCCCTGTGCTATGCGGCTGCTTCCCACTAGCTATCTACCTTACGTTTGGTAGTGTATATATGTCCATGCCTCTCTCTCGCCCTGTCACAGCTCACCCTTCTCCCTCCCCATATCCTCAAGTCCATTCTCCAGTAGGTCTGTGTCTTTATTCCTGCCTTACCCCTAGGTTCTTCATGACATTTTTTCCCCTTAAATTGCATATATATGTGTTAGCATACGGTATTTGTCTTTCTCCTTCTGACTTACTTCACTCTGTATGACAGATTCTAGGTCTATCCACCTCATTACAAATAGCTCAATTTCGTTTCTTTTTATGGCTGAGTAATATTCCATTGTATATATGTGCCACATCTTCTTTATCCATTCATCCGATGATGGACACTTAGGTTGTTTCCATCTCTGGGCTATTGTAAATAGGTCTGCAATGAACATTTTGGTACATGACTCTTTTTGAATTTTGGTTTTCTCAGGGTATATGCCCAGTAGTGGGATTGCTAGGTCATATGGTAGTTCTATTTGTAGTTTTTTAAGGAACCTCCATACTGTTCTCCATAGTGGCTGAACCAATTCACATTCCCACCAGCAGTGCAAGAG
>NW_020185337.1:9150540-9150662 GCF_003031525.2 Neophocaena asiaeorientalis asiaeorientalis | reverse complement strand
GCGTGACATTGCACCAGCCTGAGGTACACCGTGCGTTCTCCTGGGGAAGTTGTCCCTGGATCCCGGGACCCTGGCAGTGGCGGGCTGCACAGGCTCCCCGGAAGAGGGGGGGGGGTAGTGAG
>NW_020185337.1:9059326-9150384 GCF_003031525.2 Neophocaena asiaeorientalis asiaeorientalis | reverse complement strand
CTCCAGACTTTTCCCGGACTCCCTCCCGGCTAGCCGTGGCGCACTAACCCCCTGCAGGCTGTGTTCACGCCGCCAACCCCAGTCCTCTCCCAGCGCTCTGACCGAAGTCCGAGCCTCAGCTCGTAGCCCTGCCCGCCCCGGTGGGTGAGCAGACAAGCCTCTCGGCCTGGTGAGTGGTAGTCAGCCCTGATCCTCTGTGCGGGAATCTCTCCGCTTTGCTCTGCGCACCCCTGTTGCTGTGTTCTCCTCCGCGGCGCCGAAGCTCCCCCCTCCGCCTCCCGCAGTCTCCGCCCGCAAAGGGGCTTCCTAGTGTTTGGAAAGCTTTCCTCCTTCACAGCTCCCTCCCACTGGCGCAGGTGCCATCCCTATTCTTTTGTCTCCGTGTTTTCTTTTGCCCTACCCAGGTACGCGGGGAGTTTCTTGTGATTTGGGAGGTCTGAGGTCTTCTGCCAGCCTTCAGTAGGTGTTCTGTAGGAGTTGTTCCACGTGTAGATGTATTTCTGGTGTATCTGTGGGGAGGAAGGTGATCTCCGCGTCTTACTCTTCCGCCATCTTCCCAGCTCCCCCGCCATACTGTCTTAACTACAATTCTAAAATCCAAAATTTCAAAACCAAACAAAACGCTAAGTTCTTTGATGTTTAGTGATAAAAGTTACCTTGGCCTGAAGTGAGGATATTTATAGTCCTTATTGCTCTCACTTCATGTGACTATTCATATATTTCACTGATGTGTTACTGTGTTTGATGATGGCCTGCTGCTTTAGATGCCCACTGGGAATGCCTTCTCATGTATGCTCTGTGCCCTGTAATGGACTTCTAAAATTGGAAAACGTTTAAAATACATGCAAAACACATGTTCCTCGAAGAATTTAAGAGAAGGGATTATGGATCTGTATTTACCTTTTTTGTTGTTAGTTTTTTGACTTGATAAGTATTTGACCCTGGGAAAAAACATTACATGCTAAACAGTGCCTTTAAAGTTTCAATGTTGATTTAACCTTTCAATCTGCAAACTTCAGATACTTGCAGTTTTTATAAAGTCGTTACAAAGAGTCATGACCGCTAGGTTACATAGTGTTGTCTCTTTGAATAAGATATTTATTTCTGGTGTTTATGTAGGAGAAGCTGTTATTCCTGAAGACTTATCCTCGTGCACATTTTTCTGTTCATTGCTAGAAGTTTATAGTCATAATTTGGTCCCAAGTATATGGCATACGTTTTTTCTAATGGTCTTATTTTTCTCATTTCCGACTTCATGTTACAAGTCTTTGTTTTTCTCCTTTGAATT
Organism: Neophocaena asiaeorientalis asiaeorientalis; assembly: GCF_003031525.2. Classification (NCBI taxonomy): domain Eukaryota; kingdom Metazoa; phylum Chordata; class Mammalia; order Artiodactyla; family Phocoenidae; genus Neophocaena; species Neophocaena asiaeorientalis. The sequence goes on along the minus strand of NW_020185337.1, from coordinate 9,149,096 downwards.
TAATTTGTCTTGATTTTATGCATTTTCTGTTTCCTTACCTCAATTATAGAAACAAGGCAGGAGCGTAGATAAATGAAATAAATAGATATAAAAAAATCACATGTTAAGAGTAATGTTAAACAGGGCTAAACTCCTACAGGAAGGAACTCTGGTATGTGCATGTGTGTGTGCTTTGACGACTTCATAATATATTATTCTGTCATGACCTACATTTTGTGAATAGTCCTTTTATCACCATCCTTAAATTATAATTTTTTGTGTTATCTGTTTTCTGCCAGGACCCTGATTAATAAAGTAGTTGCTACCAGAAGTGGTCCCAGAAAATAAACTGTCAAAATTGTATCTGAGATTGGGTTGCCCATAAAATTGAAAAATGCAGAGAGAACTTTCTTGCGAGGGGAAAATGAGTCACAGATAAATCTACGACATGCAGTGGTGTCACAATTACTCAAACCGTCACCAGCAGTGGTAGTGCCTGAGGAAGGCAAGGAATTCGGAGAGTGCTTCTGAAATTTTAATGTACATACAAACCACTGCAATTTGTTGTTAAAATCTGTTGCTGATACAATAGGCCTGGGATGGTGTCTTAAAGGCTGCAGTTCTAGCAAGCTCCCAGGTGATGCTAACACAACTGAATGATACCACATATTAAGTAGCAGGAATTAGGAGATCAAGTGGCTGTAACACTCAGCTTCTATGGCAACACTAGTAATGATAAAAATTGAGGAGTCAACTGGATTTTTCTTATGTCTCTAGAGATGTAAGTAGGGTGACTGTAGACATTGAAAGCTATGAATATACACGTGAGAAGAAATATGGAGATTATCAGGTCTCCTTACAGATCTGAAGTTATCTGGCATCTGCTGTAGGTGCAGGGAAGATCCTGATGCCTCAGGATCATGCCCATGGTCTATCTGACAATAAGAATTACAGAATGGTAGTAACAGTTGAATGCTAAGTTTTTAAAAGGTGAAGTAAAGGCACTAGTGGGGAAGGAACATGCCTCAGATATGGGAACTTTTCAGCAGACGTGTGTAATGTTGAGAACTTGGAACCTTCAGATTCTTCTGGAACCTTCAGATTCCTCGTTGACAGAGGCAGGGCATCTCTGCCATCTAAGGGAACCAAGCTTCCTCAGCATAAAACTTTCCAATCACTCTCTCTGGGACAGTTTTCTGTCAAGGTGAGGGCAGTTCTCTCCCTGGCTTTCATCTACTCATTGCCTCTAGGACGAGTGTAAGAGTTAGATTCCAAGATAGCCTACACTGGGAGAGTAGGAGATTTTCTTTAGGAAAAGCCAAAATTTAGAAGAAAAAAATTAAAAGACATCATTGATCTTTATCAGAGAGAGTCTGGGCAACATGTGTGGCAGTATTAAACCGAGGAGGTAGAAATTTAAGGCTTGATCAGGCCAACTTAATTGCTAGGAAGGTACTCACACTGGATTTGGTTTCTATTGCATTTTCAAATGACCTGGGAATGATAATCAGGTTACATTATCCAAAACTAAATTTCTTTCTTTCTTAGGATGAAAAGCACATAATATAAAATTTACCATCTTAACCATTTTTAAGTGCACTGTTCAGTAGTGTTAAGTGTATGTGCATTGCTGTGAATCAGCTCTCCAGAACTCTTTCATCTTGCAAAACTGAAACTCTATACCCATTAAATAATTCCCCTTTTCTCCTTCTGCCCAGCCACATAAGTGGAATCAAACAGTTCAAGAACATTCTTGGCATCGCTTCTGTAGAGGAAACAGTCCAAACCTCAGAAACACGTAAAGGTTGTTGTGGATCTAGATGTGCAGCTGGCTCAGCATCCACCTTACTCAACCGTAACCCTGCGAGAGCCTGGAGGACCCTACTTTTGTCAAAGTATTAAAAAACACACAGGTTAAGAGGACACCAGCAACCTTGGGGAGAGTTGTGGTGATTAGCTTCTATGAAAGTTAGATTTGCACTACTGGAATTAAGTTTCTTGACTTCAGTGGGAATAAATGATGCTAAGAGTGTTAGATTTTATATGTCAGTATAATCATCATAGTATGTGGGCCCCATTACATCAATAAGCCATAGAGATACAGTGTTTTGAGTCACAGAAACCTGTGGCCTAGGCTAACTGATCACAGTGCACAAGGAAGAATGTATACTATGTATTCTATAGAAATAAAAGATTGGTAACCTGAGAAGATACTTATGCAGAAGAACTTCTAGGGCTACTGGACAGAAACCTGTCTCACTGTAGGAGGCTTATATTCTGTAGTCTCCTAACTTTTTTCCAGAACTATGCCATTTCACAGATCCATACAGCTTTGACTGAAAGGTAGGCCAGATATTCTTTTATTTTTTATTTATTTATTTATTTTTTTGCGGTACGCGGGCCTCTCGCTGTTGTGGCCTCTCCCGTTGCGGAGCACAGGCTCCGGACGTGCAGGCTCAGCCGCCATGGGTCACGGGCCCAGCCGCCCCACGGCATGTGGGATCTTCCCGGACCGGGGCACGAACCCGCGTCCCCTGCGTCGGCAGGTGGACTCTCAACCACTGCGCCACCAGGGAAGCCCCAGGCCAGATATTCTTGAGGAAAGGACTCAGCAAAGTGGCTACAGATGTATACTGTGAATCTTCCTCCAGGTTTTCCCCAGAGAGACCTCAGCTATGAACCTAAGTGAGTGAGTGCTAGGTGAAAGAAAAACTCTCAAACATCTAGGGCTTATTAGATACTGGCTTTAAATTTTGTTGATTCTCAGAGACCCAAAATGTACCTATGAACTACTGGACACAGTAGGGACTTGTACAGATCAAGTGATGGATGGAGTTTTGGCTCTATTCCATCTCACAGTAGGTCTAGACAGACTACAGACCTGTCCTAGTGTTATTGTCCCAGTCCCAGAATGTATACATATATTTAATATCTGTCAGGATCACGACAGTCGTTCCTTGACCCATAGGGTAAGGGCTATTAGAGCAGGAAGGACCAAATAGAAGCCCCTCAGCTGTCTCCAGCAACCCTTGCCAAAATTGTATATCGAAATCAGTACTGCTTCCCTGTGGAAATAACAGAGACTGGTCCCATTGTCCAAGACTTGAGAGATATACAAGTAGTGATTCCTACCAGATCCTACCTACATTTAACTCAAGTATTTGCCTATTAGCTGAAAATTTAACTCAAAATTCAGATAGTCCATGAAAAACCAGACTAGATCATCACACATATAATCAGGTAACCACGGGAGCCACAGCTGAAATTCCAAATATGGTGCCTTTATTGGAACAAATTAACACAGTCCGTGGAAACTGATATGCAGTTACTGACCTGGCAAATGATCTCTTGTCAAGCCCCATCACTTAACAGAATCAGAAGCAGTTTGCATTTACATGGCAGAGACAATGTAAACTGACTTGCCCCAGGATGTTGTCAAATTTTATGTTCTCTCTTGATTTTGTAATACAGTTCAGAGGGTCCTTGATCATCGGGTAACCAACAGAAGACAGTATGACAATTGGATCCAGCAAGAAGAAAGTAGCAAATACCTAAGATACCCTGATAAGACTTATCTATGCCAGAGGTGTGATCATGCCAGAGCAGTAATCCTTGGAAAATATCAGAAGTCTGCCACATTGGGGAAGTTTTTGGGATGCAGTGTTTTGGACCATATCAATATGTCCTTTATATGGACAGTGTCTAAAGTGGCCGAATTGTTCTGTACCTTGTAGCACCTAGTATGAATAGTAAGGCATGCCACTTCACAGATCTCTTTGGATTTGGGAGGCAACATATATTTGGACATGTTTATCAACCAACTTACTACGTATCTAGTAATGCTGCTAGTCTTGAGTACAGCCTGGTTATCAACAGGGCTCTGCAGCAGTTCTAGGCTGTAGTGCGAGCTACCCTACAACTTCCTCCTTATAACCTAACGGATGTGATTTTATTGGAGATATCTGAGGCAAAAAAGATGCTGTATAAAGTCATTGGAAAGTCCTGGAAGGAAGTAACATAGCATGCCTTTAGGGTTTTAAAGTAAAGCTATGCTTTCTTTGGCCAACAACCATTCTCCACTTGCAAAGTAGCTTCCAGGGTGCTGCTGGGCTTGGGTATAGACAGAACACCTGATCATGGACACCAAGTAACCAGGTGGCCTGGACTTCCCATCATGAACTGGGTATTATCTGACTTACTGCAACATAAAACAACATGCATAACGGCATTCCATTATACAATGGAAGTAGTTTATGTAAGAGTTTTCCTCAGCAGGTGTAGAATATAATAGTAAAGTGCATAAATGTTGGTTCAGACTCCTGCTGTATCTGTCCCTTCACTGTCTCTTTTTCACACACACCTATAGCTTCACAGGAAGTTCTCTGTTACCAGTTAACAGAGGAGAAAGAATAATGGGCCTGTTTTATGGATGGATCTGCATGGTAAATCACTGCCAGGTAGAAGTGATAGCTTCTGCATTTGTAATTCCTTAGGGGAGTGGCCCCGAAAGAGTGTGGTAAAGTAAAATCCTCCAGGAAAATAGAGTCTTTAGGGGTACATCTGATTGTCCACTTTTTATGCAAGGAAAGATAACTTGAAGCATGTATCTATGTTGACTTAGGAGTACTGGTTAATTTTTTGGCTAACTGCTTAGCTAATTGACTAATTGTCCTGGAACAAAGAATATTGGGAAATTAGCAACCAGGATATGTGGGGGAAATATATATATATGGTTTCAACTCTTATAATGGGAAAATTGAGTAAATATCTCTGTAGCCTATATAAATGCTCACCAGAATTATCCACAGTGTAGGAGGTTCTTAATAATTAGGATCACAAAATGACTTGACCTCTTGTTATTAAGTCACTTTTCTCTCCAAATCCCCCAGTACTTGCACAATGGGTCCATGAACAAAATGACCATGAGGGCAGAATGGAGGCTATGTATGGGCTCAAGCATATGATATTTTCCTTACCAAATCTTGATCTGACTACTGCCATTTGTTGAGTACCCAAACTGACAGTTACAGAGGCCAATGCTGCACCCCCATATGGAGCAGTTCTGGGATATGATAGCTGGCTGGCCATTGCTTGTGTTAGACTCTTTCCATTAAAAGAATAAGCACTTTTCTCTTATGGAATTAGATGCATTTTTTAGGTTTGCATTGACCTTTTATGCTGACAGACTTCTCCCAGAACCTTGATTTGTGGACTGGCAGAATGTCATTTCATCCTGAACAAAAATGCCTCTGACGAAGGCACACATATTACTCCACGTACATATTGCAACAGTAGGCTTCTGCCCATGGAACTTACTGGTCTAACCATGTGTCACATCATCAGAAAGCAGTTGGCTTAATAGAGTGGTGGAATGGCCCACTGAAGGCTTATGTATGGCTCCTGCTACTAATAAAATCTTGCAAATTTATGGCTCGTGCCTTAAACTAGCGGGCTCTACATCACGTGATTTCTCCTACAGCTAGAAAAAAAGGTTTGATATTAAAGTAGCCCTTCTCATGATGACAACTAACAACTAGTTTTAAGAAATTTTATTTTCTGTCACCAAAACCTTAAGAATGGTAGATATAGAGGAACTAGTACTTAAGAAAATTATGACTTTGAAGAATAGCAGGTTTCTGACCATTTTAAGATCATTGAACCATTGCACTAATAATCAACCAGGGTATAGCTATGAAAGAATTTGATCCCAATTATTGGCAGAAAATTACCTTTTTCCCCTGTGTCTTCTTTCAGGATTTGTTCTTTATCTATGATTTTTATGTAACTTGAAACTGATATACCTAGGTGTAGTTTTGTTTGTGTTTTTATTTTTATTGGTATTTCTTGGAGTGCATTTATTTTATTTTATTATTTTTTAACCTCTTTATTGGAGTATAGTTGCTTTACAATGTGGGAAGCAGCTGCATAGCACAGGGAGATCAGCTTGGTTCTTTGTGACCACCTAGAGGGGTGGGACAGGGAGGGTGGGAGGGAGATGCAAGAGGGAGGGGATATATGTATACATATAGCTGATTCACTTTGTTATACAGCAGAAACTAACACAACATTGTTTGTATTTTTGTTTTACGTTTATCCGCTTGGTGTTCTCTGAGCTTCCTGGATCTGTGGTTTGGTGTCTGACATTAATATGAAGAAGTTCTCAGTCATGATTACATCAAATAATACTTCTGTCTTTTCTCTCTTCTCCTTTTGGTATTCCCTTTACACATGTTACACCTTTTGTAGTTGCCCCATAGTCCTTGGATATTCTGTTTTTTTTAGTCTTTGTTTGTTTTTCAGTTTTTGAGGAGTCTATTGATATGTCCTCTAGCTCAGAGATTCTTCCCTCAGACATGTCCAGTCTACTAATAAACTCATCAAAGGCATTCTTCAGTACTATTACACAGTGGTTTTTGTTTATTTCTTTGTTTTTTATTATTTTTATCTTTAGCATTTCTTCTTGGTTCTTAGGATTTCCTTCTCGCTGTTTACATTGTGTCTCTGTTTTTGCACGCTGTATGTTTTATCCATTAGAACACTTAGCAGGATGTGATGTACCAAGTAAAAGGACCTACTGTAAATAGGCCTTTAGTAATGTGGTGGTGAGGTGTGGGGAAAAGGGAAGCACTCTATAGGCCCGTGATTATGTCTCAGTTTTTTATTGAGCCTTTGCCTCTGGACTGTGAACTTTACAGATGTTTCTGGTTTTTTCCTGTCCCCTCAGGTGGGACAAATTGTCTGGAGTGCACTGCAGTTGAGTATTTTCCTTTCCTGGGTCAGTCAGGCTCTGATAATACCCAGCAGGATAGGCTCTGGTTAATTAGTTTTCCCTAAAGACAGGCTTTGTTAAGAAAAAAATGCTCTGGAGTATTTCAAGATGGTTCCTTTCCCTCTCCCTCTCCTGGAAGCCCAAGGGGATTTTTCTCTGATTTTACTGTGAGAGGCAAATCTCACACTATTGTGCAGGCCCCCTTATGACTGGGTCCCCCTGGAGTTCTTAACTCTCTGAGCTGTCTCCACTGAGTCTCCAGCAGCTCACCAATTACAATTCAGGTTTCCTGCTACCAGTTCCTGAGGCATTTCTCCTCGTGGGTCTCTGCTCTCTGGTAAACTGTGACCGCCTCTGTCTGGCTCTCTGTCTCTCCAGTGTGGGAGCAGCAGTTTTCCCTGTGTCCTCCTTTCTCATACATCCAGGAGGAGTTGTTGGTTTTTCAGTCTGTTCAGCTTTTTCACTTGTTGTTAAGATGGGGGTGGCATCCTTATGAGGAACTGGAAACCTTAAGTTCCTCTCTAATCCTTTTAAACTACAAACACTCTTTTTCATTTTTTTTTCATTTTATTGATATGTATTGATAGGTCTATCATTGCATATTATCCAGTATTGTCTCCTATATTAATTCCAATTGTGTATTCCTGTTTGTTGGTTTTGTTTTCTCCTCTGTGCTTTTCTTGAATTTACCAGCTCATTGTTCTAGGGACACATGTGCATCCTGTGTTTTAGTTGTAGAGTTTATTATATCTATTACTTTAAGCTCTGTTATTGTATATTTGGATTTCATATGTTGTAGTTTATTTTTTGTTGTCGATGTTTCTTAAAGTCTAAAAGAGGTGTATTAAAATATACTCAGTAATTATTTTGTCAGCTTCTCTTTGTAATTCTAGAAGCATTTCTTATTCCTTTTCTTGGGGCACAAAGGCTTATGGTTGTTATGCCTTACTGTATATATCATTTATCATTAAAATATCATTCTTTTTTCCAATTAAATGCTTTTTAAATTTTTTTTTCTTTTTTTTTTTTTTGCGGTACGCGGGCCTCTCACTGTTGTGGGCTCTCCCGTTGGAGAGCACAGGCTCTGGACGCGCAGGCTCAGTGGCCATGGCTCATGGGCCCAGCCGCTCTGCGGCATGTGGGATCTTCCTGGACCGGGGCATGAACCCGTGTCCCCTGCATCGGCAGGCGGACTCTCAACCACTGCGCCACCCTTAAATGCTTTTTTGATTTAACTCTGCTTAATGAAATAGTAAACTAGCTATTTCTATTTCTTGTTAACATTTGTTTGAAATATTCTTGACCATACCTATAGTTTTAATCTTTCTTGACACTTTGCTTTAGGAATGCTTCTTATCAGTCGTAAATAGCTGGATTTTCTTCATCTGAAGCAAATTGAAAGTCTTTGTATTTTGAAAGGAAAAGTCAAACTATTCAGTTCAATTATGTTAACTGATCCAAATGGTTTTCTTTTTTCCATCTTATTTTATGTATACAATTATGCAATTTTATTGTTTGTATCTCTCCTTGTTTCCTTATTTTTTTATTTTTCATTTTTTATTAAATTTCACTTGATTTTTAGGAAGAGGTCAGAATGCCTTTGTTCACCATCAGTAATTGGAAAGGTTTAATAACAATTAAATGTGGCATGAATACTGTGATTTAATTCTTTAACATATATCTTTATGTATATATAGAAGAATGATTGGCACTTATAAATCAGAGGCTATTTCTGTTAACAGGGATTATTTCTGTGTATTGGAAGTTAGGGTAATTTTTACTTTTAAAAAATACATTTTTAATCAACTATTTCAAGTTTATAATGATGTTTTTATAATCATCAGAAAAGATAAAACTACATTTTATCTCTTCTAAAGGTCTGAGTATCCTTATTTAAGGAACACATTTTGTTTTGGCCCAATGATTCAGACCATCATCGCAACATATTTCTTGATCATGTAACTTACCATTACACATATCCTGAGTTTTTTCTCAAGTAGCTTTTTTCTCCTACTCTTGGTTGTATTATTCTTCTGTGTGTTAAAAATAAGAAAGTAACTGCTATCTTAAAATAGTTTTTAGGTCATATATATCCTATATGTCTATATCTATATCTATTCTATATGTCTGATCTAAAATGCTTTTTAGGACATCGTTTGTCCCTAAGTAAGGGACTTCCTGCAGAGTAAATTCAGTCAAAAGTCTTTGAGAGCTTTTGTTCCAGGTTAAATATTGTTGGCTTGACCTTGAGACTCAAACAACTTAATAATATTCTGCTAAGCTAATTAAAAGCATAGATTTCTAGGATATTTAATTTAATTCCATTTTAAACATGAAAATTATTATTATTATTATATGCCGACAACATTTATTTAGATATTAATGAAGTTTGCCAACATTTTGGCTCAATATTTTTTTTTTGTTTTTAAAGAAGATGTTGGGGGTAGGAGTTTATTAATTAATTTATCTTTTTGCTGTGTTGGGTCTTTGTTTCTGTGCGAGGGCTTTCTCTAGTTGTGGCAAGTGGGGGCCACTCTTCATCACAGTGCGCGGGCCTCTCACTATCACGGCCTCTCTTGTTGCAGAGCACAGGCTCCAGACGCGCAGGCTCAGTAGTTGTGGCTCATGGGCCTAGTTGCTCTGCGACATGTGGGATCCTCCCAGACCAGGGCTCGAACCCATGTCCCCTGCATTAGCAGGCAGATTCTCAACCACTGTGCCACCAAGGAAGCCCTGATTCACCATTTTTAATCATGATTCTAAGCAGAAAAGAATTTTCCAAAACTACATCAGAGAATTTGCCTCATGAGCAAACTGCCATTTCTCTGCTTCCCCAGTGTACATGGAGGTAAGAACAGCCCTTCCTGCGCCTCCAAGAACCCTTCTGCACCAGGAAGACCAACTTGCAGCTGCTTGAAAACCACTCCTCCTTTGACTTCCACCACAAAAATACCAATTACCTTCTTACTACTCATGCCGGAAAAAGTGGAAGTTGCATAAACAGATTAATTCCTTTCTTGGCTTACTTTCAAATCAAAGTCTCAGATAGGTATGTCTGATTAGTGGCATCAAATACATATAACTGAATCCAAGCTTCAAGGGAGTCTGGGAATTTGAGTTCTGACCCCATTTGGAGGAGTTTCAACTCCTATATCTTCTGCTCTGTCCTAGGTGACTTAAATTCTAGTTTAAATACACTAGCTCTGCATGCAAGTTTTGTGACTGTAAGTTTTTACTTCCCAAGATTTCCAAAGACTAGTTTTCAGCAATTCCATTTCAGCATCTTCATAATAGGAAAATAATCTATTTTTATTTCAAAGGCATTGCTTCCTCATTATCTCTGAGTATTCTCTGTGTACTTATAGTTGACCCTTGAACAACTATGGGGCTTAATCCATGTGTAATCTCTGGATTCAAGCACCTGTGGACTGTGTAGTACTGCAGTATTTACTATTGAAAAAGTGCCAGCGTAAGTGGACTCATGCAGTTCAAACCCATGTTGTTCAAGGGTCAGCTGTATTTTAAAAATCCCTTCCAGATTATTTCCTTATTTTCTGTTGGTGTGAATTCTTCTGTTTGAGGGACCTTCTGAGGGCTGCTCAAGGTGTTGGATTTTCTTGTGTATGCTGTTTGTTGTTTTTTTTTTTTGAGCTGTGTTGTAGACTTGCTCCTGGGGATTACTGATATAGGGCCTTTTGGTCAATGGAAAAATAAGGTTCTTTGGTTATCTGTGATCCTGAGGGTCTTTCAGAGACTCAAAGATGTCCCATAGCACTCATTTCTTATCTATATTCATTTCTCATAATGTTATTAGGAAAATGATTTCATGAATAAGGTTATTTATTTCCTGAATGTAACATTTTTGTGGTTCCTATCATTGCAGGCTCTGACTTTCTACACTCAAACGCACCCTTGCAATGACTAGACATGTTTAAAGTTTGCTTATTGTTAAATGACTGCCATATGATTACATGTGTGATACTTACTCATTCTACAATAATTGGCAAGAATCATCAGTTTACCTGAAACCCACATGGTAAAGCTTAGTATTGCACCTCGTTGAAAGCAGTTTTTATAACATCTTGGATAATTATGCTGAAGATTTAGGTTGATGTGGTTAGGGGTGTACAAACTCTGTTAATTCCCTCTTCTGGGCTTTCTGCAGTCTGACAGCTTCTCTCTCTGAACTGGTAGAACCCTAAGCCACATATACTCACTCAGTATCTCCTAACCTGACTGTTATCCTTTACTTGAAAAGGATATCCTTTCTTTTGTGTTATTGTAGGAAATCTTTTAACTTCTATAAGATTTATGAGCTAGAGAAGGGTTTTTCACAAGGACCCAATCCACGTCCTCCAAGGACTGTTAGCTTCTCCCCAGAGTTTGTAAGATGAAGGTAACTAACATAAATGTTAGTGTCACTGCTCTAGTGCCTGGCGAAGGTCTGTTCACAGTGAATGATTAATATTTGAGTATAAAGTTTTCACTTAACACAAAGTCTAGGAAGTGAGAATGCAAGAATGGATAAATTCTCCATGAACTTTGGCTGAGCTGGAATGTTTAAAATTTGTTTTGTGGCAAGGAGATGAGCATCACTACAGCACAGTTATAAGAACGGAATATTGTTTTAGAGACTAGTTAGAGTTTGGGAACTGAATCTAGGGGCATTTGCAGGATATTACCATTTTCTTATAAAAATAGAATGATTTTGTAAGCACTGCATATTGTGTTAGAAATAATAATAATTTAAATTGAGATGGAAAGTAAATTGAATCAGATCAAAATAAAATTAATCCAATAAATAAATTTCTTCTGAAATTAGCATCCTAAAAGTTAAATGCCAACTAATTTATACTAAATTAAAGTTCTCTAAAAAAAGAACATTGCCAGCATTGATATATTATTAGGTAGTTATTGTTAGTGACAGTTCACAAATTTTACTTGTTAGGTTGCTCCTTTGTACAGATTCCTCACTTGAGTTGTCAGTGTTATGCACGATAGGACCTTTGACCCCTTTGCTTTTTCCATATAGTGAATAATGAAGAAATTGAGTTTTTGGGCTCACATTTACACCTGACGACAAGTGTATAATCACTAGGTATGAAAAGATGGGATTGTGTAAAACAATGTGGCAATATTTTGATTCTTCAAATTTCTACTCTTACATCTTTAGTTCACAGGCAAAAAATAAAAACAAAAAACCTTTTGATCTCAACTATAAGCATGTTACTATTCACACACAGAGAGTAATACAAGAGTTGTTTTCCTAATAGAGCTGGTAACTGATATGTAGGGGTTTGGTAAAGACTAAATAAAATAGATTTGTAAATGATACCTTGAAAAATGAAAAACATATATAAATGCATAAAGACATCTAAAATATATCTACCTATTTGGAGCTCTGTAAAGAAGTCTATTCTTATTTTTATCATTCTTTTAGGGAAAAGCAGAATATTTGGCCTTGCTTGTTTATTGTTGCTTCATGATCCTTTATTCTTATTCTGTGCCTGATGGGAAGGGAGAATGTTCAGTCACTTTTTTTTTTCTTATTTCCATCCCTAATTACTGGCTACTCTTTCTGTCTCACCTGAGTTTAAGGGCAGGGTAGGCATAAAGGAGATAAGATAGGTGGTTAAAGGGAAGCAGAAAACTTATTTTGACTATGTTCATAAAAGATGGCTCTGAGCTGTGTAATCCCAGCAGATGTTTGAAGCTGATTCCTCTTCTTTTTTTTCTTTTTTCTTTCTTTCTTTTTTTTGTTTTTTGTGGAGCATTTTTATAGGTTATGTGGAAGTCCTCCTCCATTTCTGGATATCTCTTACCTGAAATACCCTCAAACTTTACTATTTTATCTGGTTGCTTAATTCCCTCTGCAGCTTCAAAGAGTTTTATCCAAAAGACTTTCTCACAAATTCTTCACATAACCTGCCTCTTTCATCACCTCAGTGTGGTTGACAAGTCCAAGAATGATGTAACTTTTTTTTCACTTTAACTGCTTTATAAATTTGACGTTTTGTCTAACACTTCCTTTGGAAAACAACATTTATTCTGCTTCAGTGCCCCAGCTTAATCATATGCTCCCCCTCATAAAAGTACATTTGAAACCTGTATTGAGAAAGGCTCATTTTACAATTAGCACAGCTTTGAGCCAATGGGGTCCCATAAATTCACTGAAGATCATAATAAGGCTTCTTTTCTGTTCTATCTTGAGGCCTGCCAGAATCAAAGAGATCCACTTCCTGTTACCTAGAGAGTGATTTACGTCTCTGTTATGTTTACTTAATGCATTGTTTCTCCCTTGAGGTGGTGGGTGGACGGTGCACAGTGCAAAGGGGTTGCTATTTATTCATATCTCACAGATATTTTATTTTCAACTACTGAGAACAACAATATGTTCAATTCTCCAATACAATAATAGTTAAAGTTTCCCTATAGTTAAAAAAAATTATCAATTAAGAATATATTTCCTTTAAAGTTAAACATAATTCACTTACAATTTGGCTATTTTTCTTAGAACCCATTCCCTAAGTTGTTTCTCCCCCTTATATATTTCTTTCAAGTTGTCTGAATAATTGTATTCCCAAAGGATCTTTGGTCATTCAGACTTTTGGTCTACACTGCATTTTGCCTCATGAGAACAGCACACAATGACAAAAATGCAAGCCAAACATAGCTTTTAAAACTGTCTTTTGTTTTAAAAATGTCAAAAGGACTTTTCATTTTAAGACTGAATGTTCAACATAAGGTGTAAAAATAAAATTCTCATTGGAGTGGTGTACATTCAGTTTTCTCCCTACTTCCCCAACTGAATGTTGATTTTAATTTATATGGAATCACTTATCCTTTTCTTTTTGGTTCAGGGTTATTTTATATTTATTCACCTGCTATGTTCAGTTTAAGGTATGAAAAAGACTACATAAATCTTTGAAATAGAATCGAGTGTTGTTTGCACAGGGTAGTTTCTACTAATACTTTAGGCGGAGGCACTGTTGGTCAACTTTTCCATTTGTAGCAACAATGGATTTAGCTATGAAAAAAAAGACATTTATTGGCCTTATACTTCTTGAAGTTTTTTGCCCCCTGAATATTTTAATTAATTAATTTATTTTTGCTCTGTTGGGTCTTCGTCTCTGTGCGAGGGCTTTCTCTAGTTGTGGCAAGCGGGGGCCACTCTTCATCGTGGTGCACGGGCCTGTCACCATTGTGGCCTCTCTTGTTGCGGAGCACGGGCTCCAGACGCGCAGGCTCAGTAGTTGTGGCTCACGGGCCTAGTTGCTCCGCGGCATGTTGGATCTTCCCGGACCGGGGCCCGAACCCGTGTCCCCTGTACCGGCAGGCAGACCCTCAACCACTGCGCCACCAGGGAAGCCCGCCCCCTGAATATTTTAAACCTTTCTTTTACTGAAATATATTGTAGGGACTTTCTTATTTCTCCCTTCTTTCCTTTTTCTCCTTCCTTCCTTTCTTCCTTCCTTCCTTTTTTTCCTTTACATATTTAGGTTTAAACTCCAGTTTTAACACCTGGTAACAGTGTCTCAGTTCCCTTACATATAAACTTAGATAATATCAAATCTAGACATAAGTATAAAATGAAGTAACACATGGGAAGGGCTTACGTGGTACAATGCCTGACTTCATGTAATTTGACAAAGTTATGTAGAAAATTAGGAATGCCGTCAAAAACAATGGGTATGATCAGTCTACCCAATTTGGTTTTATTTTTGTAAAGCTGTCGTTTTTTGTTCCTTGCCTGCCAGGTGAGCCCAGGCAGTGCCCTAACTTTCAACTAGGTTCCTCCTTAGTATTTCTTTTTCCGTGATGGATGGGTCCCTGACCTGTCTGCCCAGCCGCTGTGTTTAAATACGCTCATCTGGGGTCTGCTTCAAATTGGACAGACTTCCTGGAGTCATAATTGCACCATCAGCTTGATGAGGTGGATGAAGACCATTCGATGATTTCAACCACAATTTTCTTACACTAGCTATGGACTCTGATTCAGATCTGATCCAAGTTTATATGTCACTTGTATCATTTTTTAAAAATCGCTGGTGTTTGAATTATAAGGAAGATCAAATAGAACAAATTTAAAAACTCAAATTATCTACCACCTAGATTTAACAAATGTCAAGGTTTGGCCACATGTACTTAAAATTCTTAAAAAGACTATTAAAAGTACAAATGAAATTCCTCCCTTCCCATCCTATCCTCTCCTTCCTTACCTAGAAGAAACTTCTCTTCTGAAGTTAGTATGTATCTATTTTATCTATGTTTTCTAACTTACCATACACTTATACTATCCTGTGCTTTTAAGACTTGCACATGTGAAAGACCTAGATGGGTGGGATGGGAGCTGAGGAGGGAGGTCCAAAAGGGAGGGATATAGGGATATCAGTATACATATAGCTGATTCACTTCATTGTATAGCAGAAACTAACACAACAGTGTAAAGCAGTTTTACTCCAATAAAAAAAGATTTGCATATGTGATATATGTATCTCTCTGAATTAAACTTTTGTCTTCCAATAGTCAGATTTATGATTAAGGATATATTTAGGTCGAGGATATTTATTTTATAGTATTCATACAATAGAATCTTCTTATCGTGTGTGTGTGTGTGTGTGTGTGTGTTGGACATTTGAGTTCTTCCTAGCTTTATTACAAATAATGCTGGGAGGAGGATCTTCACACATGCAAGTTTTCTTATCATATATGTAAGAATGTATATCCTGAAGTGGAACTGCTGTGTTGTATAACATATAGACTAAGATTTCTTTATACCAGCCTAGGTTGCCATGCTTGGTGCCATTCCAAACAAAAAGAGAAATCATTTGGAATAGGGTGTACCTGGTGTGATTTACTGGTATGAACATACCAGTACGAGCCCTGTCCTGGGTCATCACTTCCACAGAATGGTCATTTCTAAAGTGCCCTGACATTAGTAACATCTTACATGATTAATTTACTTTGTAAGGATTTATATGTCTTGGCTGGAAAATAATTCTACTAGATTAAAAATACTGCTACCCAGCAGGCTTTGAGAAGATAAAACGTAATCTCTCATTTTCTTTGAGATTAGAAACCGGTGAACAGCAGGTTGTTGTCTAAATAATGAACTTTGCTAAAATCATGAAAGCATGTCCTAAAAATAGACAAAAATCCACTTTATCGGGATTTTGTTATCTAGTTTTAAAACCTAGCTGGTGGTTAGTATTTACTTCGTGTAACGCAAGTGGATCATAGCTAATCACTCATCCATTTGTATCTAAATGTTAATTGTTTGTTAACAGATAACGCTTTCTCAGAATGAAAGGAGTACTTGAAAAAAAAAAAGGAAAAAAGAAAACGAAGAAAAAGCCTCACACATAACTTTTTGGATTTGATTTTATAGTAGCAGTTGAATTGAACATGATTAAACAGCACTGATCTTGAATTAAGAGGTTTATGAGTCATATATCCATGAATATTTGGGAGACAAAAAGTAGTCAAAAATAATCATTATTATTTTAAAATGTTAAATGTATGAACGAATAAGTAACATTTAACATCTTTGAGAGGCAAATCCATGTTTGATTTTTGTTTGTATCCTTTGTGGTCTCAAGCACAATACCGTGTGCATGAAAAATGCTAAATAGCTATTGATGAGTGAATCAATTAACAAGTGGACAAGTGATGCTTAAAGTGATGACAAGAGATGCACAGATTTGTTTGCTTTCTCATTAGGAATAACATCAGGCAAAGGAATATTAAATTAGAAAATAATCCTAGTGTCATATCTTACTCTAATATTAAGGGTGTTTTTTTCTTTTCTGGTAGTAGATGCTTTGGGTAATTCAAAATTAGAGGGGATATCTATTCTGTAATATTTAAAACCTATTCCCCAAAGTAGTATTTGTTCATTCAGTTGAAAACTTTTAGCACAATGCCTCTGACATTTGTAGCATCATTAAAAATGTACTCAGCAGTTAATTATAATTCTTTTTTAAGCTTTTTTAAGCTTAAGTAAGACAAATACCCAGACTTTTGGGTTCTGCTACAACCATTTGCTAGTACATGACAGATGTTTGGATAGCTGTGACCAAGCAGACTGGTCATTTCAGGGTTTGTTTGAACCACATGCAAGAGAAAACATAATGTTGAGACAGAATGTTGAAGAATGTGTAAACCAGGCAATTAATATGATGAGTAATGACGAGTATTATTTTTAATGGTACAAAACAAATTTTTCAGAATATATGTGCACCTAGGAAGTATGGTTTCAAGAAATGATATAAACATGTTTTAAAATACAGATTTGTGATTCAAAATATATTTTCTCCCATGGTTACAATAAAAATATTTGGAAGCCAGTCTCTTAAGGGACCCAAAAGGATAGGTCTCTTAAAAAGTGACTATAACAAGCAGAGAGAGGCAAAAACCAGGAGAATGTGGTATTATAAAAAATAAGGATAGAGGGCATTTTTAAAAAGAAGGGAATGGGCACCATTATTACTTGCCGTAGTGATATCAAGTAAGATAAGGTGAGAAAGGGCTAATTTGATTTAGCAGTAAGGAGGCCAGAGATGATTTTGTTTCATTTCAGTGATGAAATTGGGCTTGATTAGGTTCAGGAGGCAATAGTATTAAGGAGGTAGAGTCAGGTAAATAGAGATCACTTTTAAAACTTGACTGAAGGCAAAAGAAAGAGGAAGTAGAGGCAGTTTATAAAACCTAAGTATTTTCTTATCTATAAAATAGATACAAGAATACTTACATCAAAAGGCTAGCCTGTAGCTTGGGCACAATGCCTGGACAGCATGTAGGACTCATTAAATGTGAGCCACCATCACCACCACCACCATCATTTCTGGAGGTAGTTAATCTCCAAAGGTTCTTTTAGTATATTACCACCCTATCAGTCATTGGTAGCACTAACTTTGTTATTCTTACCTACTACTTTACAATTCTGGATATGAGACTCAGTGATTTTATGTGTATGGAAAAAGGGTATAGGGGAGGATGTGGTATAAATTAACAGTTTACAAGAGGACTAGGGCTAGACTTTTTAGCCTATTAATCCAAATTCTGTGGAAAGATTTTTAAACACATATAACATGTACTGAATATTTACTGTGTGCCAGACACTCTTCTAAACATTTCACATTCATTTAATCTTTGCAGTCACCCTACAGGGTAAGTGTTCTGAATACATTCTCATTAAATGAGGCACAGAGACATACTAAGAAGTTAAATAAGCATGTAGCACATACTGTTTTATTGTATCCATGTTTTGGGTCCTTTTGGGGAAGAAAAAGGTTAAAAAAAACCTTAAAACCAAAGAGAGAGGGAAAGGGGGAGAGAGAGAGAGAGAGCGTGACCGCATTTAAGTTCTTTCTCTTTCTTCTGTCCATGAAAAAGAGTGAGGTTCATATGCTAAGTCTTCAGAATAAATCCACTCCTGTAATGTTTATCAATCATCCTTTTTTGAAAATTCTTCAGGTAGGGCTTAGAACACTTGGAGAAGACTGTACAGTTCCTCTGTCAACTGGGCAAGGGAAAGAGCTGTTGCTGCACTGTTTTTAAATGAGTAAATCAAAAGTGGCTGCTGGACATACCTTCACCACGCACTGTTGATATAAATTGAAGTGATCACTTCAAATAAACAGAGTTAGAAGCTATTTCACGTTTGGGGGAATGGGAAGGAGATGGTTGGGACAACTATTGGCTGTGGAATTGGAAATACAATTTCACTGTGAAGCATTTCCAAAGATACTGCAGGCTAAAATTTCAAAGTATCTCCAGAGGATTTAGTTTTATTACTCACACTGATGTCAGTGGGAACTGAGCAGTTATAGCCTTGGCTGCTCTCTGGAACTTTGCCTGACTACTCCTGTTTCAGCCATTAGAAATTATTTGTTTCACAGTCTCTCTCTGCCCCCCCCCATCCGTATAAACCAATCTCAAGTAATTGATGTTAAGGTAATTCCAGAAAAGTGGTCCCAAAGAACAGCCACTAGCTCTGAACCGTCAGCCAGAGAATACAGATGACCCTCTCTTTGTGAAATGAAGATTGCCTATGAAAGCAGTTCTCTCCATGTGAAAGCTGATCTTCTTGTTGACTTCCGTTATAAAATTGGAGGCTTGCTCCCCCAGAAAGTCTCTGAGAAGTAAAATAGAAACACATTTAAAGGCAGCAGATTTTAAAAACATATTTAAAACTGATTAATGCAATATATCTGAACATTTAAGCAATGAGTTTGAAATAGTAAGAGTTATTGTGTTTCTTAAGTTGGCTTTCATTTGAGAAGTAAATTAATCAGTTCAAACAGAACAAAAAAAAAACCAGTTGGCTCAAAGTTTTTTTCAACTTCTTTCAGTCTCCATTCCTTCACATTCTGTAACAGAATGTTGTTTATAGTTCCCTTTGCTTGGACAGACTATGCCTCCTGGTAGTTTAAGAAAACTCCTAGCTTATCATTATTGCTTTTTAAGATAATAAGCATGCTTATCTGGTTGAAGGGGAGGGAGACTATCTAGAAGCACGATGGGAACAATTTAAATGATGAGAAACGGAATTAACCATATTCATATTCCATAGTTCAATTTCATATTCTTCAGAAAGGCATGTTGCTAAATGCTGTATCTTATCCTGTAGGGTTTTCATTTACTCTCACCTGAATTCCACTTTCTGGACAAAGTGTTACCTTCCAGTCTCAGTGAGGTCAGACCTAGCACCAGGTTCTCTTGACTGACTTCTCTAAACTCATCACATTTTTGAGCATCCATTTCCCTTGACTCTTCTTTATTCTGTATTCTTCTGGTTGCAAATTTTGATTTATATTTAAGTAGTCAGCAACTAGGCAACTGTCTCCAATACCTAACTGTTTGACAGTATTGGCCGATTAACATTACCTATTGCCACTCAAGGTCACTAGACAAAAGATGTTGGCCTCTAGGGAGGCTCATGGCTACTCTCTGTACCACCACCCCTCATCACTGTCCCTTACTTCATTCTTGGGCAGGCTGAGAGGAATATTTTACGTTCAAGGATTGTAGTGAACTAAAAATGGCTAGGAATTCTATTTTGGTTTATTTGCCTTTCTCCTGAATTTGGGCCAGCCCTCTGACTGCTTGACCAATAGAATGAGGTAGAAGTGACACTGTGTCTGTTCTAGACATTGACTTAAAACTCTGGCAGCTTCAAATGCGTTCTTTAAATGCATGCAGTTGGGGTACATTCTCTTGGACATCAGCTGATCTTCTGGGGGAAGCCCCAACCCCATAGAAAGGATGCATTCAGGTGTTCCGGACAACAGGCTCAGCTGAGCTCCCAGCCCACAGCTAGTGTCAACTGCCAGCCATGTTGAGTGAGTCAGCTTTGATGCTCCAGCCCAACTGAGCCCTCAAATGACTACAGCCCCAGCTAACAACAGGTGGAGCAGAAGAACTTCCTAGCTGAGTGCAGTCAACTTGCAGAATTGTGAGAGAAAATAAATAGTGTTTTAAGCCATTAGAGTTCTGGGTGGTTGGTCACACAGCAATAAGTAACAGAAACAGGGGTATTTGTTCAGTTATGGTACTAGGGACTGGAAATGTCAAAATGAGGAGAAAAGGGGTTTACGTTCTGAGACTTTGTTGGTATGGTTTTCTCCATGTCTACAGTTTGCTTCACCTCCTCCGCTATGTTGTGTCTAGTCTGATGGTGTGAGAAGCACTGAGCTCTCCTTCCTTTTTGGAGTTGGTAGCTACCCTGCTTCCCTCACCTCCTTTGAAAATCAGTTCTAGGTACCAGAAGGACTCTTAGGCCTGCCTAAGCTAGCCAAAGATGCCTCCTTCATTCTGATATGTTTCCAAGGTTCTGCAGTGGGATTTCCTTTCCAAAGCTTTGAATAAGGTTTTTCCTCATCAGATGTTCTCTATCCATAAGTCTCCCTCAGGGAACTTGAAGAAGGTGGCTGTAGCAGAATCAGATTTAGATATTCATGATCCTCAGCCCTGGCCATTCTCTTGCCCTTCTCATCCATCATAACCATTTTCAGTTGGGCTTTTTAGACAAAAGGATTATGTGTCTACATGCCCATTTCTGCTACTAAGCCCAGTAGCCTCCTAGAGGGCAGTAATCATAGCTTACTCATCTCTGCCTCTAGCTTACAGGAGAGTCTGTCATATAGCCCTCAGCAAAAATACTCTGTGGAGCTAAACTGGTGGCCAGGACATTAAAGAACACAATTTATTCGTGTTCTAACTTTGATTAACTAGGAGCCTGGCTATGTTATGTTCTCTAACATATGACTAAAAGTCATTAGTTAATTAACCTAAACAGACCTTTATATCAGCCTCTTCCTTTCCATGCCTTACACCATCTGTTGCTTACTTTTCAGGTATATGTTAGGTATAGGAACAGTCACCTGCAAAGATAAGAACTATGTATTTATAAATGTCTTTGTTTTAACTGCCCCCATTCTTTTAATGTCCTGACCTTAACTTCAGTAATTTCTTGACTGTTCTGTGGCTACTCAATCAGTGTTTTGGTATTTTACTTAATAAAGAATTATTTCAGTGCTTCATCTCTTTGCAGACACTAAATGTGGCTAAATTAGATGTAAAATTGTTATCAATTTTCTGGGACTTTTGGTTTCTAATCAGCATTGGGACTATTCCATGTTCTCTATTACCCTAGGTTCCAGGCTGTCACTTGTTACTGTTCTGAGCCCATTCTGTACCAGTGTAATTCATTCTCACATCTAAATCTGCATTCCATGTCATTGTTTTGATAGTAGTTCAAAAATGAAAGCATCACTCCATACTCTAAAACTCTCATTCTTTTTCATCATCTTCTTTTTTGTTTGTTTGTAATCCTTAGAGCATTCAATCCTCCATTTTAAAAATGTACTTACCATTCTACAGTTACACACTGCCTACTCAACTTTCCCATTTTGTTTGTTGGTTATAAACAATGCACCAAAGAAATGATAGACTAAATGGACCTTGTTTTTGCCCAGATGTTTTCTTGATTCAGCAAACCAGTGAAGCAACTCTGAAGATGTTTGGAATGGGCAGTCTGGGCTACATATTCTCCACTTGACTCTTTGGATCCACTTTATACTTTTGTTTCCCATCCTGCTCTGTGTGCGGAGAGGCTGTCCTCTAATAAAAGGGCCCTGTTGAAATAATGGGCCCTGCTGCCGTCTGGTTTCTAGTTGGGTTCAACCTATGGGAGGTACTGGCAGGAAATCAGACAACAGGAAGATAAAAAAGCCTTGGTATATGTCCCCCCTTCCTAATTCCCCCATCCTTACTTTAATATGGTTCTACCTGTAGCTTTGTTCCTACACCAAAGGCCATAGCTGTTAAGGTGAGTTTCTTCCTGACAGGTATGCATCTTGCTAGTTTTGCTAATCATGTCTTTCCCTCTTTAGTTGCAATGGTTTCTTACATATTGTAGCCCTGGGTTTTTTCACCATTCCTTTTGTTTCTTTTAAGCTTGACTATGCCTTGTAAATTGTTTCTCCCGTAGATTGTCTATGATCACTCCTATTGTGTTATCTCTTTTCTGTGAGGAATTTTCAGGGTTAAAACTGCAAGTATTTATAAGCTATCCTCAATTTTTAGACTACAGAGAACTTCAAATTGTATATTTCATCAGAGTCAAAGTCATTCTGTGTACATTTAGGCAAGATATTGGACAACATGTATGCC
Source organism: Neophocaena asiaeorientalis asiaeorientalis (assembly GCF_003031525.2). Lineage (NCBI taxonomy): Eukaryota > Metazoa > Chordata > Mammalia > Artiodactyla > Phocoenidae > Neophocaena > Neophocaena asiaeorientalis. The sequence goes on along the minus strand of NW_020185337.1, from coordinate 9,126,673 downwards.
TGACAGTGAATATTTACAAGTCATTAACTCACTTCTCTCCAAATCAGTATAACCCAAGGGATGCTACTTTTCTAACAAATCACCGTTAAACTTAGTTCACCTGTTACTAACAAATAAAACTATTTTTTCCACATGGCACCCTGTCAGTCATGTTTATTCCTTCCTTCCATGATATATTCTCTCTTTACCACTTCATTCACATTTCCTCTGGATGTCTGTGTTGCAGTCACAGCTTTGAAGATCTCATATGAGCATGATTATAAAATGATAAGATTTAGGGGTTTTCCCCCCTTCTTAAAAATTCTTAAGACCTGCTGTAGACTCATACCATAAGTCTCAGCATTATAATCAGTCATTTGTACATCTAAATTGTCTGGGACTTCTGAACTTTAGTAGTTAGAATCCCTGTTTGAATAACTATCCCCCCTGCCTGTTTTAAAAATTTCATTTGACTTTAGGGCTTTTCTTCTTTCTCAAAGTTTTAACATGCTTTTATGGTCAGTTTGCACTTTTGTTCATTTTGCTATTTTGAAGAACTCCCTCACCCTTGCTTTCTTCCCAGATGTTAACAGACTTGTTACCATTGCCTATTAAAAAGCAATGCTTCTATTCCTTTGCTATTTACTTTCAAAATTCAGTGTATAGGACTTGTAACAACTTGTAACTAGATTTAGTATAATATACTTTACATAAGTTACAAAATTTGCATCATCCATGGCAGAAACTAGGCAAGTATGTTAAACCATCATCAGTGAAATTGATAGAAGAGGATTTTTAAGTCCAGTTTGTTTAGTTATAAAATAATAAATTGAATATTTATGTATCTGTCTATGGATCTGTGTATCTCTCAATCTATATCTTGGTCAGCTTGTGGGTAATCTCATCTACTCAGTGGAAACCCCAGATTCCCCTGGTTTGGTTGTAAACTTAGAAATTCACAGAATTCCCAGAGAAGAGAGTTAAATTTTGACAGAAACCTCGTCCTCCCTGAGTATTACCTTTGTTTTTGTTTTTGTTTTTTTTCGATGACCTAATGCCTTTCTGGTCCTCTGATGAGTTTCTCTCATTCGGACTCACTATATCAAAAAAGTATTTATCCTTTTCTTATATATAAAAGAAAATGAAAACTCTGGTTTCTATTATCTTTAACACTTATTTTATTTGATTTTATTAATTTGTAAGACTTGCATTCTTTTCTTCTCTAGGAGAAAAAAAGATATTTTGGATATCCTAAGGTAATATTGAATATTTGATGACATGCTATCTTTATAGTATTCTAAATTCTTTGTATAATAGTCATTTCTAAGTATAAAGGATTAGATTATTATTTCACTAGAGTTATAGAAATGTTTTTTGCTGTAAGTAACCATTTTTACAACTACTCTTTGATTTAGAACCTGTAGTAACAAAATGCTGGACATATATTTAAGTGCCTTAGATCGATTTAAAATGTATTTTTCTCAATTTTTGAAACTCCTATTAACACAGTTGGTTTATCACTAGAGACATTCCTAGAAGAAAAGTGATTCTATTTGCAAGTGGAAGAAATCCATTTTACTCTTCCAAGACAAAAACATAGTGTCCATAGATTTCCTCTTTCAGAAGACTAAGTGAATTAGCATCCTTATACTCAGAATCTCCTTCTTCTTCCTCTTCCTCCTTCTTCATCAAATGAACTGCGTGAATTTTAATTTGGAATGTAAAAAGAGATGTTCACAAGTATTTTTACCTAGCACTTGCAAGCTCTTCACAGGAACAACTCTGGACAACAGTTATTACCACCTTCAGTTTGAAGCTGCATTCCAAACCAAGTTGACTGATTCCAAGATCAGTACTGTTTCCAGGTCACCCTGGTGGATGTGTAAAGAAAGACTGATCATTCCCATAAATTTTTCATTTTCACAAGTTATTCTAAAGAGAATAACCTTCCTAATTAAGAATAATTTATAACAGAAATAGCTTGGGTGATGAACAATTGCACTGGGTTTCAGCTTAGTGGTGGGGAGTCAGGCCCTTCTCTACAAATTATTTTGGCACTTTCTAGAGGAGCAGGGTACCATAGGGTTTTCCTATGCTTTCATGCTTTTGATACATAGTGATACTCCTGGAATCCTTGTTTGACCTTGTTGATTTCTTCTTGATTGTAGCCTTATGTTATAGTATAGTCTTAAGCTGATTTTTTTGTATTTGTAAGTATTTTCTATGTTTTACTGTTTACATGGGCCTATATTTTAGAGCTAGAGAGAGGTTGAAATATTATCCTCGATCTAAAGAGTAACTATGGATCTTTCTTCTGTTACTTCTTTATAGCAGTTTTCTTTGTCTTCACTAAATCCAGCCTTTTCTGTTGGCCCTTACTTTACCAGTTCTGAATTGTCTCATTATATTTAATCATAGTTTCAGGAAAAAAACCACATATAATATTAACTCTAGGAGACTATGATCCAGACCTCTTTATAAACCAAATTATAAACTTTATACTGAAACATATATTTAAACCAGGTATCACCATACATCCATATAATATTATATGCTCTACATACCTGATATCCTAGAATAAAAGACTTTTATTCTCTAAAACATGGTACTCAGCTGGTTACTAGTCTTCAAAGTCCTTTTCTCAGATACCTTACAGTCTACCTTTTGAAGGTGATTTCAGCCTTATTCAATAGTACCTCAATTTTCATTTAACAGTATCATATCTTCAACTTATTTCCTACATGGAGAGTTTTAATCCTACCACTCATCATTTAATTACTACTTCATTTCTTTGGCACCTCTTATCCTCCAAGAATTTACTTTTCCTTCTAAACTCTAGAGGAGAACAGAATTTCAAAATCAAATGAATGGATAAAGAAGATGTGGTATACACACACACACACACACACACACACACACACACAGTGGAATATTACTCAGCCATAAAAATGAATGAAATAATGTCATCTGCAGCAACATGGATGGAGCTAGAGATTATCATACTTATTGAAGTAAGTCAGAGAGAGAGAGACAAATACCATATGATATCACTTATATGTGGAATCTAAAAAAAATGATACAAATGAACTTATTTACAAAACAAATAGACTCACAGACATAAAAAACAAATTTATGGTTACCAAAGGGGAAAGGGGGGGAGGGATAAATTAGGAGTTTGGGATTAACAGATACATTCTGCTATATATAAAATAAACAACAAGGACTTCTTGTATGGCACAGGGAACTATATTCAATATCATGTAATAACCTATAATGGAAAAGAATCTGAAAAATAACATCTATTTTTCTATCTACCTACCTACCTACCTACCTGCCTACATCTGAATCACTTTGCTGTATACCTGAAAATAACACAACATTGTAAATCAACTATACTTCAATTAAAAGTTGTTTCTTTTGGAAAAAAAATATAAACTAGTTCTGAGCTCTTAGGCATTCTGTTCAGGGTTAGAAGCACAGATGCATCTATTTCTACCATAGACTCGGTCTCCTAAATTTTGTATATGATTAGAAAATGCAGGATAATATCTTAGTCCATGAGTCTGGTAGCTGAGTGGCTGTCAGGAGGTATTTAGATTTGTCCAGAGCATGATAGCAGTGAATACCAAAACATTTTATTGGTGATGATCTCTTAATTCTGGGATAGGGGGCATCCCTCCTTTCTTCTGGCTCTATTCCTCATTACCCAGACATAAATCATATCCTCACCAAGAGTACCTTAACCAAACAACAACACTCAAACTTGTTTAGAGATGCAAGTATTGATTTTAAAGTATATATAACATACATGATAAAAAACAAAGGACAGTGATGAAGGCATCTCCCAGGCCTCCTAAAGGTGCTGTAGTGTTGGGAAGGGGAAGATGCTGAGATTTAGTATGTAACTTAAGATGTGTATCACGTGCAGCCTGGCATCTCCCACTGTTTTTTACTTCCTAGAGACTCAAAACTAGAAATTCAAGGCGAAAAAGGAAAAAGAGAGTGGATGATATTCCGGAAAGCAGATAATGAGAAAAGCTAAGCTCAGCACAGCACTCAACCTGTATGTTTCTTATCTCTTGTCTTGGAGAACTGAGCTTGTCAAATATCTCAACTCTCATTTTGATTATTACCTGGAATTTGTCATATTTAGTGAGTTTTTTCCAAGATTTAGGCAGACATTTCTTTTTCCAATTTGATTTTCTTACAAATTCTGGAAGTTGATTTTCATAATGCTCTAAAGAGAAATCTCCTTATTCAGCAAGACCCTTTGTTTCCAGCTTTAGTAAGAACAAGTATCCTATGAAAACTTTCCAAGGATCTCTGCTGCCCAGGAGTGAAAGTTTTCTTGGTCTAAAGAAATTAAGTCAATCTTAAGTATGAACAAGAATAAAAGATGTGTGAAACAGGAAGTGTTATTTGGTCCATAATATTTTAGGGTAGGTTTTGAGTAATAAGTAACATTATTTGTACAAGGAGTACAGTGACCCTGGACAATACATTTGATCGGCAGACCTACCTTGATATCAAGCCTTGGGTCTTATTCAACATTTAATACCCAGTTCCTTGTATGGACCCTGACATACAATAGAAGCTCAGTGAATATTTGTTGACCTAATGCTTCCTATTTGTATTTCCCATAAAGTCCTATAAATTGCAGTGATCCTGTAAATAGTAGGGGCTCAAAGAATCTTGACTAATGAGAGAACTGATAATTTCTAATTAGCTGAGCTAGCTATAGCCAATGGAAGATTCTATAGCCATTACAGACACTATTTGGTAGAATTTTAAGTAACTTGGGACATTTTTGTGATGTAATACTAAGTTAAAAAAAGCAGGACATTAGTGTCCTGGTTTTTCTCACCCACCTCACTTGAACATTTTCCAATGATATTAATTATTCCACAGATATTTTTAAAATCATAATAATTAGCTCATCTAGGTAAAATGAATTGTGTGAGGGAGAAAAGTACCCCCCCTTCTGGCTGTTTAAATTTAGCTTGGCAATGGGGCAAAATATACTCTCCCCAAAAGTTTACCTTTGAGAACGAATTAGCTTTGGTCATGTCCTGGTAGTAGCTCTGGTCTGCTTTATGTGTAAGAGGTTAGACTCCTGAAGTCATGTATTTAATGCTTATTTTTTAAGGTATCTGAACCCCTTCTCCCCTAAAATGTTTTTCTTTTTCTGGGATTCTCTGTGTTTCATAGGATGTTTGCGTTTTATGAAACCTCAGGTATCATTTGGCTTAAATTCCTCATAATGTAGATGAAGAAATTGAAGTTCAGAGTAATAAAGGGGAAATAGAGAATTATCACTTATTGTAAATTAAATATGTGCTGGACATTATGCTCTGCTCCATGCATACATCATCTGTTTTATAACTTCAAGTTAACCTTCATTTGTAAATGAACATCTAGTTAACCTTTTACTCCCCTGGCCAAGAAGAAAATACTTTAAAACTTATTAGTGTACATTAATTAAGAATTATTTTAATCACCAGAGGGATTAATATACTTTTTTCAGAAACCAGATAAAAATTAATGGTGATTAAAAGCCAATGAAAAGAGTTAAGATTTTGATTGTCATACTATTCTTTTCCCAGTTTCCTTGATCTACAAGGCAGCCTTAACAATCCTTTTACTCATGAAGCACAATGACATTTTAAAATTACTATGTGGAAGGTGATTGCCTAGCATAATCTGTTCTCTCCTTCCACAGTAACAGAACTGTTACTTAATTCCAGGAAGAAACACATCCAATTAAAAAGTTACATTTCTCAACCACCTCTGTGTCTAGGGATGAATACTAAGATGTTAACAGAAGATGCTGAGTGAGACTTATCAGAAAGCAATTTTTTCCCCTTGCCGTTCCCTACAGTTTTTTGTCTGGATCATGAATATTATGAGTAGAGCTCCAGAGGACAGAAATAGCGTGGTTTCCTGGTGGCATTGGAGAGCTACCATACAAGTCTCAGCTGCCCACTGCTGAACGTCTAGATGAGAGAATACATTTGTATGTGTTTAAACCGCTGTTGTCAGATTTCTATGACTAGGTACAATTCCCAACTGATACACAGCTTATGACAGATTTGGAAGAAACCATTAGTGTTTTTAAACTGTGCTCCTTCGTTTTGTTGTTTCTTGGTGTTGTTCAGGGCGTTACCTGGGAAGGGTTGGAAAGAAGGAAGGCATGATTCTCAACTTCTCTGTGCCGGTCCATGAAAACATCTCTAATAACATCTGTTTTATTATTTGGACATCCATGTGGCATTTCATTTGAACTGGGGTCCCATAGCTTAAAGTAATTTGAAAACTGCTGAGTTCTAGTTCAAAGTTCTCTTCATATAATTGCTAAAACAGTCACCATGTTTCAGGCATTCTTCTAAGTGGTTAACATATAATAAATCATTTAACTCTCTCAATAACCCTGTGAAGTAAGTGCTATTACTATTCCCATCCTACACACAAGGAAACCAAGGAACAGAAATATTAACTTGTGCAAGATTACAAATCTTGTATGTGGCATAGCTGAGATTCAAACGTGGGGCAGCTTGCTCCACAATCCAAGCTTTGAACCACCATCCTGTCTCTGCACGTGATTCTTAAATTAATGCTCATGGAATGTAAGTGATTTTCTCAAGTTCGAACAACAAGTTTGTGGGACACCTGAAGAAGCTCTCAGATCATTTAACTCTAATGTTCTTTCCAGAACACCAAGCAGGATCCTCCTTCTCTTAACAGTTTTTTCCATGTGACACAATAAATTGTAAGTCACTTTTCCAGGGGCTGCAGTTGCAAATGAATGACACCCATCACAGATAAATCTAACTTTCAGCTTCTAGCTTCTTTGTAAAAAACAGTTCTCCTGAATAGTGTAACAGTGACACCATACTTTACTGAAATCATTTCTACCCCTGAGCTTTCTTTTAAACGTTAATATCATCTCTCTTCATATACTTCAAACCTTCTATTAATCACAGACTTTGAAAAGTCTTAAGAATTCTGGAGTGCAAGTTGTCTAGTCTCAAATAGCTGGTAAAATCTTTCTTAAGACCTTGCTGTATTAGTCCTACTTAAATCAAATAAACATCAACTAAATATGGCTCCATTGCTACCATTTCTTCTGCTGATACATTAAAAAAATCTAGCCTTATGACTGTTTCCTTATAAGCCACCAATGCACAATACTATAGATATGTTAAACCTTTTTTTAGTCATATATGATACAGTTACTTTCCTAGTAGTTTATTTTTTACATTTTAAATATTCTTTACTATATATATTTCATCCTTATGTGGTTATATTTACTATTCTTTATGGCTTCTGCTTTTGCTTTTGTTCCCTGTCCATGCCAAGATGAAGTATATTCACTGTATACTTTTTAAGTCTTTTGTTGTTGTTGTTGTATATGTTATATATGACTTTTAATTACCTGAAATTCATTTTGGAGTATAATTCGAGGTATGGTTCTAATCATATTTTGCTCCCAAATAGTTTGCACTTGGCTCAGCATTTTCTGTTGAATAATATATGTTTTTCCCCACTGATACAATATGACAACTTTAGGGAAAGTGCAAGTCATTAGAAAGCAACTCCAACATGCAACTGCAACTCTTTTTGTTTGTTTCAGCCTCCAGTACCACGGAGGCAGCGTCCATGTTCCTATTGCAGTGTCATCTCCTCTGGGAGATGCCTGTAGCATCACTCTCATATCCCCACAACACAAAGTAGCAATGCTTTCTTCAACTCCCTCTCCTCCATGTATCTTAAATCTGTCAGCTTCTCTGCTCTGTCACCTTGTCATATAAGCCACCAACATTTCTTGCCTAGACTACTATAAAACCTCCTGATTTTATACATGTAATTGTCTCTTTCTCCAAATCATTCTCTACATACATCTCTGTTGCACTATATATATATGTGAAGGTTTGTACTTTGATTCTACTAGTCACCTTTAGACTGCCACCTTTTAAAAAATATCCTTAATCCCCATTTTTTGCTATCGTCTATTGGTGTCCGACTAAGAGCATTGCTGAAGTTAGCTAGTATCATCTTATTCTCCCTTCAACATCACCTCACTTAGAATCTGATATGAAGTCAGACTACGTAGTGATAGGTCTCAGACACTTCCAAATATTTACTTCCAGAATGAGAGTTATCCCTTCCTAAGTTGGAACTTCTGTGGACAGAATTGGAATTACTTAGGTCACGAGTACTTGAGAAAGCAGAGAAAGAGTGAAATGGAAGTCCATAGAAACATCCTAAAGTGACAGATCTCAGAGAGCACCTCCTTTTAGAAGAAAATGAATACCTTTGAAAGGAAGTTGTATCCCTTCATAATTTCATCCAGGGATGGTACCAGGGAAGCCAGTGATGAGAGAGGCCCTGTGAACTAGGTTAGGTTCTTGGATGTAAAACTGGCATGACGTGACTACACAGAAAATATGTAATATTTATATGTTAAAACTGTAATATAGCAAATATATATTTAAATGATATAAATAAAGACATATTTTAAAATTAAAAAAACTTTGTGGTAAAATACACATAGTATTTACAATTGTAACCATTTTTTAGTATACTGTTCAGTAGTGCTAGGCATATTCACATTCACAAACAGTCCACAGAACTCTTTCCATCTTGCAAAACTGGAACTCTATACCCATTAAACAACTCCGCATTCTCCACCCATCACAGCACCAGAAGGGTTATATTTTAAGGAAACTAAAGAGAGATCCCACAATCAATGAAACCTGGGCAGGTACCTTGGCTTTTTTCCTCTGTTCCAGTAAATTCTTCTTGTTCTTTTTTTTTTTTTTTTGGTTTATTTATTTATTTATTTGCCACGCTGTGCGGCATGCAGTATCTTAGTTCCTTGACCAGGGATTGAACCCAGGCCCTCAGCAGCGAGCCCAGAGTCCTAGCCGCTGGACTGCCAGAGAATTCCCAGGAATTTCTTGCTAACGGCTGGCTTAAAAGAATTCAACTCCTTCAAAGATGAATTATGTGAAGGGATAAATCCAATTTTTGTATGGTGGAACTATGAACAAATATGTAGAAAAACTTTGTATATGAAAAAAAAATGCAAGAAAAATATTGCCTCAAGGTAGGAGAAAATAATAACCTAATTCTAACTTGAAAAGAAAAAATGTAATGAAGTAATTGCAGCTATGAAGGCAGACTGAAAGAAATAATACAAGAATTTGGTGGACAATATGGCCAGGCAATGGGAACCAAGACCAGAAAACAGGAGAAGGAAAAAAGGAAAGTGGCAGAATTCAGGAAAGAAATAAAAGTAAATGAGATCATTTCAGGAATGGAGACTAAATTGCAAGAACATAAGAGTGAATAGACATTACAGAAAGCATGGCAAGAATGAGATGGGTTAGTGGTAAAAGCAAACAAAATGAGGCAGAAAGTAAGAAAGATTTCAACAGATTTGAGGGAAATTTTATCCTTAGGAGACTGACAAAAGAGATTTAACATGCACATATTGGAAATTCCTGAAGAAGAAAACCAAAACATGGACAAGAACAAATATTTTAAAACATAAATCCAAAAACTACTTCTGAAATAAGGAAAAACAACAATTTATATTTAAAAAACACTAGAAGAAAGCACAGGAACTAAGGAGAGTGGTAACTAATGGGAATAAATTAGAAGAATGGGGAAGATGCAGACAGGGGTGGGAGCAAGATTTCCCTGCTTCTATCTTTTTACATGGTTTTGATTTTGAAACATCTGACTATATCATCTATTAAAAATATGATAAAATTTTAAAATGCCTGTCACGTGGTAGGTCCCTTAGATTATAAAGCATTTTTATAGGCCTCATATTTTTTTTCTTCTTTAAATTTTTGTATGAGGAAAGTTCTTTCCAGGCCTGATCTGTAAACTGACTGTGTGGCTTGGCCTTGGCTCCTCACCAAACAGTTATTTTCTACTATGTGCCAGTCATCATGCTAGTAATTGGGCTACATCACTGAAAACATAAAAAAGACAAATCTCCCATCCTCATGGAAGTTATATTCTTCTTGCGGAGGAAGGGGAAAGAGAATCAAATATACGTCAGTAAAAGGTATAGTATGTTAGACGATGGTAAATGTTCTTGGGAAAAATGCAGAACATGATGGTATAGGGAGTAGGGGAGCTGTGCAGGTGCTTGTAATTTCTGACAAGGTCTTTAGGAAAGGCCTGCTGGGAAAAGAGATTCCTCCGTTATTTTAACCTGTAGTGCCCCTAACTAGATTTCTGCTATTCCGTAGGTATTAAATTTGAATATTTTAGGCAGAAGGAGGAATTCCTGGTTTTATTTCTTCAGCTTATTTTGGTGAGAAATTTTATTTTAAAAATATTCTTAAGCTTTTTGTGATTCCTTATTAGAAATGGTGAATTAAAACAAACTAACTCCCCAAACAAACCAAATTGTAATTTCTCAAGTCCCTCATTCCATGGATCTTCTTGGGTCAGCCAGATACCCACATGTAAGTACCTTTTAGAGCAAGTATATTACCAGGAAAATTATTTCCAGAACTTGTGCCCAAAAAGTTATTAAAGGGAAGGATGGGGAGGAGGTTATTAGAAGAGCTGTGATTCTACTAAAAAGCAGCTCTCATACCCTAGGTTGGAGGCTTCTCTCTTTCTGATAAGTGAAGGGAATCTGTGTCCAAAATGTGGTGGTAAATGTTCTTGGGAAAAATTCTTCCAAGATTTTACTAATTCCATTACTATCTGACTTTGTGAAAATGGGGGGAATTTACAGATTAAGTGTCCACTACTTCTGAAATTTTCAGTCTTAAAGAAACTTCTTTCATTAATGAGGAGGTGGGGGTAGACGAGTTAGGTATTGCCCAGATTCTGTCAAGAGAACCTAGAGGCTTCTTTATCTTTTATTTTAAATTTAATCTAATTTCATTCCAAGTATTTTGTTATATAATTTAAAAAGTCAAATAGTTCTTCAAGGATTATAATGAGAAATGAGAGCCCTCTGCTTTATTCTGCCACAATCTGATCATTATACCCCAGTGGAAATCATTTTCAGTATTTTAACCTCTACATTTCTAAATGGCATGCTCAGATTGCCGTTTTTGACCTTTGAACTTCAGATACTATACATAGATTCCTACTGTGAAAGATGAGTATTTAGCTCTCTTATATCTGCTACCCCACTACAAAGTTTTTTTCATTTTTATAACATTATTAATATTATTTATAATTGACACATCCATTGTACATTGCTTTGCTTGGTCATCTTTTTATTTTTTGAGTTGATAAGTGATTCGTTTTTCTTCTGCCTTGTTTTCTTCTACACACCTATTATTAATTTATCCCCAGATTCTTACCAGAAATAGGAATCTCTTCTCAAAGAGGCCAAACATATCAGGTAATATATCAGTTTTATTTATTTATTTTTTGAGATATCGCTTCTGGGAGCCTTCCGTTCCCTCAATTTGGTTTTTTGCTTATTGGCTTTGCAACAATGTGGCCCAGAGCTACCCCTTCATCATCATCAATGTGAAAATTTTCATAAGACTCTTTTGTCTGGATCCCATGTTTCTTGAATTTCTATTCTGGATTTAGGTCCTTGATTTCATGGGGAACATCTTCCAGTAATATAAGAAACTGGTCATTGCAGTCAAGTTGTTTGAGACTTTGCACATCTGAAAATATCTTTATTTTCACACTTGGGTGTAGAATTCTAGATTGGAAATCATTTCCCATCAGACTTGTGAAGACTTTGCTAAGTTAGTTCATTGTCCTCTAGCTTTCAGTATTGCTGTTGAAGTGTCTGACGCTATTTTTAAAACTTTTTACTTTGAAATAACTATATTCTCACAGGAAGTTGAAAAAATTGTACAGTCACATGTGTCCTTCTCTCAACTTACCCCAATATTGGGAGGTTGATCCATACCAATGGGAACAACTATATAGCTGTAGTATAATATTAAATGATGCTATTTTTATTCCCATTCCTTTGCAAATGACATATTGGTTTTTTTCTGAAAATTTCTGAACTTATAGGTATCACCCTTCAGATATTCTGAAATTTTATGATAATGTACCTTGGTACGAATTTTCTTTTTTTCCCATTCAATGTGCTGTGTATTCAGTGGGTCTTTTCTTCCTGGAAATTTTATGGAGTTTCTCATAGTTTTTTTTCTTCCACTTCCATTTTATCTGCTTTTTTTCTTGAATTCTATTATATGTGTCATAGACTTTTTGAAAAATAATCCACTTAAAAATATTTTCCCTTCTACTTTTCTTTATTATTACAAGAGCTCTCCTAAATTTTATCTTCCCATCATTCTATTTAATTTTAATTTTTTTTAACTTTGCATGAGTGTTTTTGAACATCATCCTCTTCTTTTCTTAAGGATACATTAACTTTCTAAAAAATTTCTCTGAAGATATCGATTATCCACTTTGTTTTCCCTGGGTCCATTTTCACATTGAAGGTCTGTCTCATGTGCATAGGAGGATGGAGTGGACATACAGGACTTCACCCTTTTTTTTTTTTAATAGAAATTCTGTTGGACCCATTAATAGCTCCCTCAACGTTAGAAGCACCTGAGGCCTCTAGTTCCTGGCTGACCTTAGGGAGTGCCCGGCCTCATTTCTTGGCTTCTCCTCCCAGATGCACTTCACTTTTGATCTTTTCTTGACTGGTTCCTTTCTCCTTGAGTCCTAAAATTCTGTGATTTTTCTTTGTCTACTTCCATTTCTCATTAGTCTCATTCTTTTTGTGCTTATAAGTTAATGCCCTAAACTTTTAAATTACTGCCATTTTGAGAGAAGGTGGAGGTAAACAAGTATATTTAACTGTGTGATTCATCTGGGAATTTCTGCCATAATGTTTAATAACTAATTATTGTAGGTACATAGAAAGGTTCTGATTTTGTGTATACCTGTTTTATTTCTAATCACCTCATTAAATTCTCTTTGTAAAAATAGTTTTAGCCAATTATCTTGGATTTCCTAGATAGGTAATGATTTTTCTCTTTTATAAGTTTGAAAAAAAATTTCTTACTTCATTTGCTGGTGCTTGTAAAAATATTTATATGTAATTTTAACCGATTATTTTTTGTTATCTTCATTGGCTAATACTTTAAAATTATTTTAAAATTATTTAAATTAATTTCTTAGACTTTCTCAGTAGGTGATAATTTGACTACTTTAAATTTGAAAAATTCTCTTGCCTTACTTCACTATCACTTTAAAAAAATATTAAAGTGTGAGCATTCTTTTAGTGTTCCTCAAGTTAATGATATAGCCATAATTTTTTTCTCATGTGTACAGTGTGGTTGTTGTTTTTACATAGATATCCTGGGTTGTATTAATAAAATATTCTTCTATCTTTAGTTTAATTCTACTTTTTCTAACTTTGGAAATTTATTTTTTTCAATTAATTTAATAATTTCAGTTAATATTTAACCTTTGCAACTCCCACTTTGGCGTTCCTGTTTTAATCATGTGATTGTTCTTCTTTATTCAGTAAAGGCTTATTTATTTAATAGGTCCTACTCTTGAATAATATTTATTTCTCAATTCCTTTTTTGATCTTTTTGGCTACGCTGGGTCTTCCTTGCTGCGCACAGGCTTTCTCTAGTTGCGGTAAGGGGGGCTATTCTTCGTTTTGCTGCACGGGCTTCTCATCGCAGTGGCTTCTCTTGTTGCAGAGCATGGGCTCTAGGCACGTGGGCTTCAGTAGTTGTGGCACGTGGGCTTCAGTAGTTGTGGCACATGGGCTCAGTAGTTGTGGCTTGTGGGCTCTAGAGTGCAGGCTCAGTAGTTGTGGTGCATGGGCTTAGTTGCTCCGTGGCATGTGGGATCTTCCCGGACCAGGGCTCAAACCCGTGTCCCCTGCATTGGCAGGCAGATTCTTAACCAATGAGACACCAGGAAAGTCCCTCAATTCCTTTATAGTTAACATTTCTACATTGCTTTGTTAAACTAAATGGTTTAACTAAATTGCTATTTCTGTTGTATGGTTTGAAAGGAATTTAACAGAGAGTTTAAAATTTTCCGGTAAACCCTCAGCTAATTCCCTGAAACACTGCACTGCTTTCTCAAAAATAAAAGTTTTAAATCGCCTTACAGTGTTTTCTTTTCTTTTGGCTCCCTAAGCACTGAAGTGTTTCTTGAATTTTGTGATATGAATAGCCCCTTGCCTATTTTCCAGTGCTGGCCCCTTTTTTCTTATCTACATATTCTTTTCATCATTTTGGTCAGAATCCTGGAACAATTAAGTATAGTTACTTGTGTTTACATCCTATTTTATGCCAGATTTGGGATATAAAATCTTTTTATGTTATATTTATTTCTATAATCTACCATAAATCCTTTAGAAGAATATAAAATATAAGTATATACATTTTGAAGAAGTTAGAAAATTACATTATAGATTTAAGAAATAGTCATACTGAACTTAAGAATTATGATAACTATTTTATAAGAAACTGGAAAATGGTGGGTGATATTCATCTATTATCAACATTCTAATAAATATTCTCAAATTTTCATTGACTTTCTGGACAACAGGTCAATAAAAATGAATACAGTTTTTATACAATCTGTAGTTCTCCAACTAGGTGGTTTTTCATCTTCACTCCAGTCCTATGTAAAACACCATAAAAGTAACATCTGAAAACAGTAGAAAAAAACTTATATGTTTTGAAAATACCTTTGCTTTCTTGGAAGATTCTTATCCTATCACAAATCTTAATACTCTCTTATGCAAAAGGGACTATTTTCCTTGAGGAAAGATTATGGTTAGCCTAATGATTTTCATATAAAGATATATTACAGCTGACTTGCTACTCTTTCTTACCTTTGGAGCCACCTGCCTGAGTGAGGGCATGGTGAATAATAATGGCAGAAAATTAGAGAATCTTGCAGTTTTGTTAAAATCTCTTTTTCTCCTCGTAAATTGAAGCCATGATTACCGAGCAGCTATACAGTATTTTAGATATAATTCTTATTTCAAAATGGGTTAGTCATCTGAGAAATGTAAAAGATATGCATCAGACTTGGGTACTTATTTCTACTTGATATACCCCTAGTAGACGAATACACAGATAACCATCAATTGATGTGCAGGAATTGTAAGCAAAAAATAAAAAGAAACTCTGTCCCTCATTAGTCATCAGAAAATGTTCATGTTGATGTGCTAGGAACAAATGGACAGCTCTGAAGTCTGACAACTGTACAATAGAACATTTTCGTGACTCATTCTGCTTTAGCCTATGATAGCCTCTGTCTCTCGGCTCTCTTTATTCTCTGTGAATTGCTCAGATGAGAAAATAGATGGGACATCGGGAGGATACAAAAAGGAAATACATTGGTCAGAAACTGCCTTGTTCTACATGCATTTTCTTTCTCAATAAGGAAATAAATCCTCCAGAAGTCTTTAAATAGAAATACTCAGTTTGAAGCGTTCATTTTCTTTTCATTTCCTTCTTGTAACTTTTTTTTTCTTTTGCATATGTTGTGCCAGTGAGTTTCCATGACATGTAGAATTTAGGACTGGACTGGGAATCATAACAGGCAGTGAAGAGAGTACAAATAAACCTAGTATTTCTGAGAAGGCTTTGAGACATCTTGCATATTACAGAAGGCATAGGAGAGCCAGCAAGCATTAAGTACACTCCTGTATTTAGTGAAACTTTCACTGGCACAGAGCAGGATACTTCAACCACTCTAAACCTCGTGTTCTCAATGTGCCAGTGAACCCTCAGCTTTGAGGATGCAGTGTGATCAACAATACGTTAAATTGGGATGCTGTACTCTGCGTCCAAAAGGCGTGTGTCTATGCCGTCTCTTCCAGCCTTCCACAAAACTAAAGAAAACATGGGGAAAGCTGACAATTCCTTACAGAGCTGAAAAGTACAAATAACCTGTAGTTGGAAACTATGAAAATCTTTCTTTCCTATAAGGCAGATAGAACTAACGTTTAAAAACCCCAGTCTGGCTTAACTGAGATTTTTGCCTTGCTATTTAAAAAAATCAGAAAGATAATTTATAACTTTCCCACTCTGTCAATGGACTGAAAAATTCAAGGTCTGAGCTAACCAAAAGAAAGTATTATTCTTCCTCTACTCTCCTACATTGATCTGTATGGTGTAAATACTTTCTTGCCTCTGACCCTTGGCTTTTTCCGTCTTCTTTTTCACCATTGACACTGACACTACCATCCAGAGACAGTGACTTTCAGAAAACAATCAGGTAGGAAATAGAGACTAATGGTAGCAGGTTATGTTCCCAGCAAAATCAATGAAAATAAATCTATATCTACATTCACCTTGGGAAACATTTAAACAACAAAGATAAAGAAAAAAATACCATAAAATATCTAAGAAAGCAAAACAAAACCAATAAGGTTACCTACAGAAGAATAAAACTGAAGCTAGTTTCTTTTCTGCCAACAAAAGGCACTAGACAGTTGTGGCAGAGAATTTACTGCTCAACAAATATCTGTATTCTTCTGTATGTCTCCCAGCCCCCTTGTAGTTAGGCGTGGGCATGTATTTGGGCTCCTAGTGGAAGTGACAAAATGTCACTTTTGTATTGAAAATTTTACAGGCTTGATTTCGTCTGCCAAAGTGCCCAGTAGGCCCACAGACCTGCCCTGTAGTTATCTTCTCAGATCCTGAATGCAGAGTTGGAATAAACATTCTTGGCCACTGAAAAATCTCCACATTGCCTCCCTATGTGTGAAGTGAGAGGTATTATGATAGGAATGTGGGACAAGAGAAACCCCTGGAGCTGCCCCTTACCTCCAAAACAGTAAAACGAAAGGTATCATAGCCCTTTGTATCATTTTTAATGGCTTCTTCACAAGTCAGACTACGTAGAAAGATGGTGAGAGCAGAAACTTCAAGGCCTCTCGAGACTTAGATTTAGAAGTCTCACAGCATCACTTTATTTCATTCTGTTGGTCAATGCAAGTTACAAAGCCAGCTCACAACTGAGGGGTAGAGAAATACATGCTCCTTCATGTGAAGAATGGCAAAGTCCTATTGCCAAGAAGTGTCATATACGGATGTGAAGAACTATTGCGTCCATGTTTGCAAGAAATCTACCACATCATTGGAACTGGCAAAATGATGAGAAGCGTATCATTTTCACCTGACATGAATAGAAGCACACCTTCACTGTTTCACCTCAAGGTTATGCCTTTTCAAATCTCTTTACTCATAGTGTAGTGGGAAGTTTACTTAGTCTAGTGGGAAGTTGAACGTTGGGAAGGGCAGTCTTTCGACACCCCCTCAGCCAAAAGTAGGCCTTGGGCTTGCAGCACTTCCTTACCAAGAGATAAATAGTTCACACAGCCCATGCCAAGATTTTCACCTTGTATAAGAGTATCTTTCCCTGCTTCAGGCTCAAAGAACGCTCTTTTATCTTTTCTTGAAGTCTGTGCTTCATGTAGCACCCGGTCAACCCCACTGTCCTATCTGTCCTCCGCTAGGAGGGGATGGCGTCTTTCTAGTAGGGCACAAACTGCCCTGCATTGGCCGCAGGGAGCGAGCCGCTGGCTACGGGGGCTGTTGTCCACTGTAGAAGCTGACGTTGCTCTGGCTGTGCTCTATGTAAGCAAAGCATTGCTCCACCCAGTGCTTGACTGGACTGTGTTCTTCTTGGTGATTCTGACACCAAGATGCAATGCACAGAGTCCTCCCCCGGGATTGGTAACCGATGCACGGTAAGCTGCTGCAGCACTGATCATGTGAACATCTTTCAGAACATCACGCTGTGGGGCACTAACTCTGTTGATGACATCGTGCAGGTTGGAGTTTTGAGAAATAACAAGTGTACTAGATACTTTAGCTGGATGCATATGTGCTAGAGTTTAAGAAATCAGTCCCATCTGGGGGCCTGCCAGTACAGTAGGTTTGGGGGAGTCCAGAGTCTTAAGCACTTTGTGATATATTTTCCCAAGTAAGAAGGTAAGATGTTGTGCTTTGTACCGACTATCATTAAGAAGATAGTACAACACTTGGCAGATTCCTATAGAGGCCTTCTGGGAGTGAGGCTCTGATCCATTTATTGAGTGATTCATAATGGTTCATGTTCTGAGTGAGAACACAACAAAAGAAGGCTCTGCAGCAGGTTCAGGCTATTGAAAGTGCCCTGTCGTCCGTAAGATTAAATGGTGCTCCAAGTATCAGTGATACATAAAAATGCCATAATATAACCTCTGGCAACGACATTAAAAGATGCATGACACAGTTCCCTAGTGTTTGGGGGAAGTCTTCTGCTGATAACTATTTCATTTTGAGAAGCCCCTCCTGACTTGCCATTGAGACCTGGTAGAGGCCGAGTGCTAGAACACTGGACACCAAGACATTGAGATGTCTGCCATGCATTAGCGGTTATCAGATTTATCCATAAGATTGTGCAGGATCAGTCATGATGAAATTGAAATATTATGGTCTGTATTAGACTCATGAAGGCATAGAAAGGACAAGAAAGCTGTATGGACAAGTGGCTCAGGCTCTCATGACACCTACTCATGCTGCATTGCTTTCTTCTACCCACTCTTATGGCCTCATAGAGAGTTTCTTGCAAATAGCTGACATATAAGGAAACAAAAACTCAGGTCTTGTTTATAGAGAGTTCGACAGGATAAGCTGGCACCAGCTGGAAATGGTCTATTGCTGTTTTGCTTGAGCACTCAGAGGAGGCTGTCTGGTGAATGGAAAACATCAGGCAATATATAAACTTTTCCACTTTGCCTGGAAGGAGGCGTGGCCTAAGGATCTTACTCATGGGTGGCAACTAATGGCTTGACTTGGTGATGAACTTGGAAAAACAGGATTGGATGATTGATGGTAGAGGGCTCTAGAGAAGATGTTTGTGAATGTTCCTGTTGTAATGGGTACAGGGAGGGATGATATTGTGTCTCATGTGATTTCCCGTAAAAATATAGCCACTGCAGAGGAGGCTTTCAAAAGTCATTTGAACAAGTTGGCTCATCTTATGAATGTTGGCCAGTCTCTTTCCCCAGGCATCCTATAACTTTGTATAAAGTGACTATGGTGCCAGGATGGAAACTTTGCATGGATTCAACAACACGGCCTCCCTCTCATCAAGGCTGATATGGCTATTGCCCCTGCTTGCTGCCCAACTTACCAATAGCAGAGGCCAATCCTAGGGATTAGATGTGGCTCCATTTCCCAAGGAGACCAGCTAACCACTTAGGGCTAAGTTAATAATATTGCTCTCTTCCATCATGGAGAAGGCAGTGATTTGTTCTCATTGGCATAGATACTTATTCTCAGTTTTGATTTTCCTTCCTTATTCACAATACTACTACTGCAAACAACAACTGAGGACTTAGAGAAAGCTTTATTCATCCTAATGGTATTCTACACATTACTTCTATGCAAGGAACTAATTTCACTTGCAAGAGTCATGTAGCAGTAAGTTCTTTATTCCCATGGTGGAATGTTTGTAGTAGAAGAAGAAATAGCGATCCTATCAAACTAGAGGTTCAGACTAACACCTAGGTATTTGGGGCCTTTTAAACCACAAAATTAACAGATAGAGAAGGAATCTAGGTGGTTGATCTCAATTAAAGGCGACAACTGGATTGCTTTTACAAATGGAAGACGTTGATATTATTTCTGCAAACCCAGGAATTAACTGAGTTACCTCTTAGTAATTCCGTGTCTGATAGTAAATGTCAGTGGAAGCATAGAGCAGCCCGATAAGGGCAGGAACCCTAAGGAGTCAGACACATCAGGAACTAAGGCTTAGATTATGCCATTGTTAAAAACACCAACCACCTGAGGCACTGTTGGGAGCAAGAGAAACAAAATAGCAAGAGGAAGAAAAATCTTATGAATATGGCCTTGGAACTATGTACAGACTCTAGAATTATAGCAGCTATGAATATATCCTTAACGTATATATTTCTCAGTGACTGTCCCCCTTTTCCTTCCACTATTATTTTGTATGAGATGTGATGTTGACACTTAAATTTATTTAAGTCATGGCCATAAGGAAACATATGTAGGTCTTCATGGTAAGAACCGGTTATCTTGGAGATCCTGAACTTGAATTTGATTCAATGACTAATAGTCCTTAGTGTCACCCTTTTTCAGGGGAAAGAGGGTGATATTATCTATATTTGTACAATGGATAGGCATTTGATGTTAGGTGAAAACATTTAGTTATTAAATATGAGAAGAATAATGAGCATAGATGCTGAGTAATAGAAGTCAGTGGACAGTGAAAGCCCTGGGTCTCTCAGTCCTCAGATCCATTCCTTGCCCTCTCCTTGCTCTGCCGTATATCATGGGTCTAATTCTTGTCAATATCCCGTGTCGGCCAGCTTCTGGTTGAGGTTTAGCCAATGATAGGCCCTAGAGGAAAATTAAATGAATGAAGGAAAAGTAGCTTCCTCTGCGTCCTCTGCGGTGTAACGGGCAGATGCTGCATTTCCTTGATGATTCCAGTCCTCTCTGGACAGGCCTACCATGGTTACCACAGGTGACCTAGGCCAGTGTCACTGCCTCTTCCTCTTGTTCCTCCAGTCTGGGGACAATAGTGGCTCCTAGCTTTTGCTGATCTGTGCATTACTTCACTGTCTTTTCCTTGGCTTCTCAGCCTGCCCTTCATCTGTGCAGCCAGTTCTCTAAAGATGCGTTCTTTGTGTCTTAAGGCAAAGTGGTTCCTACGTTTCTTTGTTGTTGTTGGACTCTGACTGATAAACTAAATCAGTAAAACCCAAATTTCTATGAATCTGTTTAAACAGTGAATAAAGTGAACAAAATTATTCTCAAAATAAAAATAAATACAAAGAAGAGATGATACAACATTTACCTGGGTTTAAAACCCTCGTTTAATCTAACACAGATGAGGAGGTTGGTGGAAAACCGTTTGGGCACATGTAGTCAGACAGAAATTTAACACATTAGAAGGAAGAAGGCAATATACAAATTATGCCGTTTCACTCTTGACTCTGATTTTAATTGCAATACAAATTTAATGCAGCCTTTCAAAGCCTTAAGGTCAATAAATAAAGAATGGCAATGAGATACACACTTCACAGAAACAAAACATAGAGGCAAAAAAATATATATTTGTATACAAAAACACTGGCAACAAAAATAACATCAAGGCAGCATTAAAAATATATAAAAAATTATATGTCAGATATAAGTAAGGCCAGATGAATCACTTATTTTAAAAAAGATAAATGAATTAAGCCAGCATGTGAACAGAAAAAAAACAGTCTCAGTTGGAGTCAAAAGCAAATATACTTATGTGCATATATATATGTTTATGAAATATATTCAAGTAAAAATAGACCAGAGTACGTAGCAGTGTTCTGAGACTAAGATTTTACATAAAAAGCAGTTTGTAATTCTCAGCACTCGTGGTGTAAACGCATATAATCCTCCTGCTTCCTCAGCAATACCTGCTATTTCCTGGTCTAGAGGCCTTCTACCCTACTCCCCAGAGAATAATCCTTCTGTCTTTACTGGAGGCCCTGGTGGGAGAGAAAAAGGTGAGAGGCAGGCAGAAGCCAGGGCGTTTACTTGGTGAGGGAGCAGTTGCCCACTGCGTGAAGCGAAGGAAGAGATGGTTCAGTCTGTTGTTTCCTAAACTGACTTTAAAAGACTCTTACATTTTAACTCCGTCTTCAGCCTCAGCTCCTGAGCTACCTTCAGCTGCCATTCTTAAGCCTCCCGAGAGGGTGTGCAGGAAAAACAGTGATGTGTTTCAATTTCCCCCACTGCTCACTTAGGATTCAGTTTACTTAGGATTTCTTTACCAGTTACCACTGTCCATGGCTTTCCAGCTTCCAAGGTACCGTGGCTAGACTCCTCTCCCAATCCTGTTGCCTTTGTGAGCTGAACCTTTTTTCCCTCTTTTTTTAATCCCGTCACTCTTGTTTATTTGATATTATGGGCAGTGAAGGGAAAACTGGGAGGGGGAATTCACTGGTCATTCAGGAGTTCAATTGGCCATCTCTAGCCAGAAGAACCCCGTTATTCTATTGAGTTGTTCTTTCTTTATGTTTTTTACTTTTAAAAACTCTCTGTAGATTCTGGATATGAATGTTTTGTCTGGTATGAGTAGACAGCTGTAATTCAGTTCTATAATTGAAGAAGGGAGGAAGGGAAATTAGTGGACAACCAGCTGTCACTGCCCCAGCCTGCTCTACTTGGTTCCCACATATCCAGGCCTGTCCTTCTTTCCAACCTAGAACATACTCAAGCCTCCCCAAGGTAAACAACGCCAAGTCCTATACACTGATTGTGTGCAGATCAAAGTATTGCTCGCTGTGGCCCTGTGATTGATGTGTTATTTGCAGCCCTTCTAACACACCTTATGCACAATGGTGAGTTTGAACTCGTTAACTTAAAATAATTCTTACATGGAAGAGGGAAGAACAGGAAGCACACACTTCCTGCACGATAGCAATAAAGAATTCTTGCTGTGAAGGACTTGCTCTGACTCCCTGCTCTGGTCACAGAGAGATTTCTTCCTTTAGACATTGATTCAGCTGCTTGGGCAGAACTCCCTAAGTCCATTTTCACTGTGGCCTCTGGATGTGCCCTCTGAGGGCAAACGTTACTCCACTTCCTTTTGTAGCCACAGAAGTACTACTGGAAGTTGAACAGCTTTCACCACCTGCTTCCTACTGACGTGGCTTGGCTCTAGTGGGATTATTTCCGGGAATGAAATAGTCACATGATTTTGAGTGTCAAGTATATGATTTTTTGGTAATATAATTGCCTTCTCTGACTTAGTAACGTCCTAGTTTGTATGTTCAAAGATGTCCTTTAGAAAAATTAAGACCTCCAGGTTTCCTCTTTTATTACCTCAGGACTTTTGCCTGACACACTGTTTTTACCTCAGGTTTATTTTGGCTGCCTTAATGCCAGGTGAAAACTTAAGCTTCAGGAGGAGCTTCAAGATGGCGGAAGAGTGAGACGCAGAGATCACCTTCCTCTCCACAAATACATCAGAAATACATCTACATGTGGAACAACTCCTACAGAACACCTACTGAACGCTGGCAGAAGACCTCAGACCTCCCAAAAGGTAAGAAACCCCCCACGTACCTGGGTAGGGCAAAAGAAAAAAGAAAAACAGAGACAAAAGAATAGGCACGGGACCTGCACGAGTGGGAGGGAGCTGTGAAGGAGGAAACGTTTCCACACACTAGGAAGCCCCTTCGCGGGCGGAGACTGCGGGTGGCAGAGAGGGGAGCTTCGGAGCCGCGGAGAAGAGCACAGCAACAAGGTGCGGAGGGCAAAGCAGAGGAATTCCCGCACAGAGGATCAGGGCCGACCGGCACTCACCAGGCCGAGAGGCTTGTCTGCTCACTCACCGGGGTGGGCGGGGCTGGGAGCTGAGGCTCGGGCTTCGGTCGGAGCGCCGGGAGAGGACTGGGGTTGGCGGCGTGAACACAGCCTGCAGGGGGTTAGTGCGCCACGGCTAGCCGGGAGGGAGTACAGGGAAAAGTCTGGACCTGCCGAAGAGGCAAGACACTTTTTCTTGCCTCTGTTTCCTGGTGCACGAGCAGAGGGGATTAAGAGCGCCGCTTAAAAGAGCTCCAGAGACGGGCGTGAGCCGCGGCGGAGAAAAACGCGGACACATATTAATCAAACTATCAAAAATTATATACAACGAAAAAATATTAAAAGCAGCAGATGAAGGTGCAAGATAAAAACCGACCAGACCTAAAGAGGAAATAAGTAGTCTACCTGAAAAAAAATTCAGAATAATGATAGTAAAGATGATCCAAAATCTAGGAAATAGAATAGAGAAAATACAAGAAATGTTTAACAAGGACCTAGAAGAACTAAAGAGCAAACAAACAGTGATGAACAACACAATAAATGAAATTAAAAATTCTCTAGGAGGGATCAATAGAATAACTGAGGCAGAAGAACAGATAAGTGACCTGGAAGATAAAAGAGTGGAAATAACTACTGCAGAGCAGAATAAAGCAAAAAGAATGAAAAGAATTGAGGACATTCTCAGAGACCTCTGGGACAACATTAAATGCACCAACATTTGAATTATAGGGGTCCCAGAAGAAGAAGAGGAAAAGAAAGGGACTGAGAAAATATTTGAAGAGATTATGGCTGAAAACATCCCTAATATGGGAAAGGAAATAGATAATCAAGTCCAGGAAGCACAGAGAGTCCCACACAGGATAAATCCAAGGAGAAAAACGCCGACACATACTAATCAAACTATCAAAAATTAAATACAATGAAAAAATATTAAAAGCAGCAAGGGAAAAACAAATAACACACAAAGGAATCCCCATAAGGTTAACAGCTGATCTCTCAGCAGAAGCTCTGCAAGCCAGAAGGGAGTGGCAGGACATACTGAAAGTGATGAAAGAGAAAAACCTGCAACCAAGATTACTCTACCCAGCAAGGATCTCATTCAGATTTGATGGAGAAATTAAAACCATTACAGACAAGCAAAAGCTAAGAGAATTCAGCACCACCAAACCAGCATTACAACAAATGCTAAAGGAACATCTCTAGGCAGGAAACACAAGAGAAGGAAAAGACCTACAATAACAAACCCAAAACAATTTAGAAAATGGGAATAGGAACATACATATCGATAATTACCTTCAGTGTAAATGGATGAAATGCTCCCACCAAAAGACACAGACTGGCTGAATGGATGCAAAAACAAGACCCATATATATGCTGTCTACAAGAGACCCACTTCAGATCTAGAGACACATACAGACTGAACGTGAGGGGATGGAAAAAGATATTCCATGCAAATGGAAACCAAAAGAAAGCTGGAGTAGCAATTCTCATATCAGACAAAATAGACTTTAAAATAAAGACTATTACAAGAGACAAAGAAGGACACTACATAATAATCAAGGGATCGATCCAGGAAGAAGATATAACAATTGTAAATATTTATGCACCCAACATAGGAGCACCTCAATATATAAGGCAAATACTAATAGCCATAAAAAGTGAAATCAACAGTAACGAATCATAGTAGGGTTCTTTAACACCCCACTTTCACCAATGGACAGATCATCCAAAATGAAAATAAATAAGGAAACACAAGCTTTAAATGATACATTAAACAAGATGGACTTAATTGATATTTATAGGACATTCCATCCCAAAACAACGAAATACACATTCTTCTCAAGTGCTCATGGAACATTCTCCAGAATAGATCATATCTTGGGTCACAAATCTAGCCCTGGTAAATTTAAGAAAATTGAAATCGTATCAAGTGTCATTTCAGACCACAACGCTATGAGACTAGATATCAATTACAGGAAGAAATCTGTAAAAAATACAAACACATGGAGGCTAAAAAATACACTACCTAATAACCAAGAGATCACTGAAGAAATCAAAGAGGAAATCAAAAATACCTAGAAACAAATGACAATGAAAACACGATGACCGAAAGCCTATGGGATACAGCAAAAACAGTTCTAAGAGGAAAGTTTATAGCAGTACAATCCTACCTTAAGAAACAAGAATCATCTCAAATAAACAACCTAACCTTACACCTAAAGCAATTAGAGAAAGAAGAACAAAAAAACCCCAAAGTTAACAGAAGGATAGAAATCATAAAGACCAGATCAGATAGAATCCAACAGCACATTAAAAGGCTCATACACCAAGATCAAGTGGGGTTTATCCCAGGAATGCAAGAATTCTTACACACAAATCAATCATTGTGATACACCATATTAACAAGTTGAAGGAGAAAAACCATATGATCATCTCAGTCGATGCAGAGAAAGCTTTTGACAAACTTCAGCACCCATTTATAATAAAAACCCTTCAGAAAGTAGACATAGAGGGAACTTTGCTCAACATAATAAAGGCCATATATGACAAATCCACAGCCAATATCGTCCTTAATGGTGAAAAACTGAAACCATTTCCACAAGATCAGGAACAAGACAAGGTTGCCCACTCTCACCACTCTTATTCAACATAGTTTTGGAAGTTCTAGCCACAGAAATCAGAGAAGAAAAGGAAATAAAAGGAATCTAAATCAGAAAAGAAGAAGTAAAGCTGTCACTGTTTGCAGATGACATGATACTATACATCGAGAATCCTAAAGGTGCTACCAGAAAACTACTAGAGCTAATTAATGAATTTGGTAAAGTAGTAAGATACAAAATTAATGCACAGAAATCTCTAGCATTCCTATACACTAATGATGAAGAATCTGAAAGTGAAATTAAGAAAATACTCCCATTTACCATTGCAACAAAAAGAATAATATATCTAGGAATAAACCTACCTAAGGAGACAAAAGACCTGTATGCAGAAAATTATAAGACAGTGATGAAAGAAATTAAAGATAATACAAATAGATGGAGAGGTATACCATGTTCTTGGATTGGAAGAATCAACAGTGTGAAAATGACTCTACTACCCAAACAATCTTCAGATTCAATGCAATCCCTATCAAACTACCACTGGCATTTTTCACAGAACTAGAACAAAAAATTTCACAATTTGTGTGGAAACACAAAAGACTCCGAATAGCCAAAGCAATCTTCAGAAAGAAAAACCAAGCTGGAGGAAATCAGGCTCCCTGACTTCAGACTATACTACAAAGCTACAGTAATGAAGACAGTATGGTACTGGAACAAAAACTGAAATATGGATCAATGGATAGAAAGCCCATAGATAAACCCACGCACATATGGTCACCTTATCTTTCATAAAGGAGGCAAGAATATACAGTGGAGAAAAGCCTGCCTCTTCAATAAGTGGTGCTGGGAAAACTGGACAGGTACATGTAAAAGTATGAAATTAGTACACTCCCTAACAGGATACACAAAAGTAAAATGGATTAAAGACCTAAATGTAAGGCCAGAAACTATCAAACTCTTAGAGGAAAATACAGGCAGAACACTCTGAAATAAATTACAGCAAGATCCTTTTTGACCCACTTCCTAGAGAAATGGAAGTAAAAACAAAAATAAACAAATGGGACCTAATCTTCAAAGCTTTTGCACAGCAAAGGAAACCGTAAACAAGACCAAAAGACAACCCTCAGAATGGGAGAAAATATTTGCCAATGAAGCAAGTGACCAAAGATTAATCTCCAAAATTTACAAGCAGCTCATGCAGCTCAATATCAAAAAAAGAAACAACCCAATCCAAAAATGGGCAGATGACCTAAATAGACAGTTCTCCAAAGAAGATATACAGATTGACAACAAACACATGAAACAATGATCACCATCATTAATCATTAGAGAAATGCAAACCAAAAGTACAATGAGTTATTATCTCACAACGGTCAGAATGGCCATCATCAAAAAATCTAGAAACAATAAATGCTGGAGAGGGTGTGGAGAAAAGGGAACCCTCTTGCATTGTTGGTGGGAATGTCAGTTGATACAGCCACTATGGAGAACAGTATGGAGATTCCTTAAAAAACTAAAAATAGAACTACCATACGACCCAACAATCCCACTACTGGGCACATACCCTGAGAAAACAATAATTCAGAAAGAGTCATGTACCAAAATGTTCATTGCAGCTCTATTTACAATAGCCAGGACATGGAAGCAACCTAAGTATCCATCAACAGGTGAATGGATAAAGAAGATGTGGCACATATATACAATGGACTATTACTCAGCCATAAAAAGGAACGAAACTGAGTTATTTGTAGTGAGGTGGATGGACCTAGAGACTGTCATACAGAATGAAGTAAGTCAGAAAGAGAAAAATACCGTAACCTAACACATATATATGGAATCTAAAAAAAAACAAAAACAAAGAAAAACTGTTCATGTAGAACCTAGGGGCAAGATGGGAATAAAGACACCGACCTACTAGAGAATGTAGTTGAGGATATTGGGAGGGGGAAGGGTAAGCTGTGACAAAGTGAGAGAGTGGCATGGACATATATACACTACCAAATGTAAAATAGACAGCTAGAGGCAAGCAGCCGCATAGCACAGGGAGATCAGCTCGGTGCTTTGTGACCACCTAGGAGGTGGGATAGGGAGGCTGGGAGGGAGGGAGATGCAAGAGGGAAGAGATATGGGAACACATGTATATGTATAACTGATTCACTTTGTTATGAAGCAGAAAATAACACACCGTTGTTAAGCAATTATACTCCAATAAAGATGTTATAAAAAACAAAAAAGCAAAAACAATAAAAACCTTAAGCTTCAGTGGGAACACAGCACTCTTCAGTGGATTTTCAATGCTGACTTGCCTCCCATTGCCTTTCACTGTCTTGTAGAAAACTCTTAATTTGAGGTTCTTTTTTACAATGGTGCAATAGAAACATATTTTTTTAATAAAATTATATTTCACATACAATATTGTTTTACTTTCAGGTGTGCAGTATAGTGATTTGACATTTAGATACATTATGAAATGATCACCATGTTAAGTCTAGTAACCAGTTGTCATCATACAAAGTTATTATGGCATTATTGAACCATGTTCTTTATGCTATGTATTACATCCCCATGATTTATTCATCTTATAGCTTGAAGTTTTTAATCTCTTAATCTCCTTTACCTATTTAGTCTAGTCCCCCATCCTTTTCTCCTCCGGCAACCACCAGTTTGTTCTCTGTATCTATGAATCTTTTTCTGTTTTGTTTTGTTTATTCATTTGTTCTGTTTTTTAGATTCCACATATAAATGAAATCATATGATGTTTATCTTTCTCTGTCTGACTTATTTCATTTAGCATAATGCCTTCTAGATCCATCCATTTGCTGGCAATGGCAAGATTTAATTCCTTTTTATGGCTGAGTAATATTGCATTGTGTATATATCACATCTTCTTTATGCATCCGTCTATTGATGGATGCTTAGGTTGTTTCTATGTCTTTGCTGTTGTAAATAGTGCTGCAATGAACATAGGAGTGCATATATCTTTTTGAATTAGTGTTTTTGTTTTGTTCAGAAAAATGGTCGTAAGAAGTTGAATTACTAAATCACATGGTAGTTCTATTTTTAATTTTTTGAGGAACCTCTACTATTTTTCAGAATTGCTGCATCAATTTATGTTCCCACCAGTAGTGCATGAGGGTTCCATTTTTCCCACATCGCTGCCAACACTTTTTATTTGTTGTAATTTTAATGATATCCATTCTGACAGGTGAGAGGTGGTATCTCATTGTGGTTTGTTTTTTTTTTTTGCGGTATGCGGGCCTCTCACTGTTGTGGCCTCTCCCGTTGCAGAGCACAGGCTCCGGACGCGCAGGCTCAGCGGCCATGGCTCACGGGCCCGGCCGCCGCGCGGCATGTGGGATCTTCCCGCACCAGGGCACAAACCCATGTCCCCTGCATTGGCAGGTGGACTCTCAACTACTGCGCCACCAGGGAAGCCCCTCATTGTGGTTTTGATTTATATTTCCCTGATGACTAGTGATGTTGAGCCTCTCTTCATGTGTCTGTTGGCCATCTGTATGTCTTTGAAAAATTATCTCTGCCTATGTTTTAATCTGATTTTTATTTCTTTGATTTTGAGTTGTAGGAGTTCTTTATATATTTTGGATATTATCCCCTTATTGGGTATATCATTTGCAAATATCTTCTCCCATTCAGTAGGTTGATTTTTTTGTTTTTGCTAATGGTTTCCTTCACTGTGCAAAAGATTTTAGTTTAATGTAGTCCCATTTATGTTCCCTTTTGTTTCCCTTGCCTGAGGAGACAGATCCAAGAAAAATATTACTAAGACCAATGTCTAAGAGTTTACAGCCTATGTTTTCTTCTAGGAGTTTTATGGTTTCAGGTCTTAAATTTAGGTCTTTAATCCATTTTAAGTTCATTTTTATACATGGTGTAAGAAATTGATCCAGTTTGATTCTTTTGCATTGTAGCTTTTCAGTTTTCCCAACACCATTTATTGAAGAGGCTGTCTTTTCCCCATTGTATATTCTTGCCTCCTTTGTCATAGATTTATTGACCATATAATTGTGGGTTTATTTCTGTGCTCTCTATTCTGTTTCACTGATCTGTGTGTCTGCTTATGGTATGATTGTTGAAACAGTATTGTACTCTTTTGATTACTGTAGCTTGTGGATAAGTTTGAAATCAAGGAACATGATACCACCAGCTTTGTTTTTGTTTCTTAGGATTTCTTTGGGGTATTTTCTGGTTCCATACAAATTTTAGGATTACTTGTTCTAGCTCTGTGAAAAATGCCATTGGTATTTTGATAGAGATTGCATTGAATCTGTAGATTGCTTTGGGCAGTAGAGACATTTAACAGTATTAATTTTTCCAATCCTTGAGCAAGATATCACTTTCCATTTATTTGTGTAGTCTTCACCTTCTTTCATCAGTGTCTTATAGTTTTCCAAGTATAGGTCTTTCATGTTCTTGATCAAATTTATTCGTAGGAATTTTATTCTTTTTTATCAATTGCAAATATTATGGGGGGCTTGTCTTCAGGCACAGGCCCCTGGGGACTGGGGTGCTCAAGGTGGGGTTTGAACCCCTCACTCCCCAGTAAGGCCCTCCATAGTTGTGATATCCCTCCAACCTGTGGGTCACTGAGCTGAGACTGTGGATCCTGGCTAGACTGCCCCTCTAGTTCTCCCACAGGTCTCAGTGTGGTTTTTCCTTTTTCTTTTTAGTTGTGGAAAATCTTTTCTGCTGTTCTTCAGGTCATAGTCAGACATAGTTGCTGTATGTGTTGTTTTAGTTCTGGCGTAGTCCTGTACTTCCGTGTTTGTGGGAAGAAGCAAGCCCAGGATCTTCCTACTCCACCATTCTTGTCCCTGTCCTTCAGCTAATCGGAGGTTCTGAAGGCTGAGACTTTGCCTCCAACTGTGCCTTTTTTTTTTTTTTCCAGAGCCATGTCTTTTAATTAGCCTGAGTAGAAATTTGTTGAAAGTATTAAGCTGTTTCCAACACACACTAATAAGTTCTGCTAAAATTATAGAACTCTGTGGGCATATAGTCCAACTTTCAGTCTATAGAAGATGACAATTTATCATAGCACAATAAATATGATCACCTTTCCATCATTTGATACTTTTGCCATCACTGTCTACAAATTGATAGCTAATCTAATGTTCTTAGGTTTACATGTTGACATCACTATACTTTCATGTACTTATTTTGTGTTACTTAGGTAGTGACTAAGTAGCTATAACTAAGACAGCCTGAAATACAGTGGCTTATGCCTGTGACTTGAGGGTGGCAGAGCTGAAGACAGCTGAGCTGCTTACCTCAGGACTACTACAACTATGAGTCTAAAGTTTTCATCCTCTCCCAGCCAGTGGAGTACCTAAACATTGAAAGTATTGATCAGTATGTGACAATAAACTCTTTTATTTTTATTCCATTGGCCAGAGCTTAGTTATGTGTCCCCATCACCTTGGAAGGAAGACTTTGGAAATGTAGTGTCTAGTTGGATATCCATCTACCCAGTAAAACTAAAGTTTTAAAAAAAATTATTATTAAAAAAGGGAGTATGAATATGTGGGACAATTAGAAGTCTCTGCCAAATGGAGGCCCAGTTACTAGCATATCACCACTGACCTTCTTCTACCCTTCTTACTCATTCTTTTCTTGGGGAACAACTTCAGTAACTGTTGATTTAGGGGTGAACTGGACATGCACAGTTCTGTTTCTTCTTTCCTTTTTTCATCACTGCCCTTTCTGTAGAGACAGTGTGTGCTCAATTGCTCATGGATATGTGATGAATGTAGTGATAAAGAACCTGCCCTTACAGAGTAGACTTGCAGTGTCTAATGATACTGGTGATTGATTTGGTGTGAGTGTCTACTATCAGGATTCACTCACTTATGTGTGCATACAAAATAATCCATTTCCCCCAATATCAGCTTTGCTAATTTAGTCTCATTTGTCTGATGCTTCTTCTATTTCTGAATTGGTTAAGAACATGTAAAGAGAAGAAAGGTGCTATCAACTGGGCATTCTTGAACCTTAACAAGTTGGTCCAAAGAGAGCAGAACTTATATGTTCTCACCAAAAAAAAAATAAAATAAAATAATAAAATAAAAGAAATAAAGTTGGCACATACAATTAAATATTATTATTACTGCTATTATTATTTTAGTAGACTCTACTTATCCTTCAATGTACAGTTGCTCTCTTGCTTTTTTGATTATCTTTTCAAATTGAATTCTATTTTGTTTTCTTTATCTTAGTATTTTTGTGGTATATCCATTTACTTAAAAGTTTTCTTTGTCATGTTGTTTTAAATATCTCTTATAAATAATATAAAAATATATTTCCCCCCAACTTAACATGTGATTACTGGCTTGCCTAAAATTATTAATGTCATATTTTTTATATTTACTTTTACCTGATTTTTTTTTTACTCCTCTCTATTATTTCTTGTTGGATTTATAAACTTTTTTCCTTCCAGCCCTGGGGATTTGTAGATTTCTACTTTATTTCTTTTTTAAAACTTAACTTAAAAATTTTCAACATTTTTATCGTATAACATACATATAAAATGCATAAATCATATTTTACTACTCAATAAATTTTTACAAAGTGAATTACTGCTTACAGCTGTATAACCAGCACATAGATTGAAAAACAGAATATGATCCCAGAAACTATCCTCATACCTATTACTGTTGCTATTCACCCTCACCCCCAAGGTATAATGACTATCCTGAGTTCTGTCACATCTGTGTCTTTTTGTGACTTGATAGCTCATTTCTTTTCATTGCACATTGCCTGACTTATAAAATATTTTTGCTGATTTTTGTGGGTATATATTTATATTCACTGTGGTTTTAATTAGCATTTCCTTGATTACATGGATGAAGTTTGCATGGATTACATTAAGTGAGGTTTAGAATCTGTTTCATATGTTCATTGACCATGGAATTTTGTTTGTTTATGAAATATCTATTTATGTCTTTGCCCATTTTTCTGTCAGATTTTTTGCCATTTCCCCATTGATTCCTTGATATTCTTCATGTATTTTGGATGGCAATCTTTTGTCAATTATTTGTATTAGACATATTTTCTTCCAATTTGTTATTTTCTTTTTAGTCTGTTTATGATTTTTGATAAGCAAAAATTCTTAAATTTAATGTGGTTGCATTTTCCAGTCTCTTCTTACATGACTTCCACTTTGCTATGGACTGAATTGTGTCTCACCCAGCCTCAAATTCATTTGTCGAGTCCCCAGTCTCCAATGTGATGGTATTTGGAGAGGGGGCCTTTGGGAGATAATTAGGTTTAGAGGAGGTCACAGTGTGGGGCCCTCATGATGGAATTAGTGCCTTATAGGAAGAGACACCAGAGAGTTTCTCTCTGTCATGTGAGGCCACAGCAAAAAGGCATCTACTTAACAAGCCAGGAAGAGAGCCCTCACCAGAACCTCACCATGATGGTCCTCTAATCTTGGATTTACAGACTACAGAACTGTGAAAAAAATTAATCTTTGTTATTTAAGCCAAATGGCCTATAGTTATGGCAGCCTGAGAAGACAAATAATAGAATTTTCTAAAGAAAGTCTTGCTAGAGAAAAGCTTCTATATCCTAAATTCAAACAGAGGATCACCTGTATTTCCTTCTAAATATTTTAGATTTTTTCATTTAAATTAAGCTGAAGAAGTTTACGAGTTTTAGGCTCCCTGGGATAATGGTAGCCACCTACATTGGAATTACCTGAAACCTCCTACTAAAATAGACATATAGTAAAAGGAGAGGAAATTAAAACTCTTACAATTACTTCCGCAGTGTAACTGGGAGACCTAGAAGACCAAAAACTTCAATTTGCATGTAATTAGGGGAAAACACACAAGAAAGGCAGAGTTGTTGCCAGAACCCCTAATATTGCATAGAACCCAGAAAAAAATCGCATGGAAAATTTTTAAGTCCAGAGGCATGCTGGCAGTGGCAGAGGCCAAATATCATCAGTACAAAGATGACCTTGCTGTATGAAGGAGCGAATCGCATCCTAAGGGAAATGCTGAAAGCAAAAGTGAGATGGAGTATTTCAGAGGACTCACATGGAGGAGCTGAATGGAACAGGCTTCCAAGTGCATGGACTGGAATCAATAGTCCTAGAAAGGCACCAATTCTTGGGTAGAAAGAGAGGAACAACCTGGAAATTGGAGGTGTCCTTTGAAAGCAGCAGCCAGTGATTAAAAAGTAGGCTTTTAATCACTGATAATCACGAATGAAGAACCATAAAAAGACTGGCCACAAAATGGTACCATGTATTGAAACAACTTCTCTTTGTTTTAGCAACAAAAGAGGGAAACCTTGAGCTGAGAAACCAGAAGAGCCACTTCAATCACCTCCTTTACCTACTCCATAGAATCCCTCTTCTGACTAAAATACTAGGAATATCTAACATCTTTAAAAATAAAAAAACAACAAGCCAAAACTAATATGCAAGTTCCACAGATATACTATAAGGAAATAGTAGATAATAAACTTTAAAATTGTTTTGCAAATAAAAGTACATAAGAGGCCTGAACCAAATGGTGGACAAGGACATGCTCTCACTCCCTCTTGTGAGAACACCAGAATCACAACTAGCTTCTGGACAATCATCGACAGGAAGACACTGGAACTCACCAAAAAAGATACCACACATCCAAAGACAGAGGAGAAGCCACAGTGAGATGGTAGGAGGGGTGCAATCACAGCAAAATCAAATCCCATTACTGCTGGGTGGGTGACTCACAGACTGGAGAACACTTATACCACAGAAGTCCACCCACTGGAGTGAAGGTTCTGAGCCCCACATCAGGCTTCCCAACCTGGGGGTCCAGCAACGGGAGGAGGAATTCCTAGAGAATCAGACTTTGAAGGCTAGTGGGATTTGATTGCAGGACTTCGACAGGACTGGGGGAAACAGAGACTCCACTCTTGGAGGGAACACACAAAGTAGTGTGTGCATCGGGACCCAGGTGAAGGAGCAATGAACCCAGGGGAGACTGAACCAGACCTACCTGCTAGTGTTGGAGGGTCTCCTGCAGAGCTGGGGTGTGGCTAAGGCTCACCACGGGGACAAGGACACTGGCAGCAGAAGTTCTGGGAAGTACTCCTTGGTGTGAGCTCTCCCAGAGTCTGCCATTGGAATCCTGCAGGCTGTGGAACAAAAACCACATTCACAGAAAGATAGGCAAGATGAAAAGGCAGAGGGCTATGTACCAGATGAAGGAACAAGATAAACGCCAGAAAAACAAATAAATGAAGTGGAGATAGGCAACCTTCCATAAAAAGAATTTAGAATAATGATAGTGAAGATGATCCAGACCTCGGAAAAAGAATGGAGGCAAAGATCGAGAAGATGCAAGAAATGTTTAACAAAGACCTAGAAGAATTAAAGGACAAACAGACAGAGATGAACAATACAGTAACTGAACTGAAAACTACACAAGAAGGAATCAATAACAGAATAACTGAGACAGAAGAACGGATAAGTGACCTGGAAGACAGAATGGTGGAATTCACTGCTGCAGAACAGAATAAAGAAAAAAGAATGAAAAGAAATGAAACAGCCTAAGAGACCTCTGGGACAACATTAAACACAACAACATTTGCATTATAGGGGTCCCAGAAGGAGAAGAGAGAGAGAAAGGACCCGAGAAAATATTTGAAGAGATTATAGTTGAAAACTTCCCTAACATGGGAAAGGAAATAGCCACCCAAGTCCAGGAAGCGCAGAGACCCATACAGGATAAACCCAAGGAGAAAATGCCGAGACACATAGTAATCATATTGGCAAAAATTAAGGACAAAGAAAAACTATTGAAAGCAGCAAGGGAAAAATGACAACATACAAGTGAACTCCCATATGGTTAACAGCTGATTTCTCAGCAGAAACTCTACAAGCCAGAAGGGAGTGACATGATATACTTAAAGTGATGAAAGGGAAGAACCTACAACCAAGATGACTCAACTTGGCAGGAATCTCATTCAGATTCGATGGAGAAATCAAAAGCTTTACAGACAAGCAAAAGCTAAGAGAACTCAGTAGAATGAAATTAGAACACTCCCTAACACCATACACAAAAATAAACTCAAAATGGATTTGAGACCTAAATGTAATACTGGACACTATAAAACTCTTAGAGGAAAACATAGGAAGAACACTCTTTGACATAAATCACAGCAAGATCTTTTTTGATCCACCTCCTAGAGTAATGGAAATAAAAACAAAAATAAACAAATGGGACCTAATGAAACTTCAAAGCTTTTCCACAACAAAGGAAACCATAAACAAGATGAAAAGACAACCCTTAGAATGGGCAAAAATATTTGCAAATGAATCAGTGGGCAAAGGATTAATCTCCAAAATACATAAACAGCTCATGCAGCTCAATATCAAAAATCAAACAACTGAATCCAAAAATGGGCAGAAGACCTAAATAGACGTTTCTCCAAAGAAGACATACAGAGGGCCAAGAAGCACATGAAAAGCTGCTCGACATCACTAATTATTAGAGAAATGCAAGTCAAAACTACAATGAGGTATCACCTCACACCAGTTAGAACGGACTTCCTCAGAAAATCTACCAAGAACAAATGTTGGAGAGGGTGTGGAGAAAAGGGACACTTGCACTGTTGGTGGGAATGTAAAGTGATACAGCCACTATGAAGAACAGTATGGAGGTTCCTTAAAAAACTAAAAATAGAATTACCATATGATCCAGCAATCCCACTCCTTGGCATATACCCAGAGAAAACCATAATTCAAGGAGACACATGCATCCCAATGTTCATTGCAGTAGTATTTACAATAGCCAGGTCATGGAAGCAACCTAAATGCCCCTCAACAGACGAATGGATTAAAAAGATGTGGTACATATATACAATGGAATATTATTTAGCCATAAAAAGGAAAGAAATTGGCTCATTTGTTGAGACATGGATGGATGTAGACACTGTCATACAGAGTGAAATAAGTCAGAAAGAGAAAAACAAATATCATATATTAACACATATATGTGGAACCTAGAAAAATGTTACATATGAACCGGTTTGCATGGTAGAAATTGAGACACAGATGTAGAGAACAAATGTATGGACACCAAGCAGGGAAAGTCATGGGGGGGTGAGGGGGGTGTGTGATGAATTGGGCGATTCATGTACACATGTATACACTGATGTGTATTAAATTGATGACTAATAAGAACCAGCTGTATAAAAAAATAGAAAAAAACTATTTATTAGGTTTATAGACATGTGTACAATTAAAAAAACCACACTACTGTTACCTTGAAAAATAATTTTTTAAAAAGTACATAAGAGAAATACTGCTGCAAAGTACAAGACAATTGAAACAAAAATAAAACACAGAAATAAAAACGAAGCATTCAAAAATGGAAAAATCCATTATATAGCTTAATTGCAAAAATTCAGAAGAAATGGTTTAAACGGAAATGAGATATAAAAGGAGATCTGAGAGAATTCAAAAAAATTTTCAAAAAGGATAAAATCACCTTTTGTCCTTTTGACGAAAAGGACACAAATGGAGACGAATTATTTACACAGAAATGGAGAAATGGAGAGATGGAAACGATTGGAGATGAATTATTGATACACAGGGATCAACAAATATGACTGTATAATACAGGGGCATAGATAATAGAAATGAGGAAGGTTAAGAAAACTATGCAGATAGAAGGAAAAAGAGAGCCAAAAACTCTGAGAAAAATTGACAGATATACAAGAAAGGTAAAGTAAATCTAATAAATATATAAAGAACCTAACAAAAAAGAAAAATATGGAACGGAACTAATGTTTCAAAATATAATTCAAGGAAATTCTCCTGAAATTATAGAAACCTGAATCTACACACTGCATTGTCAACTTGGAGCATATCCTGGCATTAATTAGACACTAAAGGTAAATTTCTCTGTGCTGTTGACAAAAGGATCCAGTTCTTTCAAAGGAAATCAAAGCAGGTTGGCCTCTGACCTCTCACCAACAATATTTTATCAGAAAATAGTATAGCAATGTCTATAAGATGTGCAAGGAAATAATGAGCTAATGATATAATAGCTAGCTAAGCTATCCTTCAGGGATCAAGACCAGAGAAAAACTGTTTGAACATTCAGGATTTAAGCAAATATTATGCTTGTGAGTTTTTCCTGAGAAATCTGCCAGAGTGATAATTGGGGAAAGTTTGATGAAAGAATTAGTGTTGAACAGTGGATATATAATTAATGGTCTAAACAACTATTGACATAATGTGTGAAGAATAGTATGCTAGTATTATATGCTCTGATAGTGTAAAAATAACTTATGAAGGAAAGAGAGAAGACAGAGCTTGAAGGAGAAAAATAGGATAAATAATTGATTAAGATAACTGCATTGCTTCATAGGTAAGAAATGGAAATCAACAGGTATTATTTAAAACTGACAAATTAAACAGAAGAAGCCTAAGTGTATTTCAGAGTGCCAAAAAAAAAAAAAATCAGAACGATGTTATTGTTTCAAATGGGATGTTTCATGTTAATTGTTAGGCAAAAGGAAGGGAAATAATAGAATAAGTTTGTAAGCTGGTAATTTGTTGCTTATAGTAGGGAACTAATAAATATTGTGTGAAGAAAAATGGAGCTAAGGGTAATGTATAAGGGCATAGTTGCAAAAATAACTTTTCATTATACATTCTTAGTGGGATATAGTCTAAGAGCAATAAAAATACTCTAGAAGTTTTGAACTTTTAAAAATAGTTTTATTATTTGTAGTAAAACTAGTATTACTTTTTGAAATTACTTTATGTATTTTGTAGGATAAGGCAAGAAAGTAGTTGTGTTGATATCATTACAAAGTAAATAAAACAAATATTTTTGGTATAAAAGAAAAATTATTTAAGTATAAAAACAAAAATGTTAGATTTGAATTGGAAATATCAATATAAACTCATGATTTTAAATATATAGATTATTTAGTTCTATGCACTAAAAAGGCCTAGAGAAATGACACCTCAATATCAATAAACTCTTCAAGTGCCCAGATTTTGATCTCTAAATGCCATTCCTTGCAAAGGAAGTAGAACTTTTTAATAATTGATTTCAAGTTTGGGCTAGGAAATGTAGACAAGGCATCTTTTTGGCCAGGTAACAAGGAAGCTTGCCAAGATCAAAGGGTTTTCATCAAAAAGGATGCAGGGGCTTCCCTGGTGGCGCAGTGGTTGAGAGTCCGCCTGCCGATGCAGGGGACACGGGTTCGTGCCCCGGTCCGGGAAGATCCCACATGCCGCGGAGTGGCTAAGCCCATGAGCCATGGCCGCTGAGCCTGCGCGTCCGGAGCCTGTGCTCCGCAATGGGAGAGCCACAGCAGTGAGAGGCCCGCGTACCGCAAAAAAAATAAGGATGCAGGAACAACCTTGAAGGGGTTCAATTTGAGTATGAAAATAATATAGACAAAGCAACAGGTATACAGTAATCCATTAGTCTACAAGGAAAAATGTGAAAACAATAGCAAATAAACAAAATTCAAATTAACAAAATTTACTTTAAAAATCATTATAGATTACTATTACATCAATTCTGTAGTAAAAATAAAATTGTCATTAGAGGGAAACAAATAAGCATCAATTCAGTCTTTCTAATAGGAGGTTAATTTTAGACTTAGCAAATAACCCTGGAAATGATAGTCAATCACCATTTTATAACCCTATTGTTTACATGATTTAGGCAAGAATCATCAGTGGATGCAAAGACCATTAGGTGACGCAATGATGGAGAACTGAATAATTTCATGTTTCCAAGGTAGCAACCTATGTATTTTAGCTGCATACATGAGGAAAAATAATTTTACAGTGAAAGGATTCATCACCACCTTAACTCTGTGCTCAAGTGAGACAAGCTGACATTAGGAGTATCATTATGGGATACAAAATGAAGTTCACAGCATCACTTATGAGGTATCTTTGCAAAAATATTTAATCTGAATCAAATTAATCTTTAAATCTAACTTCCATTTTACAGAAAACAAAGACAATGGAGGAAGAAGTTAAAGTGATTTATGATTCAATCAGTCAGTTTTTGAATGTGGGAAATCCTACAGGAGTAGGATCAATGAGAAACATGAGATGGGCTGGGAGACTTTCTAGATTAATGGAGGTTGAAGAGACATAACAACTGAGTTCAGTGTGTGGTTTTTAATTGGATCCTGGTTTGAACAAACCAAATATAAACATCACTTTAAGACAATTGGGGAAAACTGAATCTTGACTTGGAATTAGATGTTACATATGAATTATTGATAATTTTGTTAGTTATAATAATGTTAGTGTGGTTATTACGGAGGAGAATGTCCTTCATTTTTATAAAGGCATGCTGAAGTATATAGGATGAAATATTGTGATGTCTGTAAATTTACTTTGAAATAAGCAAAAAAAAGATGAAGCAAAAATGGCAAAATATTAACAGTTTTAAATTTATTCAATAGATTATGGCTACAGTGATGATAACTTTATGTGTCAACTTGCACTGATATTTGGTTAAACATTATTCTGGACGTTTCAGTGAAGGTGTTTTTTTGATGTGATTAATGTTTAAATAGGTGGACTCTGAGAAAAGCAGATTACCCTTCATAATGTGGGTGGATCTCATCCAATCAGTTGAAAGTCTTAACAGAACAAAGACTGACTTCCCCTGTACAAGAAGGCATTTGGACTCAAACTGCAACTCTTCCCTGAGTCTCCAGTCTTCTGGCGCCCCCCATCCTATTTTGGACTCACTTTTTCTGGAGAATCATCACTAATACAGGGATAAAGGTAATCATTTTACTATTTAAAATTTTTTCTGTATGTTTAAACATTTTAGCAATAAAATAATTTTACAATTCAAAGTACAGGCATCCGCTCTCCTTGTTTTTGAATAACCCATCCCTTTTCCATTGATCTGCAATGCCAGCTTTGTTCATAAACCAAGTTTATATGTATGCATGACACCCTTTCTTCCTTATTCTGCCCTTTCACTTATTATTTGCCATGTTCCAGTACTACACTGTCTCATGTAAAATAATTTGAAAACAGACCCTCATATCTTTTTGTTATTCTTGGATAATCTTTTACATTAATTTTAATATTTAAAATTTTCAAGTTTGTCTAAGCCCTGTTGAAATTTTAACTGTATCTTTAGATCAATTTGGGAAGAATTGCCTTCTTTAAGGTATAGACCTTTTCTATCTTACTGTATGTTATGCTGTTGCATTTTATAGTTCCTTCTGTAATGTGTTTTAATGTCATCTTTTTAAAATGATATTTTCTAAGTGATTTTTAAAGTTATAAAAATGTAATTGGATTATGTACATTAACTTTAATGTCTAAAAAACTTATAAATCTCTCTTTATTCAGACTTTTTTTGAGTTTCTTTTGGGTTTTTATATTACTGGTTATATCTACTGAAAATATTAACATTTTTCTTTATAGTCTTTCTACTTTTATTTCTTCTTCTATTTCTACATTTCTAGCCAGGACCTCTAGGACAGTTATGAAAAGAGCAGTGATATGCTTAATGCATTCCTAATATTAAAGAAAATTCTTTTGTTTCAAAAATTTTATTATTAATTATGATATTCACTATGGGAGTTTTATAAATTTACTTTTATATTAGGAAGCTTTTCTTCCTAATTCTTAGATTATGCAAAGTTTCTATCATTAATATATGCTGAATTTCATCACTTTTTTCCTGTACAGTTGAGATTGCCAAGTTTTTCTCCTCTAGTTTGTTAATGTGTGAATTAAATTAACCAGTTTCTGATATCAAGCCAGTGTTAAATTATTGGGATAAAGTTATGTTGGTCATGATATATTTTCTTTTATATGGAATCTTGGATTTGGTTTAGGATATTTTGGTCTGGATTCTTGTATTTATATTCATCAAAGTCAACTGCTTGTAATTTTTCTTTGTTGTGCTTTGCTTTTCAAATTTGGAATATCAGTAAAACAGGTTGAGATGTTTTACTCTTTTTACTAGTTTCTGTAAGAATTGTAAGATTGGGATTACCTGTTCCTGAAATATTTCCTATAGTTCGTTTTGTAAACTTGTCTAAGTGTGGTGTTTTCTTTGTGAAAACATCTCAATTACTCAGTTTTTTATCTCTGATTTTTCTATTTATTATTTAATCAGTTTACAAATTTGCTTTTATTGGTGGGGGGAATAAAATGTTTTATCTGAGTACAAAAGTAGGCAAAACTGTAGTATTAGCATCAGGATATTGATTTCTCTTGATGAGAGTAGTATTGGAAGGGAACTTGGAGGAGTTCTCTAATACAGGGAATGTTCTCTTTCTTGATTTGGGTGCTGGTTACAAAGCTGGTGCAATCTATGGAAATTCATTGAACTGTACACTTACGAATCGTGCACTTCTACGTTCATAGATTACATTTTATTGTATATTTTAAAAATATTTAATCCAACAATGTAGTTAAAGAAAAATAAGTAATTACAAAATGAGATTGGTTTTAAGATATGAAAGAATTATTAAATAATAGGATCTGTATTAATATACTTATTACTTTAATAGGTTCAATAAAAATATAATATTATTTTCATATATGCCAAAGGCATTAGATAAAATTCAATAGTGATTCCTACTAAGCTCTGAACAGTAGAATATTTCTTTAACATGATAAAGACAAAATCCATTTCAGAATAGGTTTATTTGGCTACATAAAATTTAAAATTCTTTTCATAATAAGTAAATCAAAGGGCAAATGGTAAATTGTGAAAAATACTTGCTGCTGTAATGTCAGATAATGGATCAATATCATTATGATAAATAGACCTTTTACAAGTCAAAGAGAAAAAGTTGGTATTCCTAAGTGACCCACAAGAGAAAAAATTGAGTATTTTTCATAGTTTTATTATTTATAATTTTTATATTTTATATTGTTTTGATGAAAGAATTAAGGCTTAAAAGTAGCCTATTAAAATTTATCATTTGTGGGAAATACAATTCTTATGCACTATCTGTGGGTATATAGAGCAGCATAAACTTTTTGGAGGGTAATTCAGCAGTATAAGTATATAGATGGTTTAAAAATGGATTTATTTCTGGTTTAGCAATTCTATGAATAAAGCCTAAGTAAATAGTCATTAATGTATAGTGACATCTGTCAATTGCTTTGTTATATTATTTTTATAACAGCAAAAATCTGGACTCCAATTACATATCAACAGCACAGGATTGATAAAGTTATTCAAATTAGAATCATAAATTTGGAATATAACTAGACATTATCTTATTGATGAAGTAAATTTCTATTTTATTGTTAAGTGAAAGAACAGGTTAGCAATTAGATTTGTGTATGTATACATATACTCATTTGTATATATATGATATATACATCTATGTGATATATACATATGGATACATATACATGTAATATATATATATATGGATTATATATCCATGGATATATTCTTATAAAATTTTTAACAGCGGTGGTTGTCTCTGTGTGATAGAATTATAGGCTATGACTTTTACTCACCTGTAAATTATATATTTTCTAAAATGAATATTGATATTTTTATTTGTAATGAAAGGAAGCACAAAGTTATTACATACATGCTATAAGAGAC
Organism: Neophocaena asiaeorientalis asiaeorientalis; assembly: GCF_003031525.2. Taxonomy (NCBI): domain Eukaryota; kingdom Metazoa; phylum Chordata; class Mammalia; order Artiodactyla; family Phocoenidae; genus Neophocaena; species Neophocaena asiaeorientalis. The sequence continues at coordinate 9,083,176 of NW_020185337.1, read as the reverse complement.
TATTTTTAAATTTGCAGAATGTAACAAGGAATGAAACCTATTTCTTAGATTTTTAAAAATATTTTTATTGGAGTACAGTTGATTTATAATGTTGTAAAGTTTACAATTTACAACTGTAAAGTTTCAGGTGTACAGCAAAGTGAATCAGTTATACATATACCTGTATCCACTCTTTTTAAGATTCTTTTCCCATGTAGGCTATTACAGAGTACTGAGTAGTGTTCTCTGTGCTGTACAGTAGGCCCTTATTAGTTATCTATTTTATATTATATACAGTAGTGTGTATATGTCAACCCCAGTCTCCCAGTTCATCCATCCCCACCCACACCCTGGGAACCAAAAGTTTGTTTTCTCCATCTGTAACTCTATTTCTGTTTTGTAGAAGTTCATTTGTACTCTTTTTTTTTTTTAGATTCCACATATAAGCGATATCGTATGATATTTGGCTTTCTCTGTCTGACTTCACTCTGTATGACAGTCTCTAGGTCCATCCATGTGGCTGCAGATGGCATTATTTCGTTCTTTTAGATTTTTGTATTGGGCACAGCGGGCCCGGGGCTGCCATGTCTGGCATCCTTCTCTGCCTGACAGTGCACCTCACCTCCACGTCTCAGCGAAGCCATGCTGTTTCGTGTGTGCACGAATAGCCACTGACTGGACTGGAAATGCCCCTGTCCACATGTGCTCAGTGCAGGCTGGTGGGAATCCATAACTTGTCATAGCACAAAGGACTTTCCCTAAGGTAGTCGCTGGTAACTAGCTCTCTTAATCATTGTAGTTCTCTGTGGAATTTACTCAGAATGTGGTGGGTTAATAGCTGTTTTTTATTTTTTCTTTTTGAGAAGACAGATTGTATACTCAACAGGAGGCAGAGAGGCTAAAAAATAAAGATTAGATGAGAATAGGGGAGAAAGGGAAGAAGGGAGAGAGAGGGAGAGGCTTGAGTTCATCTCCAGCAATGTCTTGCCCTGACAACTTGCCAGTCCTAATGTACATATACCCTCAAGTTGGCCAGTGTAAATCTTGCATCCTTACAGCCAAAAATTGCCTAGTCTTCATCCTCAGTGATGAGGGGAAAGTTGATGATGCAGTCACTCCTGGGATACTACATTTACTTCATTCTTGTTAGTCACATGTTACTAAATGCTGCCTGTGTACATTATAGCAGAGGAAATTGTCTTTTAGACATTTTGCTTTACATTCTCGCGTGTGTGTGTGTGTGTGTGTGCGCGCGCGTGTGACCTAAATATTTCACTAAAGGAGAAGTTATAATATTTTGAAAGTGTAGGAATCAAAAGGAATTGGGAGCTTCTAGTATTTCCTGATTCTTTATTTTTAATCCCTCTTCCAAATAAATAAGCTCAGATTAAAAGCAACCATGAAAAAAATATACATTGAACTCGTTAAATATACTGTAAGGAGAGAGGCTTGCTAAATAGAGATGTATTGATGCTGTCAGGAAAGGTCTCTAAAATTTGGAAACAGGCAAAAGAGATTGCTGAGTGTGCTTTTAGGGCAGTGCCGGCTGGACTGTCTAGCAGCTGGGTTCTCTTACAGATCTGTGGGGCTGAGGTTAACTTGTAGATTTTTGTCTGGTAGGGATGCAGATCATTTCTTTCCTACAGAAGAGACAACCCCAAATGGTATGGTTCACTACTCTGTAAGACATAAATCTGTTTTGTTTCTTTTAATTAATTTATTTATTTATTATTGACTGTGTTGGGTCTTCGTTGCTGCACGTGGGCTTTCTTTAGTTGCGGCGAGTGGGGGCTGCTCTTCGTTGCAGTGTGCGGGCTTCTCATTGCAGTGGCTTCTCTTGTTGCAGAGTATGAGCTCTAGGCACGCAGGCTTCAGTAGTTGTGGCTCGCGGGCTCAGTAGTTGTGGCTTGCGGGCTCTAGAGCGCAGGCTCAGTGGTTGTGGCGCGTGGGCTTAGTTGCTCCGTGGCAAGTGGGATCTTCCCGGACCAGGGCCCGTGTCCCCTGCATTGGCAGGCAGATTCTTAACCTCTGCGCCACCAGGGAAGCCCGACAGTTCTATATTTTATTGCACATATGACTAGCTTCTCAAATGTTCTTTGACCTGGTTATAACAGTTTACTGGTTCCCCCGTTAATTAATGAACTGAATAAAATCCTTGATGTTTTCACTTCATATTTTCATGAAAATACTGATTTTACCTTTTTTTTAAAAAATTATACTTTTACAATGCTCTTCCTCTAAATCTTTTTTTTCCTTTTGGAGAAAATATTCTGTATGGTTTAAGCTAACTGTTATAATTCCTAAGTGGGAGGTTTAAGATTATTTATCCTTAAAAATTATACAAAATAATAAATGTCCCAGAATTCTTCCTTAATTCCAGATTTACCAATTTCTTCCTTACTATGACTACTTTTATATTTAAATAGAAATATTTTATAAAGGTTTTTGTTGTATTTTACATTTATTAAGTATTTTGTTTGACACAGAGCATCCAGTTCTTCTGAGCTTCTTTTTGCATATGCTTTAAAAACAATAGGTGGTAAATAAATGCTTATTAATACAAGCATTTAAGAGTCAATATCTCCTTGATGTTTACTCCTTCAAAATGTCTTTTAAAAATTCAGTATAATCTACAGGCCACTCTATATCATCTACTAAGAGGACTAAGAGTTTAGGATAAAACTAAGAGTTTAGGATAAAAACATCTTCCTCCTCGAATGGTTCTCTTGAAAAATTAACAAATTCCTTGTAATTCTTCTATTTCATAGATTATATGATGACTTGTGCCTTATGGTTTATGACCTCCACTCTGACTTAATAATAAACTTCACAATTCCTCTACTCAAGGTAAATACTCTTAGTTAATTTCCATTGCCATTTCTCAAAGGAATGCCTCTACCAGAACTAATCTTTGTTATTCTTAAATAAAATCAACCCCCCCAAATTTAAAAAGCTATTTATACTAATTTTTATAAAAGACAGTAAAAGTTTAAGCCAAGAGAAAACTGGGGGTGAGAACTTGAAGGGAAATATTTCACTTTACATTATTATTCTGCTGTAAACAATGGAATTGGTCATTCACTATGGATGAAACAGTGTGAAAAAGAATGCAAATAAAAAGTAAAGTAAAATCATCCAATATTATGGTTGACACACTTATCATCCCTTTCAATCCACAGACTGACAAAGGGGTATTCATATAAATTGATGGGACGTGATGAGTCATGGACCAAAAAATGTCAGTTAACTTGCATGAGCTCATACAGCAGATTAAGCTGTGCCTACATACAGCCTCTGACTCAAAGATTTTGGGCAGAAATGTCTTTTGGCAACCATGTAGGAGAGGGTAAAAAATATTTTCAAAGTTAGGCAAACATTGTGGGTGGATCCATCTACATGCCAAAAATATTGAAGTCAGTAGTCATGTTTCCATTGGCTTTGTGTGATTTCTGGGGCTAACTGGAGGGCAGGGGGTAGGGAATATTGTGGGGTAAAATGGCAGGGACTTTGGAAATGAAACCTGGAAAGGAAGCCCAGAATATTCCTGAGTACTCTGAGAGTATTTGTCTGATAGTAGTTAATCTGGAAGTTGTGCTCTTCCTACTAAAATCCCGAGTGGTCTAAAAATAAATAATACTTACTGATGCACAAGATACAGAGCAATTGTGGCAAGCAACTCTGTATAGTTTCCATTGACAGAATATCTGCATTCCATGCAAATAGGGCGATTTATGGATTATGAACTGGTTAGAGCTTTCCAAGTGTTGTTTAATTGAACTCTTCCTTTAGAAGTCTGAACTATGAGCAAAAGAGTGTCAGTTCTGGTATGAGAGAGTAACCGTTGTTCCAGGCTGGTGTGTAATGCTGACCAGATGAAAGCACACAGGATAGTGATGATGAAAGAGACCACAAGATAAGGGGTTCTAGCATAAAGGGAGAGTCTATTATTATCTTATCACATTTAATCTTTACAATAAATCTTGCTGTTAGGTATTAGGCCCATTTTCCAGATGAGGAAATTGAGGCTTAAAGAGATTAAAATATTTATTCAAAACTTAAGGACTATTACCATCTTCTTTTTTCATGGCTGAATCCCATTTGGCTACTTTTTTCATCATTTGTCTAGTGGGGAGGGACTATATTTGCCAACTAAGCTATTCTGTGATGACAGCCATACATAATATAGGCATCTATGCATGTATGTGGGTACATGGCTCTGTTGAGGAATTCTGTTCACAAGCAACAAACTGACTCTAACTCACTTAAGGGAACCACAAAATATATAGGCAGAATGCTAGGATTTGTCCAGAATGGGTAGACAAGCTGGAGAAGCCAGTGGAAGAATTAGGCCTGCTCTGGGGAATTCAGCATCAGAGGCTTACGTATTTCTCATTTAGACTTTCAGTCACTTGAATTTCCATTCAAATTTTCACATTCCCTAGTGAGAAATTCTTAATAGCTTCAGGATTGTATGTGAAGGTCGAGCAGATTATGAGATATGTGAGAGGTGGCATTAGCAACACTGATGATAACTGAGGGGATGATTGTTACTTCTATATGTGACATACATGTAATGTATGTATGTATGTGTACATGTTTATATACAGAGGGTATATTTGTATTTGATTTTGGTAAACTATAGAGAAAATTACAATGGATAGGTCTGATTATTCTTGGCTTAAGATTTTTTTTTTAAACTAGGGTTTATTCCTTTAGATATCATTAAGAAGTCTATGAACTAGATGGGCTAACAATAATATTTTACAGTAAAGGCTTTTCTGCTCAGAGTGAGCGAATCTAGTTCCTAAAACATGAGCTTGAATCTTAAATGTGAACAAGACCTAGTGTTTTTCAGGGAATTTATACTTAACTATACAAAGTGCTAGACAGACTGTTAATATCCTTCATATCAATTCATCAGTTTTTCCTCATAAAACGAGCAGAGGAGCTTAGCCCAGGAGAAAACAAAGGAGCAGTACTAATGCTTCTAATTTAATGAGGCTGGATTTTTCAGTAAAAAGGTTTTGAGCATATCAACAACCACTGGAGACTTTGCTACATGTTTCACTTTTTAAATACTTCAGTTATATCATAGGCACAAATTTAGTTGCTTCCTCAGATCTATTACTTATGTGACCCTTCTAATCTCTAGGAACAACTTCTCACATTTTCTAGAAAGGAGAATGTAGAGTATTTGACATTGAGAGGATCAATTTGGCTACCCACTGTGAGGGACCACGTTTACTAATTTCACCATCTTCTGTCCTTCTAGTTGCTTCTTCCTGTAGCTTCTTGTAGAAGTGATAGGTGCAAAACCGAAAAAGTCTGCTCATAGTAAATACTGTGAATTTTCCCCAAACACAAAATTATTTGAAAACAACTTAAGAAAGGAGTAGAAATGAGTCATTAAATTTTGAGAAGTTTAGGAATGGAATCCTGTGGAAGGATTTTCTTTTTTCCTCATGGGCAAGAACACATGGCTCTACTCATTTGAGCTCTGAGAGGAGAAATTAATTAGGAGCTGGTTTCTCATCATTTGCATATGCTCTGCTGATTATCAAAACAACCCTCACAAGGAAGTGAGCAAGAATTATTATCTGTCAATTTCATGTTAAGGAACCTGAAAACACAGAATTCTGTGCCCCCAACATTTTTATCCAGTGTGCCAAGCAAATGCCTAGAGCTTGAAGCCCGTAGGCAGATTTCCCTAGATACTGCTACTCTTTCCTACTTGCAGTTCGGGAAAACTGCAAGAAAGCAAAATGCCAATCACATGGTAACTGCCCTTTGAGATACCATGTCCCTTGAGGCTCTACTTTACTTTCTAGGCTGTGCTTCTGATGAAGGTTGCTGCATTTTCTGAGGACTTCTGAGTTAGTTACTAGTAAAAAATAAGTACTAGTTAAGTCAAACTTTAATTGAATACACTCGATTTCTGAGAGCTCTGTATACAGGGCGTAAGGGAAGAGGTGACTTCCTTAGCCAAGTTTTACAATTGTCACATGTGGGAGTCTCCAGCATCTTAGAAGGCAGTGAAGGCATCCTCTATGTAAACTGTGTTTTAAGTAGGTGAAGACTACTTCATCCATGAAGGGAAAAGGAAGAAAATATTCATGTTCTTTCTATCTCAGTTGAAACTGCAAAATATTCAGAAGCCCAGGAACTTCCCACTTGATACACTCTTGCCAAGAATACTGGCCCAGGATTGTATCTTCCTTCCCCAGACAGTATCCCCAGGAGGAGCTGTTCTTGCAAATGGCTCAGCATGCTGCCTCACCGAAGGGAGAACAGACAGTGTCTCAATTATGCACAGTCCTTTTGTCCTTCCAGATGGATGTGGTTTATGATCTAAGTCCCACATGTAAAAATAGTATATTTATGATGGAATTTTACATAATCTGGCTTTTCACCTGCCAAGGGGTGGGAGTGCAAACATTTCCACTCTCAGAAGAACTTCTCCGTGGAAAGGGACTCTATCCATCGGTTCCCTATAGGGTGGCCTGGGGAATGCAAGGGCACCTCTGAACCCACTATACCATTGTCCCTGTGGCACAGGGAAGAAGACATATAAATAAATGCAAAACAAATGTAGCTGCTCTACAGACTCCAGTAGTGCAAAGTAGGTTTTAAGAATTCAAACCTGTGCACCCAGCGAAGTCTGGGCTGTCACCTACTAGCTAGCTTTGCAATGCTAGGCGATTAATTTAGCCTCTCTAAATCTTAGTTTCCCCATATATAAAGATGATGTCATGTATTACATATGTATTGGGGAGAATAAATACATAAAACAAATAGTGTTACATCTAGCATAAAATGATATTAACTAGATTATTGTTCTTGTTACCAGCATGACTGTGTTAAAATTAGAAGTCTGAATCTAATGGCCCACTCTATTGGTCACCCTTATTATACCCACACACACACATGGTCTTTGTGTGCTTTGTACAACAATGACACTTTCCACTTCCTAAGTAATTTGATCACTATTGATTCCACTACGTATATATTCTTGTCTGGTTTCAACTGAGCATATCATTAGACTGTTTTATAAATTAGCTTGTGGCTCTATTGATTTCTGTTCTTAAAAGTTTAGAGAAAACTATATGAAACTTTGACCTGTTAGTTCATACTATTTTTTAAATTAATTTTTATTGGAGTACAGTTTATTTACAATGTTGTGTTAGTTTCTGCTGTACAGCAAGGTGAATAGGTTGTACATTTACATATACCCACTCTTTTTAAAATTCTTTTCCCATGTAGGTCATTACAGAGTACTGAGTAGAGTTCCCTGTGCTATGCAGTAGGTCCTTATTAGTTATCTATTTTATATATAGTAGTGTGTATATGTCAATCCTGGTCCCCCAATCTATCCCTCCTCCCCTTTCCCCCCAGGTAACCATAAGGTTTTTTCCTACATCTGTGACTCTATTTCTGTTTTGTAAACAGGTTCATTTGTAACACTTTTTTTAGATCCCACATATAAGCGATATCATGTGATATTTGTTTTTCTCTGTCCGACTTACTTCACTCAGTATGACAATCTCTAGGTCCATCCATGTTGATGCAAATGCCATTATTTCACTCTTTTTTTATAGCTGAGTAATATTCCATTGTATATATGTACCACATCTTCTTTATCCATTCCTCTATCTATGGACATTTATACTGCTTCCATGTCCTGACTATTGTAGATAGTGAAAATTGGGGTGCATGTAGTGCTGCAGTGAAAATTGAGTTGCATGTATCTTCTAGAATTATGGTTTTCTCTGGGTATATGCCCAGGAGTGGGATTGCAGGATCATATGACGATAACTCTAGTTTTCTAAGGAACATCCATACTGTTCTCCATAATGGTTGTATCAATTTACATTCCCACCAACAGTGTGGGAGTGTTTCCTTTTCTCCACACCCTCTCCAGCATTTACTATTTGTAGATTTTTTGATGATGCCATTCTGACCAGTGTGAGGTGATACCTCATTGTAGCTTTGATTTGCATTTCTCTAATAATTAGTGATATTGAGCATCTTTTCATGTGCTTTTGGCCATCATGTCAACTTTCACCTAACATTCAGCTTCTCTTTCTCAGATCTTTCCACTAAGTCCTAGGAATTAGGGCTTTGTTTCTTCCTCAGAATTCTTCAGTTGCCTCTATTGAAGCAATGTTCCTCGAACCTTCCTAACCTTTGGCCTAGAAAATTACTAAAACCTACAGGATGGGGATGGGAAACAAATGGCAAGAAAAGACATGAACTGACCAGTAAATATTGGAAAAAAGATATTCACAAGTCAGAATAAGAGAAAGAGGAGGAATGCAGATGTCAAACATAATAACATGTTACCAAGTTCAAAAGCTACCAAAAAAAGGCACATAGTAAAAATTCTGTGTCCTCTCTCTGTCTAGCCACCTAGATTCTTTCCCCCAGAAGTGAACAAGTGATTAGTTTCTTATATACTTATATATTCTTCCATATCTATGTCTTTTTCTATACTATTTTAACAAATGGTAACATACTATATACACTCTGCACTGCACCTTGCCTCTTTCACTCAAGATACGTAACTTGGAGATTATGTAGTATTAATACCCAAAAATCCCTCTATTTCTCTGTGCTGCTTCAGTGCTATTTGCTTAACCAATCTCTACTTATTGATATTCAGCTTTTTGCCATTGCTAACAGCACTGCACTGAACAACCTTGAACACATCTCTTTGCACATATGTGAGTGTGCATTACTCTGGACTCAGTTCTGAAAACAGAAACCGCTCCATTTTAGAGAGACAGGAGTTTCAAACAGCCAGTCTGGTACTTACAGATGATTAAAGGGTTGTTGGCACAGCTGGAAAAATGGGCTCTTAGGCCGATGCTCAAGGAATGTCTCAGGATTGATGGGCCATGGAACTTTTCTGCAACCTCTGTGGCTACTCCTGCAATACTGAGTTCAAAAGCATATCTCATAGCTGTGATTCAGGGAGCAGGAAGCCAAAATAGAGAAAAATTGCCTCCACTGAGACCACCTATTCATCAAACAGTCAGAAGAGGCAAAAATGGCTTCATTTGTACTTTGGCTGTCTAAATCTTACTTGATTACATTGAATTAATGGAACCTAATTTGCTTTTAGAACCTTGATTCCGTAAGAGTCTGGGAAATATAGATGTTTATTTTCTAGACCCTGTGGCTCTGTAAAAAAGGCATTCTAGAAAAAGGCAGAAAGGAGGGTATGTGAGTCAATCCAAGAGAGAAAACAACTGTTACTTTAATTGACTATATTGTTCTAAAGAATTATCAAATCTTTTACAGAAACATTGAAGGTAAAAGTCCCATTAATGGGAATAATTGAAATGAATGATTTTTACTGACAGGTCATATTTGACTGCCTTCCATCACTTCCACTCTCCCCAGTCCCCACCTCCTCAACATATTCTTCTTGGCCAAAGAAACTTGTCCCAGAGGAGCAGAGTTTCCTCCAGAGCCAGAGGAACCTGCACATACACATCTAGCTCAAGCCATGGTTATTCACGCAGGAAAGTAAAGAGGCAGTGAGAGTCAAGAGTGATATCAAGGTCACATGCTCCAAGTGGGGGAAAAACAGTGGGAAAAAAAGGAGAAAGCAATACCAAAAGGCGAACTAGGTGATAAAATGTTCGGTTGTTGGAAGTAATAATATTAAGAGGATTTTCTCATAAAAGTTGACAGGAGTCACTATAATGGGCAGAAGTTACAATGCAGTGTAAGCAAGAGGGCGTTGTAAGCAGTTGTTTGGAACAGAAGATAATGGCCATGCTGTTCCTAAGCCATCAAAATGTAGAAGCAAAGCAGAGTGGCTGCTGTTATGCATTGGTAGGTATTAAGAATCGCATTGTGCTGATATTAAATTAGCACGGATTAGAGAGCATATATTTACTCACTGTTTCCCCGTAGAAGACAACAAACCATGGTATGAACAGGAGCGCTGCGGGGGAGCTCCAGAAAGGAGATATGTTAAACTCTCTTCTTAGAGGAGACTTCAACTATAAGTTACAAAATTACAGCTTTAATGGAAAATAAACATTACTTGCATGGTAGAGAATTGTGGTTCAATTGTTTGAGGCTTTCTTAGAGGGGATAAGTACTATCACCTAGGCTAGGTTTTAATCTAAGGCTGGCAACTCCATACTTTCCTCTATTCAGACCAAAATACTTGGAGTCATCTTTGACTTAATTTCTTTCCTTTGTAAAATTAAAAAAAAAATCTTAATTTGGGTAAAATACACATATTCCAAAAGCTACCATCTTAACCATTTTTAAGTGTACAATTCAGTAGTCCTAAGCACCTTCGCACCGTTGTGCAGCCGATCTCCAGAACTCTTTTCATCTTGCAAAACCAAAAGTCTACATCGCTTAAGTAGCAATTCTCTAGTTCACTCTCCCGTGGCCAGGTCACAGCAACACCATTGTACTTTCTGTTTCTGTGAATTGGACTACTGTAGGTGCCTCAGATAATTGGAACCATACACTATTTGTCTTTTTGTGACAGGCTTGTTTCACTTAGCATATGGTTCATCCATGTTGTAGCATATGCCAGAATTTCCTTTTTAAGGCTGCTCGTTTGCTTTCTTTGGGGCTTTCTTCTCTTGCAGTCTACATCGAATGATTATGAAATCCTTGTGAATCTGCCTTCAAAGTGAATGCAGAGCCTGGCCACTTCTCACTACTGCACTGCGGCCACTGTCGCAGCCACCATCACTTCTCCCCTGCACTTCTGCAACTTGGTCCCTATCTTCTGTTTTCAACGCAGCATCTACAGCAATCTCTTAAAAATCATGTCACCCCTTTGCTCAAAATCCTGCAGTCTCTCCTCATTTTGCTTAGAGAGGAAACCAAAATCCACGCCTAAGCCTGCCAGGCCCAGGAAGCCTGCTAGCTTACTGTCCCCAGCTTTTCCTCCTACTGCTTTCCCTGCCTATCCACCCCTCCACCCACATCGTGCTTGCTTCCTTGTGCCTCCTTGAACTGGCAGGCAAGATCTAACAGCAGTGCCTGTGCCCTGACGTCTCTCTTCCAGATATCTCTGTACACTAACCCTATTATTTTCTTTAAGCGTTTTGTCAAATGTAAGCTTAAAAAGCTCTAACCTGATCATGTTGCTGAAAATACAGCCCACCCTACCACACACACTCCCTTATCCCCTTCACCACTCCTTTTCCCCCCTGACAGTTAGTGGCTTCTAAACTGTTATATAACATACTTATCTATGTTGTAATAGTTTATTGTCTGTCTCCCCCTGCTAGATATACACCTTTACCTGCTTTGTTCCGGGATGTATCCCAAACATTGAGAGCCATGCCTGGCACAGAGGGAGCATTCAACAGGTGAATGAAAGGAAAGATCACCTCTTTGCACTGAGAGCAGGTTGCGTTCGTGCTTCCATAGGTCATCTGAGACTGTAACAGTGTGTGAGTAAAGAAGGAAGCAACCAAAGGATCCTGATTTCTAGTCCATCCCCCTCTTCCCCCCACATTTTCACACCAACAGAGCTTGTTTCTAAGAGTCCACTGGGAAGAAGTGTGGTGCAAGCTAGGAGCCTGGAGTCTAACTCTTCAAATTCAACCCCATTATCTACTGACTGAATGGCTTGGGGGAAGTTAGTCTTTTTACTCTTCAGTTTCCTCATCTATGAGATGGGGATACTATTAATTGGGTATTCCTCATAGGTTATGAGCATGAAATGAGATAATTCATATAAAATACTGAGCACTTGATAAATTACTTGTTGGTAAATATAATTATAAAGCACTTAAAGACAATGCATTTACGATGTTATGCATTCCTCTGTAATCTCACTTATTTTACTTTGCTTAATAAAATTCTCTTTATGTAAGTGGTATAAAAGTTTGAGCTCAGTACTGAATTATCAAGAACTCTGAGATACCAGTATATGAATTATTTTACCATATTGTGAATTCTCAGAAGTTAAGTGCATATTCAAGTGAAAGTACACAACAATATATGATCAAATATGAGAGTTTTGATTGTTTATTTAGCTTTTCCGTAGTACTGATTATCATGATATGACTCATTATATCTCTAATTCAATGGTATTTTCTCAAAAAAATTATTATAAGTAGATACTGAGCTTTTCATAGTTTCACCTTTCAAATAATACTTTATTACTTGACATTTATATTCTATTTTTAACAAAGCTTTTCTCTTTGTTAGGTTATCTGGACTATACCAGTTAAAATTTTTAAATTGGATATTTCCAATTAGTTTCAATTTGTCAGTTACACATCTGAATTAAGACTTGTACTAGATTTTAATTACCTTTTGGGAACAAATATTTGAATAGTTGATTAATAACTCCTGATATTGTGGTAATTTCCGCAAGAACATCTTTTCATTAAATGTGGAGATTTAAGCCAGTTAGAAATAACCCTTTTTGTTATATAAATCTGGCTTCAATTCAGTGGGTTCAATTTTTGAACCCATTACCCTAATGTTCAGTGCTATTTCCCATTTTGAAAACTCATTTTGTGTGTGGGTATTTGAAATGATCAGAGATATTACCAAGAAAATGACCAATAAGCCATAAAACTGCTCAACTCATTACTAGTATACTTTATTTGTTACCGGGAAAGTTTCATTTTAGATTACTTTGGAAGAGAGTATGGGTGTATGTGTAGCAGTTCCCTGGGTGTATGGTCCTATTGTCCTGTTCTTAATTGATTTAGAGTTTCTGCACTTGCTGTTGAGCAAGTGTGAAATTAAGGCCACTGTGTTTAAAAATGTAGTACAGGAATCTGAGCTTTCAATGGAATCAGATAAGAAACCTGAGAAAAGTGCAAAAGAGCAAAGTGTTTATTTCATTCTTCTTACTTGTGCCTAAGAAAGCAGTCCACCTCCAAGTAAGGCGTTCACATCTACAACTTCACCAGCGTGTGGAACTGGCAAGGAAAAAGACCCAAGGAAAGCATTCTGTCAACAGCCTTCCCCAAACTGGATACACTCTACCTCACTCTACCAAGGCTGAATGAATTGAACCCAAACCAAGAACTTAACAAATTTTGTCTGCCTGGACCGATTTTAACTTGAATTTGAACTTTTCATCATTCTCTGACACCTACAGAGGATTTTAAATCAGTTACAAGAGATCTTGATTAAACTCTTCTATCTAAGACATCTTTTTAAACTTGTTAAACAAAGGCAAAAGAGGCACATGGTAGAGTGGACTCTGTGACCTTCTGTTGACTCTACAGAAAGGCCCTGTCTCTTAGTCTTTGGAAGGCTTCAGGTAATCAAGGAAGCAGATTTGGGGTACACTTCAGAAGACATTTACTTTTCACCTTTGGTGAAAAGTGGCGTGATAGTACAGCCTATTTTTCTTTGGTTTTCAGTGGGATTAAAAGGCCTCCTTGAATGTTTCTAAAACTTGTAAGAAGAAGGTGCTTTACAGCAGCTAGTAAGATTTATAAGACTATAGAAAAGCTTAGTTAGCTGTCTTTTATAAACACTTAAAGATCTTCGGATCAAAGGAGCATTCATAGAAAACATTTTTATTTGCTAAAATAAAGTATATGTTCATACTTGGATTTTTCCAAATATGCATTCCTATATTTATTTTAGTTCATAAAAACTCTTTGTGGTAAATAAGGGAAAAACAGAAGATGAATGTAAGATGTTCTCTTCCTAGAAAACAAATGTTGAGGATGGGAACAGTTTCTAGAAATGAATAAGGTAAGGTGGGAGCATTGCCTTTGAGTCATTTAAACCCTAAGCTAATGATAGTTGTGATTGTTTATTGTGAACTCACTGGGCCCATGCAAATAGGATGTGACTCTAGATTATGTAAGAAAAGGTGTTAATGGATGATAAAAACTCAACTCATCATGCTCACAAAAGAGGACATGAAATAGTTGACTCCAGGGAAGTTTCACAGTGCTACATAGGGAGTAGCAGTGCATCCAAATGTCCCCTAATATAAGAACATACTTTTTGCCCAGTCAGTAAATTATTCTTCCTGACAAAATTGATGGAATATAATCCCTTCCCTTACTGTGGTGCAGATAGAATAATACAATAGAAAAGACACAGGAAGTAGAATTATCAGTTCATGGTGGAGAGACACAAAAGCACAACACCATGGTAGAAACCAAGAGATAAAGCATTTCCCAGCATAGGCTGCAGATTTGCTTGAAAGGAGGAGGACAATAGAAGGGTTAAGAACAATGATTTTATGATCAGTAGAGATGTATTTTCATTCCAATTTGTAGATTTAGGCAGGAACCCGAAGCCTCCATTTCTTCTTCTATACCTGGGAAAAATAAAAAGATAATAAACTAACTTATACAGTTGTTGTGAGAGTTAAGTATGGTAATGCATGTAGAGCAGGGGTCCCTAACTCCCAGGCCACAGACCAGTACCGGTCCACTGTCTGTTAGGAACCAGGCCACACAGCAGGAGGTGAGCAGCTGGTGAGCGAGTGAAGCTTCATCTGTATTTACAGCCGCTCCCCATCGCTCGCATTACCGCCTGAGCTCTGCCTCCTGTCAGCATTATGGTGCATTGTATAATTATTTCATTATATATTACAATGTAATAATAATAGACATAAAGAGCACAGTAAATGTAATGTGCTTGAATCATCCCAAAGCCGTCCCGCCACCCTCACCCCCGGTCCGTGGAAAAATTGTCTTCCACAAAACCAGTCCCTGGTGCCAAAAAGTCTGGGGACTGCTGATGTAGAGAGATTAATGAAATGCCAGGTATGTAAGTGCCCAGGAGTTTGTGGCTGCTGTCATTAGTCCCCAGCTCTTTGTCCCGCACTGTTGAATAAAGGTGTAGTTAAATTTTGAGCAAGTAAGTGTACAGTACCTGAAAGCAAAAGCCTTTCTATCAGGAAACAACACTGAAGTGTGAACCAATAAGAGAAAAGAAATGTGTGGTAAACAAGAATGTCATCAGATTTAGAAAGAAAAACAACATGGCCTGAACTAGAGACAGGGTTAAAGGTTTTCAGTTTTCCTAAAAATTAATATAAGATTTGTCCTTACTTTGTTGTCAAGATTTGTGACAAAATTAACTACAGAGTGACCTACAGATGGTTCTTATTCTTAAGTGTGTATTCATTTATTTTCAGTCCTTACTTTTCACCTTTCTTGAGTTAATAAAAGAACTCCAGTCTGGAAGATCATTCTGGTTGGTTTCTGTACACTTGCTGCAGTCTAGATTGTGGAGCCCAGAAAGAAGAGCTAAAAAGTACGACCCCTTTATAGGAATTTTGCCTTAACAAACCTCTCTTCTCTCTCTCTGAGTCCGTGTTATATACACACATTTAAATGTATGGTCTTACAATACTATATTCTTAAATATGGCTACATATGTTATTTCAGAATTCTCATGAACTTTCATTCAACATCATGGGTCTTCAGGGAAACAAAAGAAAAAAATTCCCTCTCTCTGTTCAGCTCTCATCATCTTTCTGACCAGAGAAACTGGAGAAAGAAGTGTTGGATTTGTTTCTCTCCGATTGCTTACTTCTTGGCTATAGAGCCCCTTTTAAGGGGGGGTAGTATTCTTGGATCAGTCAGGTTTGACTGGGGACGCAGAAGCCACTGTCGGTATAGTTAGGGGAAAGAAAATTAATATATGCAGAGTATTTGAAGCTAGATAATTATTGGAAGAACTGCAAAAGCAAAGATCCAAAAGGCCCCTTACAGGAAATCTAGAAGTATGGGCTTTCATGGAAGCCTATACTACATTGATATACCCAATAACAATGATTCTAGTTGCTAGCAGAGCTGAAATAGGAGCATAGCAGAATGTCCGTAATACAAGTGAGCCAGACCTCATCTATTTTCCTCTCCAGATCTTGTCTTCATTTCTCTGCTTTTATCCCCAGGAGTCTGATTTGAATGAACTGGTGGTCCAGCACTGGTGGTCCTCCTTTGTCTTCTAGCTTCCAGTTGGGTTTGGCCAGTCAGGAGTACTGATAGGAGATCAGATGAGAGGAGAAGAATAAGGTTAGGGTAATTTTTCTCCTTCCTCCCTTCCTTCAAGGTAGTTCAGGAAGTCCGTGTCTCTTGCAGCTGCTTTCAAGTTAGCCTCCTCTCCCAATATACTCCTTCCAGGTTTTGGTAACTGTTCCTTCCTCATCCTTTCTGGCTGAGGAATGATAATACCTCTTACTAACCCTTGCTTGGATCCTGCGTTCTCCCTTGTGGTTCCATTACATCCTGCAACATTTTTGTAAATAATCCTTTAGTAAATAAACACCCCGTGAGTTATTGTAACACGAGCGTGCCAACTGTTTCCTATTGGGAACCTGACTGATATAACAGTTTATACCATAAGTGTTTCCAAGAAAGCCACCTTAAAGATGGGTGTCTGGAATTGGGAGATTGATATTTAAAGGAGGTCAGGGATAACATCCTTGCTGGGATGAAAGGGACATGGGTAACCCATGGCATGTGGTAAAATCTCCCTTTCTCACCTTGTCATGCTTGTGAGCCTAAGATACAGTACAAGTTACAGGCAAGACATAGATCGATTGGCTGAGAAATTTGGCTATTTTGTAAACAATGAAGATTGTAAGGGCTATGGAATCACCCATTTTTCTCTTTGGGCCTCAGAGAACATATACAGAAATTAAGAATCATAAACATATAATTAAAAGGAAGGATTGGAAGGCTCCACGACAGCTTTGAAGGCTTTCTTCCTCTCCAGAGGTTGCAATCTACAAGTGTGAGGGTAAGGACTGCAGAGTTGCAGCTCCAGTTAAATGCTCAGTCTTGTCTGATCTCTCACTCTAAAAGCATGGACACTGCTGCTGGAAAGCAGTGGGTCCTTGAGATCTGGGTTGAGGACATTTGAGAAAATGTGGGCTGAGACTGAGATCTTTAATCTCAGCTTGCCCTGAGATTCCCTTTCTTGTGGAGGGAAGGGTCTCCTCTCTCCATCATCCCTCCTCTTTAGTCTTTACATCACAGACAGCTGCTTCAAGAGCTAATACTGATTCTCCTCCAGGCCCACCCTGACTACGTCTCACTGAGTTTGATTTGCCTTATTAATTATATACCAGCAAAGCCCTAAAAAATTAAAAATTATCAACAGCTGTTAAGTAAAATATTTTGAGATGTTTGATAAAAGTGAGATAAAGTTAATAAAAAATGTTTTTGTAAAACTACTAAGATGTCATTTACACCTATACTATCTTTGAGTTTCCCAAAATGGCCATTAGGTAGCACAAAGGTTTCATCCTTCACCCTACAAAAGAAAGGATCATAGGATTAACTAGGGTTTTTCTAAAAATTCAGCAAATTTTAATGTATTCAAAACTGTTATGAAAGCTTTTGTCTACCGAACTTAATATGTAGCGGTACGCGGGCCTCTCACTGTTGTGGCCTCTCCCATTGCGGAGCACAGGCTCCAGACGCGCAGGCTCAGCGGCCACGGCTCACGGGCCCAGCCACTCCGCGGCACCTAGGGAGTAAACCTGGTGCTAACCTAAGGAGATTGACATAATAAGAGTGGAATTTCCCAAAATCCTTCGTAATGTTAACCTCAATAGCAAAAATAAATTCGCCATGATACTGAACCAACTTCGTGAATATTTTAAAAATACTGGTGAGGAGTTCTCCAAGGCATGTCCTACCTGCTAATAACACAATCTCAGTGAGTTCTTAGATGTAGGATATGGACAGGAATGTAAGCCTCAGGACCCTTTCTCCAAATAGGCTATGGATAAGTTCTAATTAGTGTTATTTATTTTTTGGGTAGTTTGAAGCTTCACCTCGATAGAGAGCTATGTTGTAATGGTAGAAAAAAAAATAATGTGGTTTTATACTCCCAGCTTGGGGAATTCCAATTTCTCTCTCCAATAATAGGGACACACATTTCACAGGTACTGTTATTTAAGAATTCTGTAACTTATAATTACTCAGAATCTCCACAGTCCTTTTCATCCCAAATTTCAAGAAAGATAAAGAGAAGCAAGGGAATTCCAAAACTATAACAAAGCTCTCAGGAATCTCAGACTATTAAGGCCCAAAATACTGCCAATAGCCTTGAGGACAGTAAATCAATCCTCTCTAGTAGTATCTGTAAGTTATCTCCTTTTGAATTAATAACCGGCCTAATATTTTTGAGAGTTACTTTCTATCCTAGATTGTACTCTTTCAGAAGCTGGTATGACTAATTATTGCAGGAGACTCAAATGATACCTCTAGTTTTATCACCAACAGGTAAAAGGGGGATTTCCAAAATGCCTACCCAAGCAACCTTTGCATTGGAGACCTGGGCTTCAGAAAAAGGCATCAAGAAAAAAAACAAAAAACAAAAAAACCCAACAACAACAAAAAAACTACCCTCGAGCTTCAATTAAAAAAACTTTATAAGGTACTGTCATAACTGACACAGCATAAAACTCTAAGGTGTTAATTCTTGGGTTCATGTTTCCCAAGTTAAAAAAAATATACAGCAATTCCTACTGACTACTGGACTTCTGTTCCATCAGGAGACCTTAAATTGATGATGTTTAGGAATTCTCCTGAAGCTGCTGACTATATAAGTGGACAACTTCTACCCAGAATGACAGAACAATCTGCTGACTACAGAAGTAAACAGCTTCTGCTCGAGATGATAAAACAAGATTAATTATATGATTTTCCAGCATTTTTCCCCTTTACCACTAATCTTGCCTATTTTTCTTTTTTTGTTATTCTCCATTAACTAAAGGTTCTCAATATGATCCCCTTTATCTTTATCCTGCTACTTTGGACCCCCCTCTTCTGCTACTTAAGAAAAAGCAAAACTCTCTGGAGTATCTTTCTCAGACTATAGCTATTGCTCTGATTACTGACAACATTTAATAACTGTTCTTTTAGACACTTCAGAAGTAGATTCGTTTTTATAGGAACCTCTCGGTAACTTATGTTTACTTCATGTATCACGCACTTCAGTATGATAAAAATTAGACTTTGACCTCATGTCAATGAATGCTTCAGCTAAGGTTATTACAACCCTATCAGTAAAACCTAGCTCATCAGGAGGGGTTTCTAATTTGGGGCCATTCTTGCTACAATTGTCAGTTTGTTTTCTTGAGAGACCTGTTGCGGGCCTCACTGTTGTGGCCTCTCCCGTTGCGGAGCACAGGCTCCGGACGCGCAGGCTCAGCGGCCATGGCTCACGGGCCCAGCCGCTCTGCGGCATGTGGGATCCTCCCGGACCGGGGCACAAACCCGTGTCCCCTGCACCGGCAGGCGGACTCTCAACCACTGCACCACCAGGGAAGCCCGAGAGACCTGTTTTGTGGGAACTCTTTAGCTCTAGTCAAGGAATCTGTCCCTCTTGAGGGACAAAATTGGTTTTCTCCTGGTGCTAAGTGATATCACTACTCCCAATACAGTTTGTGTCCCACTAGATGACCAGTTCTCATGTGGACATTGAGCTTACCCTCACCTGTCACATGCTAACTTATCCTAAGTATTCAGGATACCTGTTAGAGACTTTTAGATGGTTATAGTTGCCAGCCTCCAGTGGATCATGTTTCTCTGAAAAGAATACTCATAAACCTTCCCAAAGAGGCTGACATAGCCTGTTTAGGAAAACTTCTAGGAGGGATCACTGACTCTCTATGCATACTATAGGATGATACAGTTGGAAAAAGTATTCTGACCCTAGAAGACGTGCTAATTGACAAATTCTGTCTGGAAGCCTCCCAAATCATTTAAAATTATTCAGAGCTATCATGGTTGATCACACAGGCCTTAATTTCTATGCAGCTATCCAAAGAAAACATTTATTCTATACCAAACACTTCATGTTGCTCCTATGATGCCATAGGTCAAGGAGAATAGTGCAGGACTAGCCTGAAAAGAAAAATAAAGCCACCTGGTTCTCTAAAACAGACTCAGCTGAATTCTGGAAAATGCTTTTCCTGCCTGGGTTTTATAATCTTGCCCCTGACTTTGAGGGTTTTCACTAGTAATAGCATTGAATTTAACAATTGGGGGGAGGGGAGGTAATCATAATATAACTGAAGCTGATGGAGTAAGCCACACGAAATCCAACTATATTGAAAAATAAGAATTTATCATGAAGACACTTTAGTTTGATACGGTGAGAGCAGAAGCTAAATTACAATGGTTTGAAGAGTCAGAAAGTAGAAATCAAGATAACTTTCTAAATTTCAAAAAACCCAAATCACCACTTTTTCTAAAAGTGTGATTTTGAAGGAATGTGAGAGATACAGAGAAATCTAGAGATGTGTGTTGTGGAGATGGAGATGCTATCCCATGTCCAACCCAGGGATGAGCTATCCACAGGAGAGAACCACATCTGATAACACGTGAGGAAAGTGGGCTAAAGGATGGGTGATGAGGTAGGCAGGTTGTAGGAAGGACAGACGGGGAGAAAGTAGGTATTGTATGACATCACTGTTTCCTCTGTGAAGTAGGTATTGAGACTACACTGAGACTAGGTGTTGGGACTGAAGATGAAAGTGAAATGATAGAAGATTTGAAGAGTCAATGGAAAACAGATGTTGAGGGACCGAAAGAGGTAAATGAGGGCACACAGCAGGTTTTTCTGAGGCGCCTCAAGTACTACCTTATACTGGAAACTATGAATTTATAAGGGAACCAACCTGCAGGATTCTGTAATCCTCTCCAGTAGGACTTAGAAGCAGGTATCGTTTAGAAACAGAAGAAGTGAGCTGTTGGACTGATACAGCTGAGATTACTTTTTATACATCTGTGTGGTGAAATGACAATGGACAGGGGAAGTAATCGAGTAGACAAGACTGTATTTAGAGAGGTGGGCCATAGGATCAGAGGTGTCAGTGGCACAGCGTGGGGAACTTGATAACTCACCTAGGGAGTTATGCTATCTTTGTCAGGCCTCCAGCAGAAATTCTCTGTGACTGAAGGAATGAAAGCTTGAAGTGAAGCAGAGTTGAACTATCCTGTGTTTAAGAAAGTCAAGGAATTTTGAATCCACTCTGAATGGCATCAATGCATACATAAAGAACAAGGGAGGAGAGGAGGGAAGGAAAACAGAATTGGTGAGAGAGTAACATTTCAGTTAAGGCAAAGAGGTATTAATAAGTTACATGGTAAATTGTATTCTATGAGACATAAACATTAAAGCCCATTTAGAAAAACTAGAAAGATGTCTAGAAAATAAATTGTTTTACCAAGATTATTTTTAAGCATCTTGTCCACACATTGTGACTTTTAGAAAGTTAAATAATTTCCCTAGACCTCAGTTTCCCTATTTGTAAAGTGGTGACAACAGTATCCCCCTTGAAAGTTTTAGGGAGAAGATTTAAAAAAAATTGTAGGAAAGTGTATAGCATAATGCCAGGCACAAAACTAATGTTAAATTTGCTTTAGGGAATTCCCTGGTGGTCCAGTGGTTAGGACTCCACGCTGTCACTGTCCAGGGCCCGGGTTCAATCCCTGGTCGGGGAACTAAAATCCCACAAGCCACATGGCGTGGCCAAAAAAAAATTGCTTTATTTTTTCTGTTATTAATACTTAAGTAGTGCTGGTTTAGTGTTTTAAAAAGCAGTTGGTCCTAAATTAGAAAATATCCAGGATCATCTTTTCAATTTGTTACCATCAAGAGAACCTTAAACTTAAGTGTATGATTGTTGATCTGGGAATTTTATAACCAAAAATGTAAATACCAATAGCAAGAATTATTTATTTAAATATGGAATTTGGCTTTGCCTGAAATAAGCAGGGTTCAAGCCACTCCCTGAATCTCTGTAACTTCCTTGTACCTCCCTTCCACTAGGCAAAGAGGTTGTGTGATTAGGTCAGAGCTTTGGAGGGCTTGTGTTGAACTGTTATGACATAGACTGATAACTCCCAAGATGTACATCCAGACGCAATCTCACTTCAGAACTGCTTGCTGCACTTCTCCACCTGGATGTGTCTCTCCATATATATGACATTGTGCAGAAATACACTCCAACCCCAAACATGCTTCTCAGCCTATGTTTCCTATTGTTTTGGGGGCAACACCGTATATTCAGGCACCCCAAGCTAAAAGAAACCCCTCAATTTCATCTTGAATATATTTTCTTCCTCACCAAATATCCAATTACCTAAGGCCTCCTAAATCTTTCTCAGTCGATTCCCCCCTTTCACCCCTACCACCAGTACCTGACTCTCCCTCAGAATCTCCTACACAGACCACTGCCTATGGTTGCTACTCACAAAGCCTCTCCCTTAACCCATATCTGCGGCTGTGTCCTTCACCCCCATCACACTGTAAACTCTTCTATGTAGGTCCTGACAAAGTGCCTGGTACATGGTGAGCGCTCAGGAAACATCTGTTGAACTAAGCAGGATTGAGGGAGAATGGATAGTCTATCTGAGGAGATGGAGGGCTACCATTGCAGATAAAAACTCTTCTTGAGAGGCTGAGCCCAGCCTACATTTCCACCCTTAGCTTTCACTCTTCTCTTATAACTCATTCTAATTGGATTTGTGACCAGTCCTCATGTCAGACATTCTCACCTCTGGTATAGCAGAATGGAATGATTGATGCCTTTTTTAAAGAATGAGACACACGTGGATTATGAGCCAATGACTATCTTCGTGCTTAAAAAACTCTCTGCAAACCAGATTGTTTAGTGAAAATGGGGGCAATAATAACTACCTCATGGTGTGAATGTGAAGATTAAGTGAGATGATATACACCGAACAACTGACAAAAAAATTACTGCTCAATAAATGTTAGCTATTATTAGTGTTATATGGTCCGGCCCTACCTGCTCTTCTCTTTCTGAATCCTATCTACTCTTTCACTTCTTTCTGGATAGCTCATTCCCACCTTCATAATAAAGCCTTTCCTGTTGGGAATTAATTTTCTTCCCCCATTCTCTTAATCACTTCATTGATGATATTAGCTACTTAATGTATTAAGAATACTTTATATGTTATTTTATTTAAAGAAGTAGATATTATCATCTCTATTTGACACATAACAAGACTGAGAAATAGTGTAGTAAACTTGCTTGCCCAAAGTCACATGAGAAGGAACGGGCAGAGTGATAGCGTGAATCCAACCAGTGCTATTTATGTTCTTTTCCAAAGCCAAAGGGACTCCATTGCCTGAAATTATTCTGCTTATTTTAAACTTATAAACTCTATAGTATTTTCCATTATACAGATCTTCCTCAACTTATGATGGAGTTAATCCTGATAAACCCATCATAAGTCAAAAATGTAAGTTGAAAAATGCATTTAATATACCTAACCTACCAAACATTATAGCTTAGCCTGGCCTACCTTAAATGTGCCCAGACACAGTAGCCTACCGTTGGGCAAAATCATCTAACACGAAGCCTATTTTTAAATAACTTGTAATTTATTGAACACTGTTCCGACAATGAAAAACAGAACGGCTGTGTGGGTACAGACTGGTTGTATGTGTATCAGTGTTTACCCTCATGCTCGCATGGCTGACTGGGAGCATTGGTTCACTGCCCCTGCCCAGCATCACAAGAGGGTATCGTGTCACATATCACTAGTCCAAGAAAATACCAAAATTCAAAATTTTAAAGTCTGGTTTCTACTGAATGCGTATCACTTTTGCATCATTGTTAAAGTGGAAAAATCCCAAGTCGAGGGCTACATGTAGAGTGTGACAGGTTAAATATGTCCACAAATTTTTTGCAGCTCCTCCCATCAAGAGTTTATTTCTGTATGTATCTTGAATCTGAATTGGCCTTGAGACTTGCCTGAACAGTAGAATATTGTGGAAGTAAAGATGTGTAAGTGTGAAGCCTGGGTCTTTAGAGGCCTTGAAGCTTCTGTATTTGCTTTCTTTTTTTTTTTTTTTTTTTTTTTTTGGGTACAGGGGCCCCCCCCTTTTTTGCCCCTC
>NW_020185337.1:9012268-9059201 GCF_003031525.2 Neophocaena asiaeorientalis asiaeorientalis | reverse complement strand
TTTTTTTTTTTTTTTTTTTTGCGGTACACGGGCCTCTCACTGTTGTGGCCTCTCCCGTTGCGGAGCACAGGCTCTGGACGCGCAGGCTCAGTGGCCATGGCTCTCAGGCCCAGCCACTCCACGGCATGTGGGATCTTCCCGGACCGGGGCGCGAACCCATATACCCTGTATCGGCAGGCACACTCTCAACCACCGCGCCACCAGGGAAGCCCTGGATTTGCTTTCTTTTACTGCTCCCACCACTATCTAAGGAAACCCAGGATAGCCTACTGAATGGTGAGAGACCACGTGAAGAGAGCAGCCCAGGTGACAGCCAGCACCAGTTCCCAGACATGTGAGAGAGCCACCGTATACCCTCTACTCCAGGCAAGGTACCAGCGTACTCAGTCACATGAGAGCCTGGCAGAGAACCTCCTACCCAATCCAAGAATCATGAGCAATAATAAGTTGTCATTTTATGCCTCCAGTCTTGGGGTGATATTTTATGCACAAATAATTAACTGAGACCAAACTTGGCACCTAAATGTGGATTGGAGCGATGACATAGACCTGCAAAAGTGGCATTGTCTTTGACCCCAGTGGTAGGTTAATGAGAGAGAGTAAACCACACGACTATTAGAGGAGCTGGAAGATCAGTGAGGAAATTGCTGCTGGAGAAGGGACTCCTGTGCTATATAATTCCAGGACAAGTAGCATAACTATTGCCTGTGGTAAACTGGAAGATAGAGAATATACCTAATGTACTTGTGCACTTGGCAAAAGAGATCTAGAGACAGAACGGTGAATGCGCCAGGCTGCTTCTCTTATAAAATATGACAAGATACAGGAAGAAAGGTATAAGCTACAGGAGACTGGTCAGTTTGTATGAAGAAATTAGGGGAAATAGAGAAGACCCAGGACTTTCTGGGTTGGAATATAAACTACCTCCCACCCTGTCTCTCAGCTGGTAAAAAAATTCTCATACGAGGCCTGTGGGTAAAAATCAAATTGTGTATGTGGTTGTGCAACCCTTTGCTAAAGGGAATTGCTAAGCCAATGCCTACTAGATTCTCTCATCTGGAAAAAAGAGGGCATCTAAGAATCTTAAAAGTGCCCTCCCCGCAGCCGTCACCCACACACACTAAAGTAGAAATTTGGGAGCTATCAGCAGGTAGATAGAATGTCAAGCCACAGAACTGGATGAACTTCACAGGGAAAAAGTTATGGGGTCAATGAATAAGAGGAATCAACACAATCAAAGTGTTACCGCAGCTGGGATTTTATAATAAGCAGGTAAATACAAGATGGTAATCAGTACTGACTTGCCATTGAAATTTCAGAGGTGCTACTCTAGTTACTGGTGATGATAATGAAAGTTTGTGGCAAAGGAGGGGTTAGAGGAAAACGTGGGTGGGTTGAGAAGCCACAGTGCTTGATGACTTCTTTGAGGCAGTTGACATCACCAAGAATGAAAGCAGGTTTAGTGGGGAATCCCATGCTCTTCTGTTTTCATCCCCTGTTATAGCAAGATTCAGGTGTTCTGTTTTTGTCTCTTTTGAATGTTTTAGATTCTTTAGAGAAATAGAATAGACTGAAGAAAGCAAGTTCCTAAACTATAGCAACCCATGATGGATTTTTTTGGAAGAAAATAAACCCAGAGATGATGGTGATCAGAGAGATTTGATCTAAGGAATCAGGTGGAAGATATCTCACTTCATCAAGTATCCCCTTAGAGTGTGAGCTCTTCGGGAGAAGGGGAATCTGAAAGCAAATATTGGAAAATATCAGCAAATGATTTTGTATATGGATAATCTTCTCTCTGCCTGATGCATGAATTTTGAGACTTAGCATATTCTCCAGAAACAATGGTATAAACTAAAAAAAGAGGTAAAATAAGGTATTGTCTATTCAGCTCTTTGTCTGTTGCTAGAAAAAAGGTTTTTCTAGGGTCACTGAGAATTCATATTTCCCACCGTGATCATTTAAATTCAGTAGCAGAAGCAGTTCAGGTAGCAATGTATCTGTGGCATAGTTCCATACTTAATATTATATGGTTCTACATCTTTATGCTGAATAGACATTAAAAATGATCTGACCGCTATTATGCAAGAAGATCCATTTTTAACATGGCCTAATTTCAAAGGTTTCCACAGAATTGCTCCATTTATTGAGAAAATACAAAATGTATAAAAGCTACTTAAAATTTAGATGCTTTCAAATAAATCTGTATTTAATAACCATAACAGCCACATAGATTTAAATATATACCAAATACTTATATATAAATAATATATATTATTAGTAGTAATATGCATAGATTTAATTCAAATACTTTTATTTACCCGACATAAAATATTGCCGATTATTTGGATTTGAAGAGTTCCCACAGTTGTCCAGGAAAATTTGGACGTGTCTAAGAAAAATTGCACAGGAGAAAGTTACACAGGCAAGTTAAGACTTTATTCAAGCCTATTGCAATAGGGAAGAGAGATTGAAATCAAGTCCACAGAAACAAACGGCAGGAGGGATTTTAGGAGTTGGGGTGAGTTGACAGAAAAGTACTAAAGGATGTTGGCGGAGAGGTTGACACATGGGAGGTGCCAAGCACATGGAATCATTCCTGAATTTGCAAGTGTTCTTCTCTGTGATCTGGCCATCTGTACTCGCTAATTAACGACACAGTAGCCTCCTACCCTCCCACAGAGATGGGGATGTAGGGTACTCTCTTCCTTGATGATTATATTTCAAAGAGTTGGTTGTAGGTCCTTGAGAAAGATATTCCTGGGTTGTAAAACTGGCAAGAGGCTGGGAGAAGATTTGTATACATTTCAAAGGGGCAGAGAAAGAATTTTCAGCTACACATTTTATAAAGTAACTCATCTAAGAAAAGTGAGATCAGAGGCCTGTCATCAAGAAGAAGCCTATCTAGAGTTTAGTCAAGCTAAGGGGAACTTTAAGCTCATCTTGGTCAATCTCCAGATTGGAAAACACCAATTTCAATACCACTTGTTAAAAGAAGCCTCCTGGACCAGAACCAAAAGTCCTGAGTGTTAGCCCTGGCTTTTCCACGGCTAGCTATAGCTCTTAGACAGATCAATTAACCTCTCTAACTTTAAAACAAACCTTGTTTAGTTTGTTTGTGTGTGTGTGTGTTTAGGACACTTAAGATCTACTCTTAGGGAATTTCAAGTATACAATACAGTACTGTTAACTATTTTTTTTGATTATGTTAACATTGTTGTACATTGGATCACCAGAACTTATTCATTTTGCATAACTGAAACTTTGTACCCCTCAACCAACACCTCCCCATTTCACTGCATGTGGTGATAGATATGTTGATAAGCTTGATTGTGGCCATAATTTTAAGATATATATGTTTATCAAAACATCAAGTCATATGCCTTAAAAATATACAATTTTTATTTGTCAATTATACCTCAATAAGGATGAGAAAAAAGAAATTAAAAAAAAACCCAAACATCAAATTTAGGCCCTGAAATATGAGGGAGAAGAAGGAGGTATTGGCTGGGTGCCCATGGATTCATGTTCTAATCCCAGCTCTACCACTTGTTTATCCAAAGAAGGTGTTGGATAAGATCAAGTAGCTGATCTAATACCAGTTGCATTTGCACCTGGGAATTTTGCTAACCATTTTTCGGAACTCATTCCATTAACTTCCATATCCTTCTCTGCATGAGGTGACTCCCTCTTCTGACTTTACTGGTCATAGTTTATTTGTGACTTCGGCAAGTGGGCACCTAGGACGTAGGATATTCCCATTATTATTTTATTGATCTTTGCCTCCCTGCTTATGTCTTTCTTTATGTCTGTTAAGCCCATCTTCCAGGATGCTCAAATCTCAGTTAAGAGTTATTTGTGAAGACGTGGCCCCGAACTTTAGATGAACATGAAGTCACCTACAATTTTATTTTTCTATAATTCTAAGTTTTCTATATCATGATGAATATAAAACAGTTGCTTTTTTCTTTGTTGAATGTTGTGAGAATTTATTTGGGGGCTATAAAAACTCTTCTTACGGGTTCCCTGGTGGCGCAGTGGTTGAGAGTCCGCCTGCCGATGCAGGGGATATGGGTTTGTGACCCGGTCTGGGAAGATCCCACATGCCATGGAGCAGCTGGGCCCGTGAGCCATGGCCGCTGGGCCTGCACGTCCGGAGCCTGTGCTCCGCAACGGGAGAGGCCACAGCAGTGAGAGGCCCGTGTACTGCCAAAAAAAAACACCCCAAAAAAACCCAAAAACACTCTTCCTACATCCCATGGATAATGTGCACAAAATTACTGCCTCCTCAGTTCTCTTGCCTAAGTCTTCTTCAGGTTCTACCTTTAAAAAATATTCCCCTAACCTTGTCCTATTTGCTCCTCAGTTTTGACTTTAAAGAGAAGACAGCAAAACAAGGTTTTGTATGACTATAAATAATAAAGAGAGGTCATAGGAGAGATTAGTTTTCAGTGTAAAAATGGCTGGATTGTTGTATGTAGAGAAATGGAGACATTGCAGAGGCTTGGTGTTTCAGCTTCACGTGACACACTTCTGCGGAAGCTGGCTCCATCTCACTCCAAAGGGTCAGCATCACTAAGGTGAAGATGAGTGCTCAGTGGTGACTAGACCATTCTGTTGTTCTGTATTTCTCCCTCTTCTACCCTTCCTCCCCTCCCCTCTCCCCTTTCCCTCTACATCCTTCTCCTTCTTTTTCTTCCTCTCTCATTTTCTCTCCCTTTTTTATTCACTGCTCAAGGTTTATTTGGTGTTTTAGTTGGTATGACACTTGGATACTTGGTTGCATTGTTTTTATGTACATTTTTCTTTTTACATTATGTGGCAATGTACATTACCCTGATATTGATACATATAGTACACAACATAAGATCCTTTAGAACAGTTCTGCACAAAGCATGCAATATTGGGTGTCTCTCTCTCTCTCTCTCTCTTTCTCCCACACACATATATCTCATACTAGCGTTTTAGAGATTTCAGATGAGGGCTGCTAAGAGAAACGTTTGCTGAATAATATCCTCTTTTAGTTGATGCTTGAAATTCCACTATCGGAAAATTATTCTTCCATGTTGGGCAGTTTTTACTCTAAGTTCTTCCTTTAAATTAACTTAACAAAATTTTATGCGTTATTATAAGAAAAATAAAAATTAGCTGAGTTACTGCCACTCTGAGAGAACAGATGATTTCTCTGTCAATAAGAGAATTAAATTTGCGATTAACTCTGCATTATTGGATTATAGTTCCTTTCTTGAGATAGCCCCAGGAGAGAGAAATTTTTCCTATGAGATTGTGAACATTTATTATGCTGATAATACTGAATGTTTGTTGCTTTCAAATAAGTCAGTATCTTCTTTATATTTGGGGGGACCATTTTCTTGATTTTCTAACTTCAAGAAGACATGAAATACCTCGTATTTGCTTTACAATCAGAATTGAGTGTTCTGCTTTATAACCAAAATTGGTCAAACATAACTACAGCACCCATTACCAACATGACAATGTTTGTGAAAGTTAGAGAGGGATAGCTTCCTTTTCACACTATCAAATCTTTCACCCTTATTCTGTTCATTTATGTATGTATACATATTTATCTTCCTTTTATTTATTTATTTCCTTATTATCCTTCAGACTACACGCCATTAGAGGAAAGCAGTCATGTCTGTTTTGCTATGTACCTGTATGTCCAGGACTGCAAAGTAAAGAAAGAATGATGTAAATGCCTCAATGCTCTGCACATATGTATGTACATATGTAATATACATACATGTATATAACATATACCTTTTCCATATATATATCTTACACATATACATATATACACATATATGTACACATGTATATTTGTTTGCTTATTCCAACTACACACTTAATTTTTAGGAGTTTCTCTTATGGGGGAGATGACAGAGGGTAAATGTATAGAGATAGAAAATAATTCAGGGCTAAGAAAATAGTTCAGGTTTAATAAAATTTACAGATATTCCCCAAATCTCGCTGTAAGCAATAGTTTAAGCATCACTTAATCCCTAAATCTTCATTTAGAATATTTTTAAAACAGCATAGTTTCTAAATATTTACATATTTTGTCTTTGAGGCTAGGGCAGTCAGTTTACATATACTGCCAGTAAATTAGGGCAGGGGAAGCAAGAACAAATAACCATCTGTGTGTAGCATACACTAGATTATCGTCCCCCCAGTGAACATTAGCCAGGTGGAGAGGAAAGTGCACAGGCTTTGGAGTCAGTGAGATTCAGATTTAGATGCTGGCCAAATCACATTTTCCAGATGAAAAGCCTTGGTCAAGTCGCTGTGAGCTTCAATTTCCTCTTCGGTAAAAGAACGATGAGAAAAACTTAATTCAAGGGATGTGGCAGGGATTAAATGGGATGAAGTACAAAAAGCACCCACCCAGCATATTACATAAGGTATGGGAGAAGGTCAATAATTGTTCCCTTTGTCTTTTTCACTCTTGTCCAGGAGGAAGTGCTTTTCTAAATAGACTCAGTTACATTGTTCATATGTCCTGATGGATCTTTGAACACAGAAGGTGACTGTATTTAGCAGCTTCTTAATATCTCTATTAAGTGTACACCACTTTCTGTTGTACTTGTTCATTGAGGGCCTGCTGCAGGTCTACACTCTGAACATCTCTAGGGGTATACTATCTCCTTTCATCTCTATATCCCACTAGCTCCATGCCTAGCATATGGTGGGTACTTGATAAAAGTTCTCTGAGCAAATTTATTATAAAGAGAACACTGAAGATATAATAGGACTGAACTGACATCATTGCAAAATTTACTAAGGTTCCATAGGCAGTGATTCCCAAACATATATATATATATATATATATATATATAACTGAATCGTTTTGCTATATACCAGAAACTAACACAACATTGTAAAGCAACTGTACTTCAATTTTAAAAAAAGAGTTGGCCATTGTATTCTATTGCTGCTGTGAAAAGTCACAAACTTAGTGGCTTAAAACAGCACAAAATTATTATCTTACAGTTCTGGAGGTCTAAAACACAAAGTGGATGTCACTAGGCTAAGTCAAGGTATTGTCAGGCCTGCATTCTTTCTAGAAGCTCTAAGGGAGACACTTTCATGACATTTCTAGGGCCACCTGCATTCATTGGCTCATGGCCCTTTCCTCCATCTTCAAAGCCAGCAACATAGCATCTTCAAATCTCTCTTTGATGCTTAACTCTTCTGCCTCCCTCTTCCACTTATAAAGACCCCTAGGATTACACTGGGCTCACTTAGATAATCCAGGATAATCTCCCTTCTCAAGATCCTGAATTTAATCACACTTGCCAAATCTCTTTTTGTCACATGACCTAACATAATCACAGTTTTGGCGATTGAATATCTTCTGTGGTGGGATGGGCATTATTCTGCCTACTGTAGTTACACTTCTGTGAGCCTCTTCCTGGTTTCTCTGTTCTGTTCCATTGATGTGTCTTTCCATCTGCTAATACCACATATCCTGATTACTGTAGCTAGAAGTCCTGAAATCAGGTAGACTGATTTTTCCCACTTTATTCTTCTGTTTCAAAGTTATTTGAGCTCTTCTGATTCCTTTGACATTCTCTATAAATTTTAGAATAATCTTGTCTATATCTATGAAAACTTTCACTGAGTTATATCTCATCTTGTTAAAGATGAAAATATTTTTTGTATTAACAACCATTAGGTGTAGCTGTATTTTTCGGCTCTACAGAAATTCTATTTCATAACAAATCACAGGTGACATAGTTTCATGTTCTGCGAATTTTTTTTTTCAGAATTTTGATTTCTTATTATCATTTATAGTTATTTTCAGTGTTTCCTAAGGCAAAATTGTTGTCTTGGTAGCACAAAAAATGTACACTTTTATTCTAGGCCAGAAAAGCTGAAAGCCTTGTAGGTTTATACCATGCCTATTTCAGAGTATCTCGGGATGAAGATGGTAGATACAGAGCACTCATGTTCCCACTTCCCATTTCTACACCCATAAAGACAGCATTAATCAGCCAGGGCAGTCTATTCCAGAGATTAAGGTAAAAGATTCCTCTTCTTTTTAACATAATCTTGCAGGCAACTATCTCCTATTCTGCAGCATTACATAAAAGATGAAGCCCACCAGCCTTCTCTATTCGAGATGTTTTATGAGGAGATTATTTTAAAATAATACTTAAAAAAAGAATGATCTATTAGTTTCTTGAAACCTATAGCTGGTCATTTATAGGGAGCCTTTAAACGAGAGATTATTTGGAAATGAAAGCTTCTTTAAAGTATAAAAGTATTATTTCAACACCATTATTTTTAATAGCCATATTGTATAAAATATGCTGAAAATCAATGTCACCAACTTTCTGTGGTTCTCTATGGTTCATAATTTATTTATTTTTTTGCCTTTCTAAATTTTTTAAATAGTGAAAACATTTAAAATAGTGCAAGTGGGTTTTTAAATTACACTGTAACTTTATAAAGGTTTATTTTAAATTGGATAAGGTAGTAATCATTAGATTCATTCATCCACTCATTGCACAAATATTTATTAAATGCCTAATAAATGTCAGACACTGTTCTTACCCCTAAAGGTAAGTAGGGAACAGGAAAGCCAAAGTTCTGCTCCTACAGAGGTAGGATGCAGACAGACAGCTAGAAATGTACAAGCATTCCTGCATAACTTTATGCAGAGTACGGAGATTGATAGTTTGCTAGAGAGTACTTGGTGACTGATTTTTTTTTTTTTTTTTTTTGCGGTACGTGGGCCTCTCCCTGTTGTGGCCTCTCCCGTTGCGGAGCACAGGCTCCGGGCGCGCAGGCTCAGCGGCCATAGCTCACGGGCCCAGCCGCTCCGCGGCATGTGGGATCTTCCCAGACCAGGGCACGAACCCGTGTCCCCTGCATCTGCAGGCAGACTCTCAACCACTGCGCCACCAGGGAAGCCCTTGGTGACTGATTTTGATTGGTGGGTGAGGAGAGGCTTCTCAAAGAAGCTGACATGAATCAGCTTTGTGAAGCTGGGGACAGGAAGAACACTCCATGCCAGCAGAGCTGACTACAGAATTTGCAGGGTCCATTGCAAAAAGAAAATGTATGATCCCTTGTTCTAAAAACGGAAAAAAATACCATTAAGAGTACTAAAATATAAAGCTTTCTCATTTTTTCTATGGTGTTTCTCTTCACTTATCCTATTATTTTTTAATTTGTTATGTTAATATTATTAATGTTATTTTAAGCAGGGAGAATTAAAATGTCAAATTATTAACGTGAACCTTACCATTCATCTTTGTATTGTGCAGTACTAGTTTTCAGTGCAGAAATAAGAGCACTGAACTCACAGATGGCATCACCAAAATTACAGTTTTTAATTTCATAGCTTGTACATACCTAGGTTTTTCATTTTTACCAGAAACATTGTACAAAATTGACTCAACGTCTTAAATTTCACTTCTCCATAGGCGTACATTCTATCAACACTCTCTACCTTGGGCTTCTTTATGAGTAAGGAAGGACTAAATGAAAATGCGAAAATGAACTCTGGTTGCCCTGTCTTTCTCTGTCTATATCATCATTTTCAGTGTAGGTGGTTAGCTAATACTGAGGAGTTACATGAACAAGAAGGGTTATGTTAGGGCTCTTTGATCATTCATGTTTCTTAGAACAGCACTGCTTCCTTTCTATGTTTGAAGCAAGTTCTGGTTCTCAATAGAAGGTGTGGCCTCTCTGAGTTGTCGGTGCCCCTTCTTACTCAGTTCTCGACATAATATGCTCACTTTGTACTCACTTTGAGTCATAAGGAACTCCTACACATAGTAGGTCCACCAGAATTCTTTGCTCCTGGGACATTGCAAATGCCATATGCAAATGAGGTGGTGATGAGTGATGGAAATATTGCATGTATTTTCTCTGCTCACCCAAATGCTCCACTGTCCCATTGGATTTCACTTATAAAACACAAGTTAAAAATTGAAATTATTAAAAAATATTTGAGATGGCAACAGTAGAACATCAAACCAACAGTGGGGCCCTTCTGATGTCAGGGCTCCGTGTGACTGCAGGGGCCATACACCCGTGAAGCTGACCCTCCACGCAGACTAAGAATTCGCTGTAAGGGCCTTAAAGCAGAAATAAAGTTGGCACTTTTTAGAACGAGGAAGAAGACCACTGAAGCTTGGTTGGGGGTTGGGGAGGAGGATGGAGGTGAGGTCGGTGAGGAAGGAAGGAGCAGATGACGTAGGGCTTTGAAGGCCATGGTGAGAAGTCTGTGGTTTATCCTAATTTTGATGGGAAGCTGTTGAAATGTTAGAAGCTAAGAGCAGCATGATCTGATTTACATTTTTAAAATATCACTTTTACGTGGGGTATGAACTAGAGAGTGGGGTGGTTGGAATTATTTTGGAAATAGTATAGATGGAGAGATGTACAAGATTCAGGATACATTTTATAAATTGAATGGACACGGCCTCTGTTGCAGTGGATGTATGGTGTGATAGAAAGACAGCAAGAAGAGATAATTAGGGATTTTCTTTTCCTTGTTCAGTGAAGTGAGGAGGACTTATAGCAGGGCAGGTTTGGTGGAGACAGAATAGCAATAGTGCTCTTTTGGCCAAGGTGAGTCCGAGTTGCCTGCTAAGCTTCCAAGTGATTTTGCCAAGTTGGCTATTTAGAATTAAAGGCCTCGATGAATAAATAAAAGTAAATTGAAGCAACATATAGAGCAAACTTAGGAATTACAGGTCATTTGCCAGTTTTCTCTGCATGAGAGGTGACTGGCTCTTCTTCAGATGGTCACTTTCAGTGCATAAACTAACAAGATCTCAAATGTCATCTTTCTTTTTTTCCTCCTCTTAATGATGGGTCACTGTATATACCTAGGAAGGTCTGTAGGTTCATCCATTAAAGAAGAAACAAATCTTATTAGTTGCAAGTGACATAGATACTTGAATTCATGAAGGTGGTATAACATTTTATTTTAATAATTACTAGCGGCTCACATATTAATCCAACAGAAATGGCCTCAGTTGAGGTTTAAAAGGTCCTTTACTTTTGTTGGTCTTCTCTGTTCTTTGCATTTTATTTCTCTGCTCTTTGGTTCTTATTCAGATGTTCAAAGTAAACGGGTCAGAGCTGACCCTGGGAGGTACCAATCAGAAGACTAGTACCCTGCTTCATCTTTAGCCCCTCATGTTATGGTTACTCATGCTTAGTGAGAGTTTGCTTGGGCTGTTTGGAATTCTCAAACAGTGTGTGACTTATAGAGCAGTAATGTACCATTCTTTTACTAATATCCATCACTTCTCACCCCATAGCACCTATGAACTCTTATGCAAAGACACACTTTGCTACCACAGGTGAAGGTATGAAAGAACGAAGGGGTGTTGGGGAAGAGTACTCTGTTATACCCCAGAGCACTACAATTATTGAGCATCTATTATATGCTAGCAGTTTCCACATGCTGCTTCTAAAGCTTATGACACCTATGCAGGATAAATGTTTATTTCTTCATTTTACAGCTGAGGTCAAGATCAAATAGCTAGTACATTTCAATCTTGGAAATCAAATTCATATTGTTAAGTGACAAATCAGTGTTCTTTCCTTTATACAATACTGCCTTGCCAAAGAAAAGTGTAGTTTGAAAATTTTCTTTTCACATCCCAAATATCCATTTGCTTTTGAGTTCTACCTGGAATCACTAGAATGTCACTTTTATAGACTAATTCAATAACTAATTTTATAGGTGAGAAAACCAAAGCACAGAGAGGTTAGCTGACCTGTCCAATATCACACAATAAACACATTTAATTACAGTAGCTTAATAGTGTTATATGCCAATTATTTCATAAGGTTTGCAATTTGTCCAGCTTAAGCAGCAGTGAAGTGTCTCAGTTGTAGGAAGGGAACAAAAGTTAAACTTAACTTTTCCCTAAGCCTCTGTGTAAAATACAAATATTTTATTTTGCATGGTTTAAGTGAATCCTGATAGATAAATGCAATCATAGGTAGGACTAGATTGTACTGTTTTCTACTTCACCTGATTCTACATCTTGGGACAAGTACAGTTTGGTCTTATTATTATGAAAATTAGTGCAAATGCAACCTCATTATGTTTTTTCTCAAATGGGAAACAAACATCAGAAAGTACACAGCCAACATGCAAGAGGCATTTTCTTTTTGAACACAAAACAAGAAAAGGAGACCATAGAACTCTCCTGTAATGCAAATTAAACTGACACAATTTACTTGGGACCATAGCAGGATCCACAAGGATTTGGATATGCTTTAGCATGGGCATTTAGATATAATGTTAGCCACTGGGTGAATGAGGCTCTAGATAGGAGGGTTTTTCAGATGTTACACAGCTGAGAACAAAATTAGAATCTGCTTCATTAAGGAAACAGGTTAAAAAATTACTCTCTCACTTTTTTCCAGTCTCCAAAGATTTCTGAGACCTAGATAAGTTAACACTACTTCAAGATTTGTAATACTTAGGTATAAACTCTACAGGATGGGAATTACTTGGTTAGAAAATCGGGAGGAAGAGGCAATATTTTGCAGCATTATGAAATTCATCCAGGACCAAAGTGGCCTAATGCAGCTAAGCATAATACTGTTTTAGTGGCTTATGTAAAATATATTGCTAATTTGTCCAGAGCTTAATTGGAAAAACCTATTCTTCTCTGAGAGTGATGATACTGTTTAAGCCAAAATGCAGGAGGTAGATGGAACATCAAGTGATGATGCCCATTCTGAATGCCAAGGGAGCTGTGTGATGACTGAAGAGTAAGTAAAAAATCGGAAGAGAGAAAATGTGCTCATACTGCACTCTTCTGTGAATAAAGGTAATACATATGCTTCCATAAGGAGAGCTGTGCATAAAGTAGTTGAGGCCACCATTCAAGGTCTTTCAATAGGCAGTTAGCCAACAAATATATCACAAGAATCTGTGTGCTCACAGTAGGGCCGGTGGAGGATACACTGGTCCATGTATGCTTGCCGCCTTCAAGGAGTGCCCCGTGTACTCACAAGTAAAAGATGCTACACTAGTAAGCTGTCAAAGGCTTTTGTGATGGTAGAGCCGACATATACAGTGATGTCTTTCCACTAGAGGTCAAATGTGATTTAAGGAGCCCCTGTTGTATTCAGCTTTGTAATCTTTACGTGGTCGCTTTTTTAGAAAATGCTCTGATGAATGTCTAGAGCACATTGTACGGACGTGATAGCTGCGTTGGGGCAAATACTTAATCTCTCTGTGCTTCACACGTGTAAAATGGGGATTATGACAATACTTCCCTGTACTGTTGTGACACTTAAAAAAAGGTATGGACCAAAAATACTTAGCCTGGAAATAACAAATCCTCAGTCAGTGTTAGTTGTTATCATCATCATCATCATCTTCATTATCTAGAGAACCTTCCAAAGAGATTTTCTTAATGGCTAGCGTTGAATGGGAATAAAAATAGACTTTTGTCTCCTTTTCTGCAGTAGTATTTCTTCTGGGGAAAACTGCGACTATTTTAATATCTTAAAAGAGAGGACAAGTACCAAACATTGTAATTGCATTCCCTCCAAATAACAAAACCCCTCTAATTCAGTTCAGTAAATAATCACTGAGCATGAGAATATGTTAGGTATATTCAGTGTTAGGCACGGGCATGCGAGGTAAATCAACTACATCCCACTCTCAAGGATTTTAGAGTATAGGTGGGGAATTCAACAAGTAAAGACATTCAGTAGCTGGTGACCAGTGCTCTGATAGAGCCGTCACTGGACACTATGGGAGCAGATTGGAAGTAGGCCTATCCCAGTCTGGAAGGGAAGGGGAGCATCTGTGAAGTCTTCTTGGAAGAATTATGCATGAGTTGAGTCCTCAAAGATGAGTTATATTTAGATAAAGCAGGGGTTGTAAGAACAAAGCAGGGAGGCTTGCGTGGGTATTGTGTTTGGAGGGAACTATAAGTAGTTTTGAGTGTCTGGACTAAAGTATGGTGTGGCGGACTTGGAAGGAGAAGTCTGCAATAATTGTAAGCAGGTTC
The DNA here is from genome assembly GCF_003031525.2 of Neophocaena asiaeorientalis asiaeorientalis. Classification (NCBI taxonomy): domain Eukaryota; kingdom Metazoa; phylum Chordata; class Mammalia; order Artiodactyla; family Phocoenidae; genus Neophocaena; species Neophocaena asiaeorientalis. Next base: position 9,045,177 of record NW_020185337.1, on the reverse strand, counting down.
TAGGTCATCAAAGATCTTCGATTAACTAGAAAGGGCTAGCCTGGATTTGATGATTGATGAGAATCACCATTCAGATCATGTTCAAATTTGCTTTTACTTCAATAGACGACTAATATCAGCAAATGATTCATGCAAAGTGCACATTATGAGGAAACAAGTGAGTAACCAGCCTCTGGTCCCTGACCTATGGAAAATTGATGGGCAGTGTGGGCCTTGGAGTAAAACATCAGAGTGGCAGGAAAACTATGGAGGCTGCTAGCTTTTATCACATTGGGCTGCAGGGAAGAAGAAGTTACCACTCAAGGGTTTATTTCCTCCCATGTAATGCAATCCTAGCTAAAACTTGATGACATTCTTTAGGTTTCCTTTTCTTATTGAGTAATCAGAGTCAAAGACTGGTCACGGCCTAGCACAGCCTTCTATCCCAAGTCAAGGAATTTGGACTTGATCTAAAAAGTAATTGGAGTAATCAGCAGTTTTAAGTATAAAAACAATATGATTCCTTACATTTTAGAAATCGCCCCATCAGCATGTTTTCCAGATACCATTCTAATGTACAGAAGGTCACAACAGGAAGATGTTGAAGGCTACAAGTACAGTGGAAAGACTTGTCCGAGTCTTGCGAGAGAAAATGAGAACCTGAAGTAGGTCAGCTGCGATGGGTGTGGATTGTAGGTGATCCTGAGAAAGATATGTCTGAGACAAATTGTCACGACTCGTGACTGAGGAACTGTATAGAGAGCAAAAGATAAATGACAGGTTTTATGTGTTTTGGGTTATTTCTAAGCTTTGGAATGTACTGGAAATTCCAATCCCAATTGGCTTAATCATTTAGAATCAGTTCTACCTTTTCAGTGTGGAAGTAAATCCTACAGCCCTCTTTGGACTGTACCATGTTTCTCTTAAGGATGCTCCAGCAGCAGGTCATAGGGATTATACCAGTTTTATATCTCACTGTCTTGGACTATGAGAAAGCAGTATTATAATATCTGATTATATTCTATATTTTATATCACTCTTTCTCTGTACCGGTCTCCTTTCTCCATTCTCTTTTATCAGTGTCCTTGGTCATAAGGCAGAACAGATCTTTTTGTGCATATATATATACATATGTGTATATGTATGTATGAATATGACATAAACTCATAACAAAGACTTGAGCAGACTTGAAAATCATCAAAAAGTACAAATAAATATAGAATAATTATATTCACCAATATCTAAGTGCTGAAAAGACCTCAATCAAACACAAAATTATTGATCAACTAAGATTGATCAACAGCGATATGTTTCCATATAATTCATGTTCAACATGAAATTTCATTACAGGAATTTCAAAATTAGTAAACTTTTTCTATTTTTATTTTATTTATTTATTTATTTATTATTTTTTTTGCAGTACGCAGGCCTCTCACTGTTGTGGTCTCTCCCGTTGCGGAGCACAGGCTCCGGACGCGCAGGCTCAGCGGCCATGGCTCACGGGCCCAGCCGCTCCGTGGCATGTGGGATCTTCCCGGACCGGGGCACAAACTCGTGTCCCCTGCATCGGCAGGCAGACTCTCAACCACTGTGCCACCAGGGAAGCCCTCTATTTTTATTTTAATATCAGCTTCTGTTCCAGTGAGATGTGGCAAACAATGGGAGTTCAGGCCTGGATTAAGAAAAAGCAGAGCAGCCTTCTCTGTAAATATTCTGATTTAATAGGTCTGGAATAGGACTTGGAAAAAAAAAATTCTATTAACAAAAGAAAATTTCTCAGAGGGTTTTGACGTGCCTCCAGATTTGGAAAGACTGTTTCCTAGATAAAGTCCAAATTCTTGTTATGACATATATGGTCCTCTATCCTCTGACCCTTGCCTGCTCCCCTAGCTCCATTTCCCTATTACAGCCCACTTTCCACCTGTATCAAATAGCCTGCAGTTCTCCAGACATGTCAGACTGAGTTGTGTCTACCTGCCATGTCTGCCGGCATAATTCAAGAATCCAGGTTACCAATGATTATTAACCCCTCTTGGTTTCTCTTCTCTTCTGTAAGGACTTGAATAACAGCATGTGAATGCTTTGTATCAGGCTCAGAAATATGCTCTTTGAAAGTTGCCTGCAGGCTGCACCTATTACACCAAGACTACTGGCAGAATTTAGTACTCAGGAAAACTGTTCCTTCGTTTGAGGAAAAATATTTTAGTAGAACTTCTGCTTATACAAAGGAAAGGTCCAAATCCCACCCCGAAGGGGAAATGTTGAGAAAAAGGGGAGCTCAAAGCCTCAGTATAATAGGGCTGTAAGAACTCTTGGTTTTATAGGGGAAGAGATATTCTGACCAGGCAAGGATAGCTTCAGACTGATAGGATGCAGAGTCCTGGATTTCAGAGAGTTCTTAGAGGGTCTTGAAGCAGCAGACTGAATTCTGGTCCTGGAGCAGAGGCTCTTAGCCCTAGCTACAGCTTGTTTTGGTGCTGACTGCTTGGTCTAAGTCCACAGAGGTTCATTAAAGAAAGAAAATTAGGGACTTCCAGGTGCCCCTTGCTTCTTGAGTCATAAACAGCAGCACTAGAAAATGTTCAAATAACCATCCACTCTCTGAAAAAACTGTAAAAGGTGTTTATTATCAATTTATCCAAAACCTTTAAAAATCCCTTAACTGGAAGGTGGAGTAGGATATGTTACCACACAATGAATTGGAAGTAGAAGCATATCATAGGGTGGGTTTGGTTGTGTTAATAACTGATAACTTTTATTGAGTGTTGACTATGTATACTAAGGGCTTGATGTGTCTTGTTTCATGTAATCCTCACTACAACCTATAAAATTAGTCCGATCCTGGAGGGAAGTAAGGATGTGGAAATAGAGACACAAAGAATTTAGGGTCAAAACATCCGGCAAGTGGCAGACTGAGTTTTGACCCTTGCTCTGAGTCTAGCTAGAGCCCACTCTTTTAAACACCATGCAACTTAAGACAGTGTAGTCCACAATGACAAAGGCAAGGAAAACCTACCGAAATGCTTATTATGAATAGGAAGGAAAAGGAAATTAGAATAGAAATTTTACCAAGTATACATTTAAGTACACCACAAGACACTAAAAAAAAGCACATACGTGATACAAAACAAAAACAAAAACAAAACTTATTCAGGACCTATTCCAAAGTAATAGTAGCATCTTGTTCTCTTTGCAGCTAATTTGTTTTTGCAGTAATACATTTTTTTTTTTTTTTTTGCGGTACGCGGGCCTCTCACTGTTGTGGCCTCTCCCGTTGCGGAGTACAGGCTCCGGACGCGTAGGCTCAGTGGCCGTGGCTCACGGGCCCAGCTGCTCCGTGGCATGTGGGATCTTCCCGGACCGGGGCACGAACCCGTGTCCCCTGCATCGGCAGGCTTCACTGTTGTGGCCTCTCCCGTTGCGGAGTACAGGCTCCGGACGCGTAGGCTCAGTGGCCGTGGCTCACGGGCCCAGCTGCTCCGTGGCATGTGGGATCTTCCCGGACCGGGGCACGAACCCGTGTCCCCTGCATCGGCAGGCAGACTCTCAACCACTGCGCCACCAGGGAAGCCCTGTAGTAATACATTTTTCATTGAAGTCAAAGTTCCTAGTGCTTTACCTGTATCACTATAGATTTTTATTGTGTTGAAATGTGTCTTCTTCCCTGTTCCATTTTGTTCCACTTAATGATGTTTTATAGCTTTAATTATATTAAAAACCCTCCTCCACCCAATTAAGGCAAACATGAGACTTTACAGAGGAAATCCAAATCCCTCTTTGGTCCTAAGTAATTCATTTTTCCTATTTTTAGGGAAAGAAATATTTCAGCAACACTTTTGAAAAGAATTGGCAATGGGATAGAATTTCTTCTAATTTTAAAAAAGGTAAGTACTTTTCCCACTGAAAATACAGATTCTTATAAATATGAGATATAACTGATGGAGCCACATTCTATAAAGCCATGTACATAAGTACAGACACCAAACTCACATTGATAACCCTTTAAGAGATATTCTTTATGTAATATTCATAAAATGACCTATCTGAAGAATAAGGGGCTTTTGCTTTTGGGGTTATATGATTCAAATTAAATTTGAGTAACATCCTATTACGTTTACCCAGAAGTTTCAGTAGCTGCCACTAAGCCCATATTCATTTTGACAGAGCAGTACAACTGTAGCCTCCACCTGGTGGTTTTGATGAAGAAAAACTATTAGAAGGTATAGTGCTATCAATGGATTTCAACTGATAAAATCAATAAGAAGTTATTTTTGGCTAACTCAGAACTACTGGAAAATGGTGTGTAGAGTCCTAAAGAATAGGAAAAGGATGAAGAAGTTTTCCTGTTTCCTTACAGATACAGATGTGAGGAAGCATTCTTTGGCCAGTACAATACTCCAAGGATTAGTTTTGGTAATTAAACCCATTCACCTTTATTATGAATATTTATCTGTGTTTAAAATTTGAAGTCAGCCAGCGTGAAGAGCTCGAATCAGAATTAGTTTAATAAAACCATCCAGGGAGGCTATGTGATCTTGTAGAAAACACTAACAAGTCAACGAGATGGGTCTTAGTTACAGCTTTGTAACTGAGATCTATGCCTTACTCAGTGCCTCAGTCTACCCTCTGTAAAACGAGAACAATAAAGTTCCCTTCATCACAGGGTGGGCAAGACACCAACAATTCAGTACTGATGCCTTCACTGCTGTTGTCTGACCTACAGTGTGCTATGGCAGTGTGTTTGTGTATTTCTTCTGCTTGCTCTAATGCAACTGATCTTCCAGTTTTCCCCATGGATACATCAGCTCCAGACTCCCCTGCTACTCCCATTTTCCATGTGGGTCTAACTCAAATGGCTCTGACATGAATAACTTTACTTTTGGAAAAAAAGTTTGATTTCCCTTTAAAGATTTTTGGATTGTTAATATATTGTGTGCTTACATCACAGAGCCTACCATATATTAATGCTTTCTGAGAAGGTGAACATTCTCAGGCACTGATATTTAGTTAACTATTTCATTTTATTTTTATTTAGCCTTCCTAAATATGTATGCTCAGATTAGTATTAAAGTAGGCTTGTGAGGGATTACATTTCCAAATAACCAATTGCTGGACAGATACAGAAGTCAGCTAAGTAAAGAAGTGACAAATTTAAGGCTGATGTAAATCAAGTGGATGATTGAGGATAGATTTCAATTCTCAGATCAGTAAATAAGGTATCAGTAAAAAAAAAAAAAAACTTTTGTTTATCTATTTATTTCAGTTTTTCTTTAAACAGACTTAGCTATTAAGTATCCATAAGCCCTAATTAGTGGAAAGAGCACTGATTTTTGGAGTCAGACAGATTTGAGTTTGCATCTAAGTTTTGCTATTTATTAGCTAGGAGACCTGGACAATCTACATTTATTATCATTCCCGTGATTGGTGAAAGAAGTATAATAGAAGGTTGTGAAATTCAGTGTTGACATCTGCCCCCAACTTATCTTGGCTTTCTCCTCTCCTAATTCACTCTCTCCCCCTCATTCACTCATTCCAGCACACTGGATTTCTTGCAGTTTCACAAAAACATCAGGAATGTTCTCAATTAGGGATTTTGTGTTGACTGTTGCATTTGTCTTAGATTCTCATTCTTTAGATATCCACATGGCCTTCACCTTCACTGCCTTCATGTCTTTGTTCAAAGGTCTTTTTGTGTTTGGAGTCAGCCTTGATTCAAACCTATTTGCACTTGCAAACCCTGTTGCTCTATTTACACTTTTGAACCCTTCTCCTTGGCACTTTCCACTACGCTTTTTTTCTTTTTTTTCTTCCGTTTTTATTGAGATATAATTAATATACAGCACTGGGTAAGTTTAAGGTGTACAGCATAATGATTTGACCTATGGGCATTATGAAATTATTACCACAGTAAGTTTAGTGAACATCTGTCATCTCATATGGATACAAAATTAAAGACAAAGAAATAAAGTTTCTCCTTGTGATGAGAACTCAGGATTTACTCTCAACAACTTTCATATGTATCGTACAGCAGTGTTAATTATATTTATCATGTTGTTCATCATATTGCTAATACTTATTTATCTTATAATTTGAAGTTTGTACTTTTTGACTATCGTCCTCTAATTCCCCCTCTGCCTCTGGAAATCACGAATCTGATATCTATTTCTATGAGTTTGTTTGTTTTTGAAGTATAAATGATCTACAACACTATGTTAGTTCCTGGTGCACAACATAGTGATTCGAATTTCTGTATATTTCAAAATGATCACCACAATAGGTACAGTTACCATCTGTCACCATAGATACTACATAATTATTGACTATGTTCCCCACACTCTACATTAAATGTCTGTGACTCATTTATTTTATGACTGAAAGTTTGTATCTCTTAATCTCCCTCACCTATTTCTCTCCTCCTTCAATCCCCTCCTCCCTAACAACAACCTGTTTGTTCTCTGTACTGTGACTCTGTTTCTGTTTAGTTATATTTATTCTTTTTTTTTTTTAGATGTCACATATAAATGAAAATGTGTAGTATTTGCCTTTCTCTGTCTGACTTATTTCACTTAGCATAATACCTTGTAGATCTATCCATGCTGACACAAATAGCAAGATTTCATTCTTTTTACGGATGAGTAATATTCCATCGTATATACATATATACCACATCTTATTTATCCATTCATCTATTGATGAGCACTTAGGTTTCTTCTGTCTATTGGCTATTGTAAATAATGGTACAATGAACACATGAGTACATATATCTTTTTGAATTAGTGTTTTTGTTCTCTTCAGATAAATACACAGGAGGGGAATCTCTGGATGATATAGTAGTTCTATTTCTAATTTTTTGATAAATCTCCATATTGTTTTCCATACTGGCTGCACCAATTTATATTCCCACCAACAGTGCCTGAGGGTTCCATTTTTTTCCACATCCTTGTCAACACCTGTGATTTGTTACCTCTTGAGAATAGCCATTCTGACAGGTGTAAAGTGATATCTCATTGTGGTTTTGATTTGCATTTCCCTGATGATAAATGATATAGAGCATCTGTTCATGTGCCTGTTGGCCATGTGTAAGTCTGCTTAGGAAAACCATCTATTCAGTTCCTCTATTTTTCAATTGGATTGCTTGTTTTTTTTGATGTTGAGTGGTATGAGTTCTTTGTATATTTTGGATATTAACCCCTTATCAGATATATAATTTGGAAATATATTCTCCCACTCAGTAGGATGCTTTTTCATTTTGTTGATAGTATCCTTCACTGTGAAGAGGCTTTTTAGTTTGATGTATTTATTTTTGATTTTGGTCCTCTTGCCTGAGGAAGGGAAATATCCAAAAAAAATATTGATAAGACCAATGTCAAAGAGAATACTGAATATGATTTCTTCTATAACTTTTAAATTTTCAGGTATTTCATTTAAGTCTTTAATCCATTTTGAGTTTATTTTTGTATATGGTGTGATGACGTAGCCCAGCTTGATTATTTTGCATGTAATTGTCCAGTTTTTCCAACACCATTTTTTTTTTTAACATCTTTATTGGGGTATAACTGCTTTACAATGGTGTGTTAGTTTCTGCTTTATAACAAAGTGAATCAGTTATACATATACATATGTTCCCATATCTCTTCCCTCTTGCGTCTCCCTCCCTCCCACCCTCCCTATCCCACCCCTCCAGGCGGTCACAAAGCACTGAGCCGATATCCCTGTGCCATGCGTTTGTTAGTATATATATGTCCATGACTGTCTCTCACCCTGTCACAGCTCACTCTTCCCCCTCCCCATATCCTCAAGTCCGTTCTCCGGTAGGTCTGTGTCTTTATTCCTGTCTTACCCCTAGGTTCTTCATGACATTTTTTTTTTTCTTAAATTCCATATATATGCCAACACCATTTTTTGAAGAGGCTGTATTTTCCCCATTGTATATTCTTGTCTCCTTTGTTGTAGATTAATGGCCCATGTAAGTGTAGGTTCATTTCTGGGCTCTCTATTCTGTTGCATTGATTTATGTGTCTGTTTTTGTCCCAGTACCATACCGTTTTGATTACTGTAACTTTGTAGGATGCTTTAAATCAGGGAGAATGATACCTCAGCTTTGTTCTTCTCCCTTAAGATTGTTTTGGCTATTTGGGGTCTTTTATGTTTCCATACAAATTTCAAAATTATTTGTTTTAGTTTTGTAAAAAATACCATTGATATTTTGATAGGGATTGTATTGAATCTATAGATTGTCTTGGGTAGTATGGTCATTTAAACAATGTTAATTCTTCTAATCCATGAACACAGTATATCTTTCCATCTTGTGTATCATCTTCAACTTCTTTCCTCAGTGTCTTACAGTTACAGGTCTTTTACCTCCTTGTTAGATTTATTCCTAGGTATTTTATTCTTTCTAGTGCAATTGTAAATGGTATTTTTTCCCTTAACTTCTCTTTCTGATACTTCACTGTTAGTGATAGAAATGCAACAGATATCTGTATATTACTTTTATTTCCTGCAACATTACCAAATTAATTGATGTGTTCTAGCAGTTTTTGGTGGTATCTTTAGTATTTTCTATGTATAGTATCATGTCATCTGCCAACAGTGAGTTTTAATTCTTCCTTTCCAATTTGGATGAATTTTATTTTTTTCTTGTCTGGTTGCTGGGTCTACGACTTCTAATACTATATGGAATAAAAGTGGCAAGAATGGGCATCTCTGTCTTGTTCCTCATCTTAGAGGAAAAGCTTTCAGCTTTTTGCCATTGAGTATAATGTTAGCTGTGGGCTTATCATATATGGCTTTTATGTTAAGGTATGTTCTCTCTATATCCAGTTTGTTGAATTTTGTTGAAAGCTTTCTCTGCATCTATTGAGATGATCATATGATTTTTATTCTTCAATTTGTTAATGTGCTGTATCACATTGATTTGTGGATATTGAACCATCCTTTCACCCCTGGGATAAATCCCTTTTACTCACAAAGGATGATTAATGTGTTATTGAATTCAGTCTGCTAATATTTTGTTGAGGATTTTTGCATCTATTTTCATCAAAGATATTGGCCTGTAAGTTTTTTTTTTTTGTGATAACTTTGTCTGGTTTTGGTATCAGGGTGATGCTGGCCTCATAGAATGAGTTCAGAAGTGTTCCTTCCTCTGCAATTCTTTGGAATCATTTGAGAAGGATGGGGGAACTCTTCTCTAAGTGTTTGGTAGGATTCTTCTGTGAAGGCTTCTGGTCTGGAACTTTTGTTTGTTATTGTTGAGAGGTTTTTTAAAATTAATGATTCAATTTCATTATTGGTAATTGGTCTGTTCATATTTTCTCTTTCTTCCTGATTCAGTCTTGGGAGATTGTATACTTCTAGAATTTTATCCATTTCTTCTAGGTTGTCCATTTTATTGGCATATAATTGTTCACAGTAATCTCTTATGATCCTTTGTATTTATGTCGTGTTGTTTGTAACTTCTTTTTCATTTCTGATTTTATTTAATTCTGCCTGCTCTGTTTTTTCCTTTGAGTCTGGGTAAAGATTTACCAATTTTGTTTATCTATTGTTTTTTTTTAGTTTTTATTTCATTTGTTTCTGCTTTGATCTTTCTATGTGGATAGAAATGGTTTTACTATTTATATGTGGATATAAATTATTTCAGTACTTTTGACTTTTAACCTTTCTGCTAGCTTTATATGTGGTTGATCGATTACCTTTACTGTATATTTGCATTTACCAATGGGAGTTTTCCTTTTGTAATTTTTATATTTCAAGTTGTAACCTTTTCTTTTCTGCTTAGAGAAGTCCCTTTAACATTTCTTGTAAAGTTGGTTTCTTGGTGCTGAACTCTTTAAGCTTTTGCTTGTCTGTAAAACTCTTGATATCTCCTTCAAATCTGAATGATAGCCTTTCCAGGTAGAGTGTTCTTCATTGTAGATTTTCCCTTTTTTCACTTTAAATATATCTTATAACTCCTTCTGGCCTGAAGAGTTTCTGCTGAAAAGTCAGCTAATAGCCGTATTGAAGTTCTCTTGTGTTTAACTTGTTGATTTTCCCTTGCTGTTTTTAATATTCTCTCTTTATTTTTAATTTTTGTCATTTTAATTACAGTGTGTCTTTGTGTGCTTCTCTTAGGGTTGATCCTGTTTGGGATTCTCTGTGCTACTGGACCTGGATGTCTGTTTCCTTTCCTAGGTTAAGAAAGTTTTTAGCTATTACATCTTCAAATATGTTCTCTGCCCGTTTCTCTCTCTCTTCTCCTCCTGGGACCCCTAAAAGGTGAATGTTAGTATGCTTGATGTTGTCCTAGAGGTTTCTAATACTGTCCTCATTTTTTAAATTCTTTTTTCTTTTTTCTGTTCTGCTCTAGTGATTTCCACTATTCTGTCTTCCAGTTTGTTGTTCCATTCCTCTGTATAATCTAATATACTGTTGATTACTTCTAGTGTATTTTTTAAATTTCATTTATTGTATTATTCAGGTGTGTTTGGTTCTTCTTTATGTTTTCTAACTCCTTGTTAGGTACTTTTAACTTCTCACTGTGTTCATCCATTCTTCTCCCAAATTTTTTGAGCAACTTTATGATTATTGCCTTGAACTCTTTCTTAGGTAGATTGTTTATCTCAATTTCACTTAGTTCTTCTTCTGGGGTTTTATCTTATTCCTTTGTTTGGAACATGTTCCTCTGTCACCACATTTTGCCTAATTTACTGTTTCTATTTCTATGTATTTGGTAGGATGGTTATGTTCCCTGATTTTCGAGCAGTGGCCTTATATAGGAAATGTGCTATGGCATCCAGCAGCACACTCCCCTCTGGTCACCAGAGCTATATGCTTCAAGGGTGCCCTCCATGTGAGCTGCATGGGCCCTTCTGTTGTGGCAAGCTGACTACTATGTGTAGTCTGGTAGGCGTGGTTGAACCCAAGTCTGGTTGGTTGCCAGGCCCTGCCTTGGCCAGAAGCTGCCAGCCACTGGTGGGTAGGGCAGGGTCATGAGTTGGCTGGCTATGGAGCCCTGGGGGTGGGGGGCATGTCTCAAATCTTGTGTTGGTCTGTTAGTAGATAGGGCCATGTCCTGGGATGCCCCAGGTCTGAAGTCCACCTACTGGTGGATAGGGCTGGTTCCTGACATGGCTGGCTGTGGGTCCAGGGTGTCTTGGAGCTGGTGTCAGCCCATTGGTGACCAGGGCTGGGGGCCAGGGTATTCCGAGGTGGTGCCTTCCCACTCCCACTGGTGGATAAGCTGTGTCTTGACACAGCTGGCTGTAGGTCCGCAATGGTCCAGGGCTTGTAACTATTCCCTCATGGGATTGGCTGGGGACAGGTGTTCCTGGAGCTGGTGCTTGCCCAGTGGTGGGCAGAGCTGGGTCTTAGGGTCTCTGGCTGCAGGATCCATGTGTCCCAGAGATGGTGTTGACCTGCTGGTTGGTGGGTCTAAGTCCAAGGGCTGGCTGTGGAGCCCTGGATGTCCTGGGGCTAGTACTGGCCACTGGTGGGTAGTGCTGGGTCCTGGGCCCTCTTGTATGAAGGACTGGGTCCTGGGGCTGATGGGGGCTCAAGGATTCCTATGGCAGCTGACCTGCTGGTTGGTGGGGCTGCGTCTGCACCCAGCTGGCTGTTTGGTTTCGGGTGCCCCAGGACTGATGCTGACGAGCTGGTGGGTGGGGCCGGGCTCCAGTATTAATAAGCTAGAGGGAGGATTTCAAAATGACGCTTGCCAGCACAAGTGTCTTCATGGCAAAATGAGCTCCCCAAAATGTGTGCTGCCAGCATCTATATCCTCAGGGTGAGGATCCTAGTTGTCTCCTGCCTTTCTGCGAGGCTCTCCAAGATCAAGCGAGTGGATCTGACCCAGACATCTTTAAAATTGCTGCTTCTGCCCTGGGTCTTAGTGGATGTGAGATTTTGTGTGGTCCCTTTAAGAGTGGAGTCTCTAGTTCCCACAGCTATGGAAACACTGGCCTTCAAAGCCAAACGTCTGGGGCTTACTTTCCTGGTACAGGACCCCTGGCCTGAGGCATCTGATGTGGACCTCGCTCCTTGGGGAGAACCTTTGCGATTGTAATTATCGTTTTATTTGTGGGTCACCTATCTGGGGGTGCGGGTCTTGACTATACTTTATCTCCATCTCTCCTACCATCTTGTTGTGACTCCTTTATATCTTTATTCATAGAAGATCTTTTCTGCTAGTCTTCAGATCATTTTCATTGATAGTTGCTCTGTAAATAGTTGTAATTTTGTTGTACCTATGGGAGGAGGTGAGTTCAGGGTCTTCCTACTCTGCCATCTTGGCCACTATTCTGCTTTTTTATTTTCATAAGATTTATCACCTTCTAAAAAACAAAACTTATTTTATTTATTATGATTATTATTTGTGTCCCTTTAATCAGATGTAAGTTCAATGAGGGCAGGACTTTGCTCACTACTGAATCTTTACAGACTGCAGTAGTTCCTGGCACATAGTAGGTGATCAATACATATTTTTAAACAAATGAATGGATATTTTAATATTACATATGGACATAATAAAGTCCAAATTGTGAGATGCCAATGATTAAAGAAAAGACTGCATACTTCTTACCAATTATATGAAATAATAAGTGCAAAAAGATCTAGAGAAAGAAGTCAGTGTAATATCCCTTGTAGAACATACACTCTACGAGGACTTTTGTTTGTTTACTGCTGAGAGATTGAACATACAAATGGTCAATGGTCAGACCATACATAAAAAAGAAACTTTAACCTACAACCTGCAGCAAACTGCCTATGAAACCAATCTCCTTGTCTATAATAAACAACCCAGGAAGCCCACCTGCAATAAGTCACACTTGCAGAAAGCCTGATTGTTACCTCTAGTGACAGTCTAGGAAGCTAAACAATAACTTGTGCAACAATCAGCCCAGCATGGCCAGGACCTGATTAATAATTGACAGCTTCCCTAATTTTTGTCCCTGCTTCCAACTTAAAATCAACCATAGAAAGTCAAATATGTACCCCTAACCAATCACAGAGGATGTCCTGCTTCTAGTTGGCCCACCTGTAGCTTCCCCATGCCAACAGCTTCCAATCAGGGCACACCTGAAGCCTTCCCCTTTAACATGATAAAGCTTTTCCATTTGTCTTTGAATCTCTGCCAAAGTGCAGGTGACAGGTGACGGTGGCTGACTCCCTTACTCTAGCAAGCTCAGAATAAGCAGCCGTTGCTTTACTCCTTTGGTTGGTCTTTGTTTATTTCCACACTAGTATATCCTGAACTCCTAGAACAAAGCCGAACACATAGTAGGTACTCAATGAACGTTTGTTAAATGAATACATGGATGGAAGACTAATATCATTGATGAAAATTTCATATAATATGGTAACTTTTTTTTTAACTTGCCTTCAAAGGAAAAATAGGAATTGTTGCTATACACTTTTCTTCTTAGGTTGTTCAAGGCTATCTTACCTCTCTCGAAGAAAAAGAGAAAACTGTGCCATAGTAGTAGAAGATAGAGCTTTTGATGTGACTCAAGAAAGGATGATAAAGTATAGCATCTGAGGGCAAGTTTTCCTTTGCATTCTGCTCATTGATTTATCTTTGAGATTCTGAGCTTTAAAGTTTATGTGGTGAAAAAGTATCTCCTTCTCTCCATTCCTTCCTTATCCTATCTCTCAGAGTTCTCACGATCCATATGTAGTCCGAGGAAGCTAGGGGCTTGGAGTCAAAATCCCAGTTAGTAAAAGAATGTGACTGTCTGTAGTCTCTGTGTACTGACTGACAAGTGTAAAGGAAGGGTGTCTGTGGCCATAGTAGGTGGCAGGTAGGAAATTCAGGGACTGTGGAATATTGGTTATCTTTTTATTATTTTCTACTACAAATACTTTCCCTGCTTTCTCCAGTAAAACTTATGGAGAGGTACAGGGCTAGAAATGAAAAAGGTGACTGGGTTGAACATTGGGAATCATTGAAAAACATGGTCTGTAGATGACAATCAGATTTTTAAAAGGAGTTTGTTTGTATATGATATATGTGCAGTAGGGAGCAGGGAAACAAGTTCGTAAGAAAGAAGAGAATACAGTACAGTGGTGTTTTAGGAAGTCTTATCTGGCAGCCAGTGGCATTTGCTTTAGCACTCATGATTTCAGTAAAATTAAACAGAATAGGTGGCATTACCTCAAATTAATTTATCTTAAATAACTTTCTGGTGACTGTTTTGGATCAAATGCAAGGAGAGAAATTCAGAGAAGATAAAAATAAGTCAATCTTTTACTTTCAACATCAATCTTTTCTCATAAAATATTATGAATTCATTTTATATTACAATGTAGTTTAATTTTTTGGCAATGAATTAGGGCAGGCAACTCAGGTTGTATCCCTAGGAAAGAGATAATGTGTATTTCAGACTATTAGGGAGTTTATGCAGTGCACAAAGTGAGTTTTTCAAATATTAATTGTGTGTGTGTGTGTGTGTGCGTGTGTGTGTGTGTGTGAGAGAGAGAGAGAGAGAGAGAGAAAGAGAAAGAGAAAGGGAGAGGAGGGTGAAAAATGCATCACTGTATTTCTTCTGAAAATTCAGTTAGAGATAGTTAATGGCTTAACAGGGAATAGAGTTTCAGATTTGAGAAAACCAGTATAGCTCACCCACCGTATCCTTTTATATACATTTAGTAAATGTCTATATAACTGAATTTTAGGATCTTTGTTCATATTTTTGAGACACATTCAATGGCCAAGTAGAGAGAGGAGCTTGCTGAGTGACTTAGCAAATCTAATTGCATTAAAATTTGTAGTTAGTACCAAAAGATAATTCTCCTTTCACAGGTAGTGTTTAACAACTTTTTTCATAGGCACACCAGAAACTCAACCCAGATAACTTTCATTATAAATGTTTTCTGGAGATACCATTATAAAAAGGAACATTTGATCTACTATAGTTGGTTTTCAGATATTAAAGTGCTGCTCTGAGCTTTTGGGCTCCTGGTAATCAAAATACTAAGAACTGCAAACAACAGCATTCTGTGCTCAGAACCCCCCAGCAGCTATTCTATACTGAGAAGAGCACTGAAGACTCATTTATCAGTGTTCATAGTCGGGTTGAGTTAGGTAAAAACATTTTAATGATACTAGAGATTATATTGTAATAAGAATTTCTTGGGAAACCTGAAGTTAGGTGTGGCATAAGGCTTGTTTGAAAAGTATATAGAACTGCTGTAATATCATCTAAATTTTATTTTTAGTTCAACATTTATGCTACACATCTCTAGGAACTTGTGATCAAAAGAAATAGGTTTAAACTAAACCATCTAACCTTCTAGCTGTGTGAACCCTGATTATATTTCCTCCCCGTTTTGAGTTTGTGTGTTCCTTACTCCTTAAGGGTAAGTAAGACCTGTGGCCTAGGGCAGTGGTAAGCATGAAATAAAGCAGTTTTTTAAGTACTAAAATAGTATCTGATATGTAATAGCATCTTAGTAAATGAATTAAATAGAGTAAATAATGTGAACATCTGAATAAAAGAATGAATCATCAAAATAAGTCTCTTATAATGAATAC
This sequence comes from Neophocaena asiaeorientalis asiaeorientalis, assembly GCF_003031525.2. Lineage (NCBI taxonomy): Eukaryota > Metazoa > Chordata > Mammalia > Artiodactyla > Phocoenidae > Neophocaena > Neophocaena asiaeorientalis. Next base: position 9,029,684 of record NW_020185337.1, on the reverse strand, counting down.
TGATAAAGTGCAAGGTTCCCTTACCTCATTACTGTGCTTCTGACACCACTTAAGAGGCTCACAGAGAGTTTAGAAGAGCACAATACTTTGGGAAGACCTCCTGGATTCTCTGAAGTTTTTAATCCCACTTTTGTGATTGAATGAATGTGCATTTATATCACTTATCAAATACTGTATATATTTGTTTATGTTATTTGCCTCTTCCATTAAAATACCAAGCAAAAGTGTTAATAAATATTTGTGGAGTAAAATATCTTATGGCTCTGATCATTGAGCACAGTTTGAATCATATAGTAGGAACTAACTGAATACTTATTGGAGTAACATCTCACAGGCAAATAGTAATTGACTGAATGAATAAAGTCTTTGTGCATTTAACTCAGGTGTGTTAACTCAAAATATGAACAACAAAAACATCCAGCTTTGTCTAATGGATATGTACAGAAGCTTAAATCTGCAGAATATATGGAAGTTCTGCCAAATTATCTCATTAATTTCAAGTGATTAGGAGCAACCAAACCACACTATATGACCACATTGACACTAATTTTAAAAAAACAACAAAATGTAACCAGAAAAATACATTTATCTTTCAATTAAGAAAAGCTTTATCTTATGAGTAAAAACCATAAAGTAAGTTAGAAAATATTTATAAGAATAATGTAAAAGCTATATATTCAAGTGTTTGGTATACAACCAAAGCAATACTTAGAGTGGAATATAAAACCTTAATATTTTTATTATAAAAGAAGAAAGTTTGAAATTAATTAGATAATCATCTTACCTAAGGAGTTTAAAATGAATAGAATAAAAAGAAGAAAAGAAATAATAAATATAAAATCTGATACTAATGAAGGAGAAAATAAATATCTGAATGGTCTGTAACCTTTAAAGAACTTAAATCACCAGTTAAAAAAGCTTCTCCCATAGCAAATTCAAGGATGAGCTTGGTTTTACAAGAGGGTTCTACCAAACTTTCAAGAAAAAAATAATTCTAACATTAAATACTCTTTAATAAAAGTGAAAAAGAAGGAATTTTGTCAAATACTATAATAGTTGATAAATGCAAAACAATATAATTTATATATTATATGGCATATTAATAAAATAGACATTTGTGACATGTCACTGCATCTAAAACCTTAAAAAGTTCCAGTACTGTTGCCACTGAGTGCTCCTTCTTTATCCTGTCCTGCTGCCTCTCTCAGGGGTAAATAGTACCCTGAATTTTGTATTTTTTATAATAGAGTTTTAAAAAATTGAGGCATTTAGTAAAATGCACAGACATTTTGACAAGTAACTACACATATGTAAATAAGATAAAGTATCCTTCCATTATACAAAATAATTATATCAAATATACCAAATAATTCTCTCCTTCCACCAAGACAACCACTGCTTTTCTGATTTCTATCACTACAGGTTAGTTTTGTCTGCTCTTGACCTTTATATCAAAGGACTTATACAGCATTATTCACATGTATGTGTGTTTCTTTTGAGATTCGTCCATCTTGTCTTAGTAGATCATTCTTTTTTATTGCTAAGCAATATCCCAGTGTATAAATATACCACTGTTTGTTCGTCTATTTTCCTGTTGATGGAATCCCAAACTGTTTTTAGTTTGGGGTTGTTATGACTAAAAGTGATATGAATATCCTTATACACAGCTTTTTATAGACATATTTTAACATTACTTGTTTAAATATTTTGAAGTCGAACTACTGTACCGATGTGTATGTGTATCTTCTTTGTAAGAAGCTTTCAAACTGTTTTCCAAAGTACTTGTACCATTTTACATTCACACTAGAAATTTATGAACATTTCAGTTGCTCTGCTTGCAATGGAATTTTGGATGTTGCCATTCAAGTGTGTGCAAAGTGGTATCCCACTGGAGTTTTAATCTGTATTTCCCTGATAAATAATAAGGTTGAACAACTTTTCAACTGCCTGAATGATTTACAAAAGAGTTTCTAAAAGAGAATTTTGCTTATTTTGGATATAAATTTTAAAAATAATCCTGAGTAGTTTGGGATTAAAAAGATGGCTTCCAGCTTGTCTTCATTACTTTCTTAGATATCGACAGATTTCTGAGTATATGATGTTTCTCTCGCCTCTCTTAAAAATAAGGAAATCCCATAGAAATATACAAATGATTCAGGTCAAAGTGTGAGGGAAAGCTTCACATGCAAACAAAAAGGTGTTAATAAACTTTAAATTGTGACCCCTCATCTGACCAGAAAAGTACTGCCCAAAACAACACTTAATGTATGCGGGAGAAATAAAATTATAAATTCCAACAGAATTTGGAATTTATAGTTCCAAACTAGCCTGCCTAGAGCTTGATAACAACACCCCATTATGTGATTTGAAATATTTTGTAAATAAATAGAATGCTATGTAACTGCTTATCTCCAAATACAAAATGATGAGTTAGATTATAAATTCACTTAAATTGAATAGAGCTCTTGTTTCTATTGGCTTATTGAGACTAGTAAGGCCTATGTAAATTTACAATGCAAGAATTCATACATTTCCAGAAACAAAAAAAAAAACTTTAAATACTTGTTGGGCTATAAGTCAAGGGAAAAAAAACGAACTTTAAAATAATGACCTTGATTGCTAAATTAGAAGATAAGAAGCACAGAAAGGTCATTGATATCAGACAAATAGCCAGGAAAAAAACAAAAAACAAAACCCAAAAAACCTAAGAATTTTCGTACTTCAAAATATACTTTAAAGATGAAATCTGAATGAAGTCTACAATTTAATTAATATAATGCATTAATGTTAATTACTTAGTTTCGACAACTGAACCCAGGCTATATAAGATGTTAACATTAGGGGAAACTGAGGGAAAGGTGCACAGGAACTCTGAACAATACTATATGCAACTTTTTTGTAAATCTAAAGGTATTCCAAAATTATAAGTTTATTTAAAATTATGTATTTAGAGAGAGATAAAGGAAATGTGGCAAAATATTAATAATTGGTGAGTCTAGGTGACAGGTATATATGGCTGTTTACTGGCCAACTTTTCAACTTTTCTGTAGGTTTAAAATTTGTCAAAATCAAGTGTTAAAAGAAAAAAGAAAATCATGTTAGGAAAAACAAAACAAAAGAAAAGAATTGAAAATTTTTATTTACTATATAAATCTTGAAAACGGTTAAGACTATTTCTTATTCAGGTGACTTTTTGGACAATTTATACTGGTTTAATAATTTTGATTTAAAGCAATATATGCCATCTGATTTTATCACAATGTGGGAAAAATAATATTAACACGCTTTATTTTATTTAGCAGTGTTTGGTTTATAAAAGACAAGTATATTTGTTCATAAAAAGCTTAATTCTTCTGAAAATTTTAATCTCCTAAACTGATTTTATGGGTAAATAATTTATTGTTTCCAAAAAACGGTTAATAAAATTTGAACGTTTAACTAAATTAAATTATAATAACAGTATTGTCTAAACTACTATTAAACTGTTTATCATGCTGCAAATCAATAAGACTATTCCAAATACACTATCTGGGTAAATATTTTATACAGTAAAAAGTGGCTGTCAGTTAGTAGGCTGAAAGGATATAAGATACCTTAGTGTCTTAGTGTACATGTTTATAATTAACCTTCACAAAGGTAAAAGCAATATAATGCCTGTTTCATGATTCAGTCAGGTATTGCCATAATAATACTGCTTGTCTATCCCCAGACTCAGTGGATTAAAGGAATATTTATTTCCTTGCTCATATGTCTGCAGGTAGTCTGTACATTAGCTGGGCTGGGCTGAACCCCCAGCTCTGGGATTCAGGCCCCAGGTTCCAGGCTCCGTGATGCAACTGTATTTGTTCTGGGGTATAGACTGTCGGGCATCGGCTACCTGGGACATGCATCTCTCATAGCATATCACCGGAGCGTATGCCCTAACATGAAAGGACATTTCTAGCCTCTGCTCCCCTCATGTACACTAATATCCCAATAGCCAAAGCCAGGTATGTGGCTATTCCCAGGTCAAAGGGCAAAGAGATACACTTCACTCACCATGAGGCCATGGAGAATGTGTGAAAAAAAAAATCACAGCAGATCAGTGAATAATTGGAAACAGTAATTTAGTCTGCCTTATGCGGATATGTATAATGGTGTACGATTGTTTCTGGAATACTGCTACTCTAACGTGCTTGTATGTAATGGACAATTTTCAGTTTACTCCCTGGTACTCTTTGGCCTATGGCAGAAGTTAGTAATTGCAGTTAAGAGTTGAAACCAATATTGGTGGTTGAGGCTCTAATAAATTCAAAAGTTGCAAAGAAATATAAATGTGTATAGAAGATAATGGGCTTGACTTTCGTTCATGAAAGGAAAAAGAGGGTAAGTAAATAAAATGGTTGGTTATACTAGAAAGTGAAAGATAATAGACTAAGACAGATTGGGGCTCTACAGTAAAATGTGGAATATCCGAGGTAAAGTTTATCTTGTAGTACCTGCAGGAGTGACTTAAAAAAAATGAACAATAAAATTTATCTAGTTTTGACAGAGTTGGCCAGTGTGATGAGTTTATTTTAAAGAAAGTTGTGGTTTCCACACACAACTGTTGTCATTGTTCTCTTCCTTCATCATCCTTCCCCCTGCTGCCCGCCCCTGGGTGACTCATCATCCCTTATTGATTTCGTGAATTCTGACTACACCTCCACGTATCATCCTCTTAGTTAATTCTTTACAAGTTAAATCCTTAGAGGGTAACATCTGTTCCCCGCTGGGACCTTGACTATTATGTATTTATCTGTTTGTCTTGTTTTAGTTTCGCCACATTTTAATGTTTAGATTTTACTTTATATCCATCTATGGGAGTTGTTTAGAGTAGAGGAAAAAGCTCAAAGTGTAATCTTATAATGTCATTTTTTAGATAAAAAAAATTATGTCCTCAGTGATTATTTTGGAACACATATCTATTTAATTAAATGTTTCTCTATGATTTTTTTCCATCTGTCATTCAAGAGACTGAAGTTGAAATCAAAATAAACATATTAAAAATTAGTTACCTTGTCTTTTTTTTTTCAGAAGGAACAAACCAACAAAACTCTCCAATTTCCTTGCAAGTTAGGATCGTTTAAAGAATGTTCTACTTATGTTATCCCTTTCTTTGACTCCCACTGCTTCCTTCTGCTCTGGTACAAGCTGGTATCTGATAAGAGGACCCATGGAAATACTCTGAGCCTCGTTGAAAAAAGAGATCACACTTGCGTTTGCAGCTTTAGACATTTTGTGATGAGTTTCAGACCTAAAGTTAGACTGATCTTAGGTGTCTGGGTCTGTGGTGAAGGAAATATTTCTGCATTTGATAGAAGATGCTTTGACAGCCCTTCACTTCTTTGCCTTGAAGCAAGAAAAATATTCTTAAAGGGAATATTTCTCAGGATCATTGCTATCTGTCAATCAGAAATATGAGGAACTAATGAACAACCCCTAATTTTGACAATTTAATGAGGTGGGAAGTACACAAAGTCACGACGTAAGACAAACCTGGGTGCAAATCCAACCTGAACAATTTATTTGTTGGAGGAGGTTATCAAGAGGACTTGACCACTGGTTGACCTGCGACCTGGACCCAGGCAATGGGAGGCTCCTTGCCCCCTCCCCATTCTTGGAATGTATGTTCTGTCCCAAATGTTCATAATGGGAGCCGTTGTCAAGTACGCAGCCTTGAGAGAGCAATGTGTTGTTGAGACCACATGGACGTTATATATGACTGAATCCAGTTAAGGCTGCTATATAAACTTTTAAGACTCTGGCAGGCAGAGGTGAAGATCTACTCGTCTCATGGTGGTGGAGACAAGCCTGGTAAGTAAGTTCCTTGCTTATTAGAACTGCCGCCCAGGAATCTGGAGTGGTTGCCTCTTTCTTCCCTCACTCCTCGTCCTCTGTGTTTGAGGGCCAGTTTGTGAACAGCATTATTTCACCTTTCCCCATCTCCTCTTTTGCAGAGTAATGCCTACCTTCCCCTGCTATGTCATGTAGGAAAGGATTACTAAAGAACATTTTGGCTAAACCTCTTATTTACAGAAGAATTTTATTAAACTAGGCTGAATAGAGCTTCAGAATTCCCTGTATCCTGATTATCTTCAGCCCCGCCTTGTTCCTTGCTACCTGGTAACCTTGAGCAAGTCGCTTAAACTGCATTGTTTCAGTTTCTTCATCTTCTAAAGGAGTTTACATGTACCATGTACCCATTGCCTGGCTCATAGGAGGTACTCAGTAAATTCTTATTATTAAATAAGAATAATAATTATTATGACTATTTTCTTATTAGAGAAAGCACATTTATGAGTGATATTATTGAAACAGGGTAAAGAGGCATTAAGAGATAATATTGAGAAGAAGAAATACTTAGGAAGTAAGAATAAGTTGCATTTTGGCTTTAATGTAATTATTTTTTTTCTCTTTTAAGATTTTGTTGTGCTACCTTAACACTGAGTTCACCTGGATAAAACACTTACAAGGTGGTGATTTGCCTGTCCACCAGATGCCTAGGGATAAGCCCACACAGGATAGTCAACAAGAGGTGAAGGCCATTTTAACTTGGTGAAATACTGGCATTCTTATGTTCACTCTTTTAGTCCTCTGGATAATAGAGTTATAACATTCATCCACCTCATGAAGGTGTTGACAAAGTACATTAACTTATTTCATTTTAGAAATACATATTAAAATATCTGTTCTTAAAAAATTATTTGTTAAAAGAAAAATCAATCTCTTCTGTTGCAAACAGACAAAAAGATAGATTTTCCTGCATCTCTTGACAGTGATTTTGGGGTTTTCATGAATTTTGAAAGCTTATGAATAAAGAAAAAGGTGTAATCCCAGCAGTGAGTAGGAAGTTTATGATGACATATGGATGGATGTCAGCAAGAATCAAGAACATTCCTGCAGAGATAAGGGGAGGCATCGTGTGGGAGGAACTCACTCAGCTGTCTCAGGGTGCTGTGGATAGACCATCTTGAGTATCACCGAAGTTCTGGATTCTGCCATATATTTTTCATATACTAACCATGATAAAAAGCCCCTTGGGGACTTTAATTTTTAAGTGTCTTTCATTCTGATAAATTAAAACTCCTCCCTTCAAGTAGAAGAGTTTTTGTACTACTATGAATGAGAATAAAAGCAACGGCAGCAAAAATAACAAAAATAATATCAGCTTAATACATTGCCCTCCTGTGCCAGGCCCTAGTCATCTCGTTGAGTGTCTCAGCAAACCTGTGAAGAAGGTATTATTATCCTTATTACGTATGTGGAAATGGGGGCTCAGGAAGTTAAGAAATCTCACCACAGTCACATGGGTTGGAAAGGATAGGACTAGGATTCAAACACAGATTTACCGCTTTTCAAAGCTGATTTTTAAATTTTTTTTGCAGTACGCGGGCCTCTCACTGTTGTGGCCTCTCCCGTTGCGGAGCACAGGCTTCGGACGCGCAGGCTCAGTGGCCATGGCTCACGGGCCCAGACGCTTCGTGGCATGTGGGATCTTTCCGGACCGGGGCACGAACCCGTGTCTCCTGCATCAGCAGGTGGATTCTCAACCACTGCGCCACCAGGGAAGCCCTCAAAGCTGAATTTTTAATCCCTGTACAATGCCATAAACAACTGGTTTATAGTTTCCATTTCTTCTTAAAACAATAATCTTAAAGTGCTTTTTATAGTTAGCATTCAGGATTGTCTATCAGCAATAGGAATAATGGACATAACACTCATAGATTCTATTGGCTTCAGTTGCTACTCACTGTTTATCCTTTTGGAAATGTTCCAAGAAAATACACCAAGAAAGCCAAGTTGCACAGAAATAACAATAGAATATTGGTTAAATATGATTATAAAGCACTTCTCTTTTATGATAAACAAGTCACATTTTTTAAGATGGTACAAATTATAAACATTTTTGAAAAGAAATTACTTATTTTTAGTGTTTCCTGAAATATACTTAAGTTTCAAAAATTCTGATACAAACCCCTGAATCTTTAATTAGAAGACAGAAGATACGCTGACATGACATATACAGGTTAAATTATGAATTATCTTTTAATTCTTCCTTGTTTTCCTCTTAGCCCCCCAAACATCCTTTTTTCATACTTTCATTTTAGACTTTAATTTCTAAAATGCTTGGCTGAGACTTTTCTTGATGTACAGAAAAGCAGGTTAATAATGGCAAGATCCTCAGTTTAGAGTCTCAGATATGTCAAGTACATAAAAGCATATGCATGGTGAGTGAGAAGTTTTCATAAATAATTATGGTGTCTTAGTATCAGTCTCAGAAATCCTTCTTAGTTGTAAAAACACTTAAGATTCAGAAAGAACCAAGTTAGTTAATGCATGCTTCACTTATTTAACTCACAAAGACATATGAACAAAGATTATGAACATTGATTCATTTTTTTTTTTTTTTTTTTTTTGCCGTGCGCGGGCCTCTTACTGTTGTGGCCTCTCCCGTTGTGGAGCACAGGCTCCAGACGCGCAGCCTCAGTGGCCATGGCTCACGGGCCCAGCCGCTCTGCGGCATGTGGGATCTTCCCGGACCGGGGCACGAACCCGCGTCCCCTGCGTCGGCAGGCGGACTCTCAACCACTGCGCCACCAGGGAAGCCCTGATTCATTCTTAATTGAAAATTTAAACCTAAGAGAGAATAGCTTGCTTGATATCTTTTAATTTTACTTTTGAATATTAAGCAAGATCATTATCACCATAACTATGTGTGCAGAATAACATCTGACCCACCTTTAAAGAACTACTTCTCAAAATATTCAGATTTTTTGGCCTATGTCAGTTTTTCTGCTAATATCTCAGAAGAAATGTTCCTTTAGGTAGTTATTTTCTCTTAAAATGCTTTAAAAGTGATCTCAATGAGCTTTAACAAGTTTATTTTCGAATGTTGAACCACCTAGTCAACCTACCTCAGAATGCAAGTGAAATAAATTTGAATAGCAGCATGTAAGGCTACCCTTAAAGTAACAGTCTTTAAGGTAAAAATTACATGTTCAAGCTATGTTTTTATTGTTCATGGAGGCCAACAAATTTTATTAGGTGAAAAGAGACAAGACAACAACCCATGCTATGTTATATGCTAATCCATATCCATAGAAAAACTTAGTTACTGGCTAAAAGTGAGGATTGAATATACCAGCTTCAAAAATGACATGTTTTATTGACGATTTTGCCCCAAAATTCTAGGCAAATCATATGCATTTTTTGACAATAATAATTCATGAATGTAAACATGGATGTAAAGCAGTGGTTCTCACCTGGGGTCAATTTAACCCCACAGGAGTCATTTTTGTTGTCATGACTTGGAGACTTCTGTTGGTATCTACTGGGTAGAGGCCAAGGATGCTGCTAAACATCCTCCAGCGCACAGCTCCACACAAAACAGAATTATCCAGTCCAAAATGTCAGTGGTGCCACTGTCACAGTTACTGTGATAGAGCATGAAAAGCATCAATAAGCAGGGATCTAGAGTTCAAAATTCCGTTCGTGTATTTTGGGAGGATTAGAGTATAAGAAGGTATGTAAGAGTAAGGAGGAAGGACAATAAAGCATTGAATATGCAAACATCATAATCAGAAACTGAATACAGTGAAAAACTAAACTCAGCCAGGGTATCTAAATAATAGTTATCCAGTTACATAAAAACTAAAGAAAAGAAGGAAAGCATTAATTATACACAAGTATTGCAACTTTAAGGTGATGGGATAATTCAGGGAGAAAAGGAAAGTCTTTTTAATAAAAGTGATTTAATAAAAATTAGATATCTGTATGAATAAAACTGAATGTAAATACTGACTTCACAGCACACTCGAAAATTAACTTGAAGTAGATCAGACTTAAATGGCAACCTAAAACTATAAAAATTCTGGAAGAAAACCTAGGAGAAAATCTTTGTAACTTTGGTATGTGTAGAAGTCTCTTAAATAAAATACAGAAAACAGGAAGCAAAACAGATTTTTTTTGTTGTTGTTGTTAAATTCAAGTTCATCAAAAGTAGGAATTTTGCTCTTTGAAAGACATCATTAAAGAAACAAAAGATAAACCACAAGTTGGGACAAAATACTGACAAAATTTATATCACTGTGTAAACCTTTAAAACAAAAAGGTCAGCGTTTAGTCAGCAAAATTGAGTTTATGTGGGAATAACAGAGGAATTGCAATTTGGAACATGCATAATATGGTGAACCACAGGAAAGTCCAAGAACAAAGGAGAGGAGCATTCTTTGATAGAGGAAGGGAGAAAGTTGAGAGGGGCTGGTTTGAATGAAAGTTTATTGAAGGAGATTGAGAGTTGCAGGTTGTGGGGTTGTGGTGGCTTCTCATTGGCTACTTTGCAGCGATTTATCATTGGCTGAGCTGTTGCTGGGCCGGAAGAAAATCTTCCTTCTTTTTGCAGGGGTATGTAAATTAAGTTGTGACAGGCAGTACAGGTGTGATGGCTCCCTCTTCACTTTAAATGAGGTTTTCCTTTATTTATTTTCACATTTCCCCTTTTAATTAATATCTTTCCATGAAAACACTGCTAATCAAGAATTGGGTTTTTCATATTTAGTGGTTTGGTCCCTCGGTGTTAGGAAGGACCTTTCCTGGTTGTCATGTCCCACATCAGAGGAAAAGTGTACAGACTGGAACTGTTGAAGACACATCTGAATAACAACTGCCATTTCCCAGTTAAAGTCTGTATCTTTTGAAGGTCATAAGCATTGGAGATCATCTCAAAGCGTTGAGCTAGCATCCCCTTATTGGGTACATCATTTCCATAAGGGTTTGGCAGGCAATAGGTACAAAGCTTAAAAAATAATTACACAAAACAGGATTAAAAGTAATATGACAAATCCAGTTTGTATGATGGTTCTAAACCAGGATCCTAGACTTGAAGGTAGCCAACTGAACAAATTGCAGGACCGTGGATAATCAGGTGAAATTTGTTACAACCAGTGTGCTTGTTCCCTTATCTTGTGTAATTGAATTTCTACTTCTCCAGAGGCATTTATCTATGCAACAGGTGATATTTACTATTGCATAAATGCCTCCTTGTTCATCCGGTAAGTAATCAAGGTCTATGTAGTTGTCCAAAACTACTTTAGCCAGTGAGTCAAGTGATTGTTTTGGGGCTGCTGTTGCTTTGGCTGTGGCATTGAACAGCTCTCCTAATATAAGGGAAAGATTTCTGACCACATGTTCATTGGCACTTGATCTGACGGAAGGGAGAAAGACTCTCCCTATGGAGGCAAGCCCAGAGTCATGTATGTCTCTGGGTTGTTCTTGTCTGAATTTATGCTTCAGGACTGGAAAGGTAACAGCCATGGAGGCCAGTATAATTTTAAGGATCTGTAGGTCACACAGGCAGTTTTATTCTGGTTACTCTTACCTTGTGTCCCTTTCTTTCATAAAGCCTGGAGACAAAATTTCTCAAATTTGGGTGTTAATCAGAGACAGGGAAATGGACCAGGGAGTCTCTAGCGTCATGGACAGATCAGTTGTTGATGACAATTCGAGCAGTCTGAAAGGTTATCCCTCCCTCCCCTTAGCAATGGCCTGAGATACAGATGATGACATCTTTCCAGGTCAATGCCAGAGTAAAGGAAAGAAAGGGAAGAAAAAAGTGTTTAATGTTTAGCCAAAGTATGAAGTCTTGATCTAGCATTTTGAGAGGAAGTAGTCTACCTCAATATCAGATACTTCTCTTCCTACTCTACTTTATTTGGAGGTCTCCGGCTTCTGTACACGAGGTCAGATGGAGCCTTTTTCAGCTGTAAGATGTGTATCTAAGGTTCAAGTCCCTGAAGTTTGGTTGCTATCTGAGTAGTGAGGAGGACCTAATACGGTCCCTTCCAAGGATATTCAAGAGCAATCTTTGTTCTTAGTGATTGAAATGTTACTTCGGAGATTTGTAACCAGATATTTGAGGAAACTAGAAAAATTCAGGATCTAGTCAGTTTACAGCTAGATAACAAAACCTCAAGTACAATTAACAGGATTAGAATCTAATATAGACAAAGGTGTGAAAATAAGTTTTCTCTCCAAAATTGCCCCCATTTTTATCAAAGATAGTGACAGTAAAACTAATTTATTTTCATTGAACTTGGCCTGTTTATTTACTTAAATGCACCAATAATAGTGATGGGCCATATAAGCTCTTTTTATGACTGCTTTGTTAGAACTTTTTATAAGGAATCTCAGATTGAGCTCTTAACAACCTCTCAAGACCAGGAAGCCAAGTCCAAGTCCAAGTCTAAGTAGTTCCTTAAAGCTATCTGGTTATATCTGAGTCTATGCATGCCTCTCTCATATGTGATATTCCAGTCAAAGCATTGGTAATATAGCCAATATTTCTAATTGCCTTGTTACAAGGAGAATAGATTCTTATTAAATTCATGTAAATAACTATATTTTTGTGAAAAGAATGCTCCAAATTTCCAAATTTTGAAGGGATCAGGAAGAGAAAAAGAAAAACAAATGTTTTATCTTTGTCTACATAATGTCTACATAAGTCATAGATAGCTTAAGAGAAAAGTTTTCTTAAATCTGAAAAAAAACCATTAAGAAGCCAGCATTCTTTCAAACAAAAAAATGATAAAAAATTATAATCTTCCTCCTCAGTTCATTTAGTCCCATGTAATTAATACTTGTTCTGTTGAATTCAGTTTTTCCATTAGTTCTGGAAATTCTTACTCAGTTCAGTTTTATGATCTGAAAGTTTTCAGAAGCCTATACTTGTCAAAAGTCCTGTCCTTAAATTTCCTTGACATTAAAGTACTTTTGCGGGAATGCTTTTGTAAAAGCGCCAGAATAAAGCAATACCTGTCTGTAAATGACAAAAGACTAAAAATGGCAATGGTTAAAGATCTGATGAGAGTTCATTATATGGCAGTTGGCAAGGAAATTTGGTTATTTCTGTGACATGCGTTTAAGATAGTAACTAAAATTATGACTGATAATGTCACACCAGGACATATCAGAATTTTAGGAATTTTATACAATTTCTAGAACACATATTAGCATTCACCCATTCACCAATGCTTTCTCACAGAAAAATTTCTTGCCATGACACAAAACCTGTACTAATAGAATCAAAGATCTTCAGTTTCTCTGTAAAAGCTCGCCAAATTGGATAAACTTATGTTCAGTATTTAATGTTTCAGTGTTTTACCTTATTTGGAAATCATTCAGATATTCAGTGAATTTAGCTCATGATTTAACTGAACTTAACAAAACTTTAAAAAATGTATTATTATTATTGAGGTAACCTTGGTTTATACCATTATATAAACTTCATGTTTACAACATTGTATTTCTACTTCTATGTACTCTATAGTGTGCTTATCACCAAAAATTTAGTTTCCATTTGTCACCATTCAGCTGACCCATTTATCCCCCCGCCAACCCCATCCAGTATTCACTACTCTTCTCTGTATCTACGTGTTTGTCCCCGTTTGGTTTGTGTTTTTCATTTATTTTGTTTGTTTCTTTGCTTTTTATATTCCCCATGAGTGAAAACCAACAGTATTTGTCTTTCTCCAACTGACTTATTTCTCTTAGCATAATACCATCAGGGTCCATCTATTTTGTTGCAAATGGCAAGATTTCATCCTTTTTATGGCTGAGTAGTATTCCACTGTATATATACCACATCCTTTATCCCTCTTCAGGGCTTCCTGATTTCATTTTAAATGAAGTTTTCTTTTATTCATTTTTGCAAGACAAAAATTTATATTCATAATATATGAAAAAGCCTTTTAATTACAGAAAGACTAAAACCTAATTAAAATACTGAGAAAATATTTGAACAGACATGTAATCAAAGTAGAATAACTAATAAGCACATGAATGGATGTTTAGCATCTGTAGTCATTTGAAGAATTCAACTTAAAACTATAATGAAATAACATTACACATCCGTTAGAATGGCTAAAATGAAAAAGGGTGACAATACCAACTGTTAGCAGGGTATGGAACAATTGGAATTCTCATACGCTGCTAGTAAAATGTAAAATGGTATAACCACTTTGGAAAACGAGTTAACATTTTCTTAAAAAGTTAAACATATATCTAATGTACAAACCAAGAGAAAGAAAAAGTATATGTCTCTGCAGTGATTCGTATTTGAATATTCATAGCAGCTTTATTTGTAATAGCCCCATACTAGAAACAATTCAAATGTCCATAGACAAAAGAATGGATAACAAGATATAAGATAGCTAAATAATATAATACCACTTAATTAAAAGGAAAAAAACTCTTAATATGTGCAACAAAAATGATGTATCTGAAAATAATTATGCTTAGTGAAAGAAGCTAGACAAAAGCAGTGTATACTCTATGATTCAATTTGTATTAAATTCTAGAAAATACAAGTAAACCATATGGACCTAAATAAGTCAGTGGTTGTCTGGTGATACAAGTAGAGGGAAGGATGATTTGAAAACAGGTATGACGAAAGTTTTGCAGCAATGGAAATGTCTGAAGTAATGATTGTGGGTGAAACTTCATGAGTATGTATGTGTGTGTGTGTGTGTGTGTGTATATATATATATATACACACACACACACACACACACACACATACATACATTATCCTGCACAGATGTCAAGTATATAATTTGATATCCATCTGTCTATCTATCTATCTATCTATATCTACTTGTTATCACCAGGCAACCACTGACTTATATATATATCAAATTATATACTTAAAATCTGTGCAGGATAATGTATATACATTCTCTCTCAGTAAAGTAGTAAAATCTAAAAATATGTATTTTATGGAGTAACTATTGACTAATGTGGTAGAAGAGGTGGTGAATAAATGCCCCCAATTCAAACCATAGGACAGAAAATTCTGAAGCACTCCTACATACTGAGAAGTTTGAGGATGCTGGCCCAGGGAGTACATCCACAGCATCTTTCAAGTTTGCTTCAAGCTGGTGTGCTTCCTCCTGGGATGGACCTGACTCATTTACAGGGAATATCTGTCCCAATCCTGGGTCAACCCTTTTACCCTTTACCTGCCACTAGTCACCCTCTCCTAAACCCTCATCCTGGGACACCTCTGTATCTGGCAGTGAGGCAACAGCAGCTACAGTGCTCACTTCCTCCAGGCTTTGGTTCCCAGGCAGCTGCTGTCAGCATTCAGACGATGACTCAGAATGTGCCCAGCCGGTCAGGCCTGCCTCAGGTGCACTCCCAGCTAGAGCACCGCCCCAGCCAGTGGAACAGTTCCGCCGTGGGCCTTGCCAAACGGTGTGGCTCAGATGTGCTACAGCAGCCCCTGCCCTCCATGCCCGCCAAAGTCGTCAGTGTAGATGAACTGGAGTACCGACAGTGAGCAGGGCAGCAGGCTTGCCTAAGCCTGGACCTTATGGTGGCACCCTGGGCAGGACGCTGCTTCCTCATCTCATGTTGGTTTGTGGGCTTTTACTTTGTAGCACTCTGTGTGAAGCTGTTTAAGGGCACCCAGGCACCTGGTGTTGTCTGCATTATGATAGAAAGAACTTATTAACCAATCGAGTGGAGCCTACATGGTCTGAATACAGGATGCAGTGTTGTCAGTCCTGAATACAGGGAAGTCTTTTCTTGTAACACATATGAATGAAGTGTTGGTGTCTTCACCAAGAGGTGGCACCTTAAGAGTTCTGAGGAAGTAAATGTATAGACCCTTATGTACAGACCTGTGTATAAACAACTTTTGTACATACATATAGGATAGCTTTTCTGAACTTACACAGCTGTCGATAAAAGTAGCTGATATTAGTTACGCCTGTGTCAACAGTTTTGATTGTTTTTCACTTGTACATTTGGGACTTTTTCTTTTGGTTGATTAAAGTTGCATATGCTAAGTGTGTGAATGAAAAACAAAAAAGTTGCCTAAAGCATTGGTCAGCTTGACAACATACCCCAATACTGGTTTCCTTCTTTCTCTGTTACATTATTTCCCATCCTCTGCTCTTGTTCCCTGGAATCAGTTCTGGAAATAAACTACTATATGTAAGCCTTTTTCTCATAGGCTGCTTTCTGCTGGCTACTCAAGGTAGGGTATATGTCTTTTCTTCAAAGTCTCTCTGTACTATAAATATGGCTGATGATATAAATGGTGAAGGTCTGGCAATATATTTCAATACAGAAAGTATTTTTGAGTGATGCCTTCAGGAAAGGAAGAACTGTCTTCTGTAGATTTCTAAATATGTTCAATTGAATTATTCATCTGAAACTTCTCCAACTTTAAGTTGTTCCCCAACTTTACTTTGTGTAAATGTAGCATGTTAAGAGATATATTTCCAGCCCATATGAGTGAAAGGAGTCACTTGAGCTCCTGTGTTAAATGAGAATGTGCAAACTTGCAACCTGCTTTAGTGCTAAGCGAAACAGATGTGTTTTGTGCATTTCATTCAAGGATATTAGTTTGCACATTTATTTCCCCAAGGTCAAAACAAATGGGTACTGTGTATCTTTTCATCCAAACAGGAAAATGTTCCCCAGGAAAGCTTTGGTTTGGTTTGTTATTAAGGCATCATTTTAACTTGATAATGGGTACTTCTCATCTACAGCTTGAGACTAGCTTTAGATCTGGAGAATGGAGTCATTTGTGTGCTTGAACCTGCTTGTACCAGTTCCTGAGAGCTAAATATGCCCACCTCTTCTCAACTTTGTGTTCAGTGTCATCACATAGACAGCTTGAAATTGACAACGGTGGGAATAGTTACACCACCGAAATTGGCAAATGCTGTAAATCAGGGCTTCCTTCATCCCCTTGCCTCCTCAGTTTATCAGGCCATCACTGATAAAACCAGCTAAAAGGCACATGGTACACTGTGACAATCACCCTCAAGTTATTTCCTCCAACTTGTTTCTCACTAAGCTACCTATACAACATAACCATAATTTTGAGAGAAAAGGGAACAAAGACCTCCTTTAAACCTTTTTTACTTTGCAGTTGAGAGAATGGATGTCTAGAGAGGTTAGTTGATTTACTCATCACACAATTGGTTTCAGGGTTGGGGCTAGAATCAGCTTCTTGACTCTAGCTACTTGGTAGGAAAATGATTTTCTAATTATTCAGATTTGCAAGGTACTCCTACAGTTGTGTGGACTCAACTTGACTGTAGGATCCCAACTAAAGCCTTAAACATATTTAGGTCCAAAACCTGTATTCAACCTATTCATTGTGGAAAATCCTAAACAAGCCTGTTGAGATTTTTTGGTTGTTTGTTGCATTGGCAATTTTAAGCTTTTTGAGAGCAGAAGAGTTCCAAGTTAACGCACTTACATACATATATAGACTCAAATGAAAACTGAAATGCTGCTCCATATATGTCTCTTGGATTTAGTTTTTTTTTTTTTTTTTTTTTTTTTTTTTTCGGTGCGGGGGCCCCTCCCTTTTGGGGCCTTC
>NW_020185337.1:9001246-9012181 GCF_003031525.2 Neophocaena asiaeorientalis asiaeorientalis | reverse complement strand
TTTTTTTTTTGTTTTTTTTTTTTTTTTTTTTTTTTTTTTTTTTTTTGCGGTACGCGGGCCTCTCACTGTTGTGGCCTCTCCTGTAGCGGAGCACAGGCTCCGGACGCGCAGGCTCAGCGGCCATGGCTCAAGGGCCCAGCCGCTCCGCAGCACGTGGGATTTTCCCAGACCGGGGCACAAACCCGTGTACCCTGCATCGGCAGGCGGACTCTCAACCACTGCGCCACCAGGGAAGCCCTGATTTAGTTGTTTTTAAACTCGCATGATTTATTGGATCTAATGATAAAAGAGAGCTATGAAGTTGATCTGATCGTTGACCATCTTAATGCTTAAACAAATGATTTAAAAGATATAAAATATCTAAGACCATAAAGACACGTTTGTAAATATATATACAAATAAAGGCAAAATATAAACAAAATACTCTCAGAATCTTGGACTCAGTGCTAAAAGAATTTTGAGAATACCTTTAGTACAACTTAATTAGTGATTTGCAGATTGGTAATTATTGAATTTAATTGAATGTCAGGATATTCTTTAACTTGATGTAGCAACTTTGTTAGCACATTTTAGTGTTTCTAAGTGTTTTACAGACTGTGAGGACTGCTTTCAGTGTGGAATGAGAATGTTAATTCTCATAACAGGTATATGGAAAGCATCTCATTACTTGAGGGAAGGTTTCCTGAAAGGAGTAGTTTGTTCCTCCTCCTTATCTGTGGATGGGTTTGGGAAGTCTGTGTTTCCTACCCTTCCATGGTAAAGTTTTGAGATGCAAATACTTCTAGGTATGTTTTAGGAAGAATATTCACACTGTTCACTGGCCTTACAAAGAATTCTATGAATCCTCTGAAGATAAAGGTAAGGGAAAAGTTCATTCATTTTTATTTGGCATCTACTATGTGCAACACTGTACCATGCATTTAAATACCTGGTTGCATTTATTTAGTCTTCACAGTTTGAAGAAATAATGTTACCTGGCTCTGATCTGTCTGACTTACCTTCCTGATCTGCTCCAGCAAGTTCTTAGCCTCTTAACCCTCAGAGTTATTGCTAGTGGATTCTAGAGTTAATCGGGTAAATCTATGTATTAGATGGTAAGTAGTTATTTTATTTATTTTACAAATCCTTATTCAGTTTGCTTCCTTGGATTTATCATTGTTTACCCACAGTGTTCTATAGGATATTGCCATTTTCTATCAGGAGCTCCCTTGGGCAAAAACATATATTCACTTAAATAAGTGAAGCATCTATCTGTATATGAAGGTAAAATATTATGCAAACATTTTGTAACTGGCCTATGAAATGAACATGTAGAATTCTATATGAAAATGGCCAGTTTTCCCTTTGAGTGTTCAGATTTTGGATTTCTTTTTGTTAATGGGTGAAATATGTGGCGGTAGTTTTCCAACAGTCATTTGAAGGCTTTTGTCTGGACACAAAAATCAGTAAAAACATTTACTGTAGTTTGACTTGAAGTTTTCATCAAGTGAGCTGATGAGAAGGCAGGTGGTTACGATGAAGCAAGACAAGCCTTAGATTGCTACAGGCATGACTCACTGTGAAGTACAAGTGAGCAATATATGAAAGCAGCAAAGGATTGAAAGGATGGAATAATTTCATATTTCAACACAAAAGATTGCCTGGGAATTTTTCCTATTCAAAAGGGGAAATATGACCTTCTGTCCTGGCTTATAAACAAATCTATGCAACATTTTTCAGCATGCCTGCTCTTTCCTACGTCGTTGAAAATGTATCCCACAGCTTCCAGAGAACCCAGCAAGCTTAAACCTGGCAAATACATTAATCCCTCCCTAGCCATTTGAGAAGAACCTGAGATCCCAAAGTTCTACTCTTGTTACTGAAGCAGTTTTCAAAACCCAACTGAAAGCAGCTGGATTCTTTTACAAGAAAAATAGGTGAACTGAGTGAGATATGGGCACAGAGGTGGATTTTCATGCTCTTAATATGCCTGAGAAACTGTGAGGCAGAGAGTAGGAATATAAGTATCCGTGGTGAATTGAGTTACATCTTTGAATGTCAGGCCATTGAATTCTTTGTGGTGTTTAAGTCCCTTCATAATGAGTTAGGTCATTAGGGAAATATGCTATCCTAATTACCTTTATAATCTTATTGACTTTTACAGATTTATGGGTGCATCATCTTTATTTTGTAGAAATTTTCATGTGATATGGCATAGGATAGTGTTTCAAGGCAAGGGCTTTGGAGCTAGAAGATCTAAATTCGCGTGTGGCTCTACTACTTGCTAGTTGTGACACCTTGGGAAAATTTGGTAACTTGTAATTTCCTTGTGTCCCAGTTTCTTCGTGGATAAGATTAGAATTGTAACAGCAATTGCCTTTTTAAGGTTATTTGCCAGGACTGCATGAATTAATGGATGTAAAGTTCCCAGCACAGGACCTTGCATCTAGGAAGCACTCTGCATTTTAGCTCTTGTTAGGAGGCTGTTCTGTTAGTTATAGGAAGAGGCCAGTACTGGGACAAGTCCTGGCATCCTGATTCTGCCAGATGCTGCCCAAGTTGTCAAGGCAATTGACCTCTCTCAATTTAGAATTTTCATCTGGCACAGTGAAGGCAGTGACTGGATATAGCTTATATGACCAATAAGGAAGGGTTTAATGAATTGTAGGATAATAATCACTAACATTTATTGGTTACTGTTTTAAGTGATTTACATACATCAGTTCATTTAATTCTTATAATAACCCTATGAGATAAGGACTATTTTTTCACTTCCCATTTTATAGATGGAGAAATTAAAATACAGAGAGATTAGGTAATTTAACACAAAGCTAGTAAGTGGCAGATCTGGGATTAAGTGGGTTAAAAAATAGTATATATAATATTATCCCATTTTGGGGGAAAGCATTATATATTTAAACTGTATTATAAACTGTATTATATATACAAACTGTATTTTTAATATATAAACTGTATTATATATTTATATATGTGTGTATATATACACACACATATGCATGCACACCATGTCCAAAAGAAGAGAGAGTTTCACATGATATGAATATTTTATTGGGTGAGAAACATATTGCTGGTGAACAGGGAGACTTCAAACCTGAAAGTGGTATGAAGCTCAGAGACATGATTTTATAGGGTGTCTTATAAAGAAAGAATGAGGAAGTTGTTTAACCTTTACAGTGATGGACTATTACAATGGGGGTTTCGAGACAGAAGAGAATTGGTTAAAAGAGATTATCTTGTACCATGTTAAGAAGACAACTTAGGCTTTACTTATGACTACCAGAGGCATTTATAAGAAATAACCTAAGTTAAATTTCATTTACATTCATGGAATAAACAAGATTAAATTTTACTTATGTGGCTTAACTGGTTTTGTCTGCTCAGGAGTCTTCAAGCCTGTTCTCCTTTATTTTAACAATTCCCTCCTTCTGGTCATTCTCTCAGCGAGCTGTTACTCTTGGATACCACTGTTGAGGTAGTCACTCGGATGGATGGATGGTCATATAGTCACTATTACCAAGGGATACTCTCCAGATTGTTAAAATGTTAAAACGAAATATACCTAGGAGGTGAAATTTAGGGCAACCTTACATTTCTTCATTTTGCTGATGATGTTTTTTAATCCTTGTGTAATTGTATTCCTTGAATAATAAAATAACTTTTATGCAAAAATAAATACGTGGGTTGGACTAGATGAACTTTCAGGTCCTGCCTGAAAATTATATTCTGTGATTCTACATACCAAATTAACACAGCAGCAGGGAGTTTTTGCTGTAGGAAGGTGGACAGTACCTCACCTGCCACTTGTTTTCGAGAGATTCCAGGGATACACCTATGTGGGGAGTGTCACCATTGCCCATGCTGCTGGCATCAGGAGAATTGCTGATATGGAAAGCCTACTACTCTGTTGTGATTAAAGCAACCAGAGGCTCACTCTTGCCTCCTCTTTACTGTTTTCCAAAGCAGCAGTGGAGTGACAGAAATGCCTAGGGGAAGCAGTATGTGTGGTGTGTATGGAACAGTCATTATTTAGTGACACACAGTTCCTTTCCATCTGAATGGCAAAGTATGCTTATATTAGGCAATTCAAATGTTTCTATTAAAATGATTGCTAATTAAAATATTCAAGAAGATGGGGGAAGATGAGATATAGATTAACTGCTAGGGTCTGGTTCTACTGCAGTGTTAATGTTTGAGACATTGTCACTCTGAGACACCCAAGAGGCAGGTCAAGGTTATGTGTAGAGCTCAGCAAACGAAAACACCAAATCTGTTCTCAAAATAATTTTATATATGATATTTTAAAAAACAAAGTAACTGGGAAAAATCAGAAACTTGTTGCAATTTCTAAGACTTATTTTATGGTTCTGTACTAGTCATTGTTTAAATGTGTATGAGATGTGTTATCTTAACAGTATTTAGGGTCTCTAAAGGTCTTAAACTAGCCTTAGCATCATCACACCATGTGATTAAAATGACTCTTGGAGACAGAGAATACAGAATAATGACTGGATGAGCAAAATATGGGCAGTTGCAAATAATTCTAAGCTGATGGCTGGGATGTTTACTCAAGCATAAATCACTGATTACTGATCACTGCATATAGCTCTTTACCAAAGGTCAATGCCCTTTTCCTATGGGCCTCACTCCTTGTTTCTGCAACAGGAAAGATAAATGTACCTGAAAGTAAGATTTTTTATATATAACTGAATAAATCTTAAAGTTTCTCTCCTTCAGATGTGAGTAAAGAGGGAAGATATATCTCGTAGGGATTAAAGTTATTTGACTATTCAGTTACCGTTTTAAGCTCTCCTGTGACCCTCTTCTTTACCATCAGAGGATAATCTAAACTAGAAGAGGCAAAGGGGGTTGTCTTAGGTTGTTTTTGAGAAAAACGTATCTTTCCTAATTCTGTACTTGAAACACAGAGCATTCCTCTTTATTAACTAAATGCATTAATTTTCAATTTGGTATGCAAAAATTAAATTTTTCCCATCTGAATGATGGTTGGTCTCTGCATGTTATGTACCATCTGCTCCATTGTTTAACAAAATAAGCATGAGATATCTATTTCTTTTTTAGAAGAAAAAGAAGGCTTAAGAGTCAAGAGACATTTTGAAGCAGGATTCTGTGGAAGAACAGGATCCTTAGTTTAGAAGAAAAGGAGTTGGATTCAGTTTTCCTATTTCCTTCCTCTGGTCTAATATGTAGGAAGACAAAAATCAAGGAGCAAGTATGTGCTAGGAGAAACGGGCTTGATCTAGGAGATCTAGATTATGAATAGCTGGTGAGACACTCGACCAATGTGTAAGGGTTAATAAATAATGACAAATGGAAATCAATTAACTGTTCTAATTTGTACCTTGATGAATGGTTTGCATACACTTTGGAGCAAGAGACTCAGCTCAGCATTCCCCTGGGCTCCTTTTCATTTTCACTCCTTGGAATAGCAGCTGAGTCAAGTGGGGAAGCATAGAAGTCTTGCTTGCTGGAGAGAGTGCCCTCTAATCGCTGTATCCTAACCCTACCAGGATTTAGAAAGAATAAATTTAAAACTGCTTAGAGGGAGATTTAAAGAGTTGACAGAGCAAAGCCAATTAAGGTAAATGGACTTGCTCTGTCAGTGATGCTTGTGATTGTTTATTTCATAATGGAACTAAGCCCTAGCATGGCAATACCAGAGCACCAGGCCTTTATGTTGTAGATAAGTGTATCGAGGTCTCAGTCTCTGGTTGTTAGCAAATCTTTGGCACTCCCTAAGTGAAAACGCAGCTTCTTAAAATTTTGAAAAATTATCAGCATATAACTCATTCATTCAATAAGTGTTTGTGGGTACTTCCTATATGCCAGGTAAACCGGTTTTCTCCAATAAAGGATCAGGAAAAAATTAGTGAGATTAATAAGTCTCCAGGCATGGGGACATAAATCATTCCTTCTCTCTAATTTTGAGAAACATCTCTGATTGGACTTTTTAAAATTTGCCCAATTGATGCCTGCCCAATTAAATTATAAAGATACAACAATTTTTCTCAATTCTTGACTCTGATATAACACAGGAATCTCTAAGCCTCAAGTGTTTTTCAAGTATCCATTATCGATTGAATGTGATTGTGATTTTCTTCTAAGAAACTGAAAAATTCACTGAATAAGTAAGTGTCCCAGAAATGGGATGCTCTGCAGTTGGTTCACAAAGTAAGATTAATGACACCATGTAGTTGGTGATGCCAAGGCCATGTGGAGCTGTCATGGGAGATTAGGTTGTAACCATCTGTTTTCCATGTGATGTCTTAATAAACACCACCACCTGCACTGACGTGTTATTACAGTTGGCCCCCTGGGTATTTGTAGCTCAAGGTACTTGGGCACAAGGAAGGAATTGTTGCATCTCCTTGAGTTACCACATGGAATGTTTGTGGCATATATTAAAACAGTGGTCCCATTTTAAGGTTTTTGTCTTTCTCTGTCTGACTTACTTCACTTATGATAATCTCTAGGTCCATCCATGTTGCTGCAGATGGTGTTTTCTTAAATACAGACAGCATTATGACAGCTTTGATCAGATGCAGATTAGAAGGGAAAAGCTCACAGGGGGAAGAAAAGGAAAGGAGACAGAGTGAGAGCAGTAAGTGAGAGCAAACAGACAAAAGAAAGAGAAAATGATTAAAATAGTCACAATAAAGAAGTCAGTCTTGACCCATTTAGTTGAGGCGTAAAGATCTTGCCTACCTCAAGTGTAGTAGTGTTTTTTTTTTCAGTAGTAGTATTTTTTTCAGCAGCTATAACTGCTGCTTTTTTTAAAAATAAATTTATGTATTTTTGGCTGCGTTGGGTCTTCGTTGCTGCACGCGGGCTTTCTCTAGTTGTGACGAGCGGGGGCTACTCTGGTGCATGGGCTTCTCATCGTGGTGGTTTGTCTTGCTGCAGAGTATGGGCTCTAGGTACACAGACTTCACTAGTTGTGGCATGCAGCCTCGGTAGTTGTGGCTCACGGGCTCTAGAGCTCAGGCTCAGTAGTTGTGGGGCAGGGGCTTATTTGCTCCGCGGCATGTGGGATCTTCCCAGACCAGGAATCAAACCCATGTCCCCTGCATTGGCAGGCAGATTCTTAACCACTGCGCCACCAGGGAAGACCCATAACTGCTGCTTTTAATAATGAATTTTAGCTACCACAAATGTTAGGTTTATTTGTTTAGTAAGACAGGAAATGTGTAATCATTTTAGCCATATTTCCAGCTAAAATTGTGAAGAAAAATTAAAAGCTTGGCTTGAAAACTATTTGTGAAATTTGTTTTTTGAGAAAATCTTATCTTTGACTATGCAAGGTAAATGAGTTTTTACCATGCAATAGTTAATCTTTAAAACAAACTCAAACACTGTTCTTTTGTAGCCTGACTTATTCTTTCAGATTAAATGACTTTTAGATGCCATGAATTCAGACTTGATTTTGCTAGCACACAAAAGGCAGGTCTCCTTTTGGAGATTATTGTATGAAAATTCTATGTTTGTGAGATCCTAGTGTGGACACAAAGTATTGCCTGCTTTTTCAGTAAACAAAGGAAGTTGCCTGCCATCAAGCCCTCAGCTGCTGCAGCTGCCCCTTACGATGCTCCCTGAGGGGAATCCAGGATGGAGAAAAACAGGATTCTGGCCCTAGATAGTTAAGATACATATCAAAGGAATACTTTCAATGAGCCCAGACTCTTGCATCTTCCCATACATAGAAAAGCACTAAAATTATTAGCTTGAGATGTCTGTTTTTTGTGATAAGCAGTAATCTTTTGATGTTCAGCTACTTGGTTTTTTTTCTTTTTCTTTTTCTTTTTGTTCCCTTTCAAAAAATCCTATGTATCATGGCTCCTCCCTTCCTTCTTTGGAACAGCCCTTAGAGCTCTCTGAGAGGCTGTCTCCCAGGCTGTAGTCCTCAGTAAGTTCCCCAAATAAAACATAACTCGCACTTTTAGGTTGAGCATTTTTTTTTCAGTCAACACTGAATTTGGAGATGCTGCAGTTTCATGCAAGTGGCCAATGACATTTACCACTTTCTGTTCTAAAAGTCCATTTCAAATGGCGAGTGCAAGGCGAGGCCAGTGAGAAGCAGAAATTTTGCTGTATCACTACCTGTGTTTACAGACATCCTCTACTCCTTGTAAGCCACCTTGCTTTTAGCAACTTCATATTTATACACCTCCCTGTCATTTTTCTACTCAATTTGATATCATTTGGTCTTTGCTCTGACTCAATACAGTGTTCTTAAAATGCTTCAGGTCAATTGTTTTAAAGGACACACTAAAGTAACTCATGTCCCAGTAAGAAAATGCTAAATTCTTTGCGGCCTTTCTGGGCATTGCATTCCATACTTCTTTGCAGGCAAGAAAACAGAGCCTAAAGCCTGAAGCTCATTTAGGGGATTGAGAGGATGAAATTTCCTTCTTGATTAACAGTTGACTAATTATGAGTTCCTGTTTTGCCTGGAGGGATATAGCCACTGTTTGAGCTTTTATAAACTCTTAAGTATCTATGTTCCTTTTCGAAAAACCTCATCCAAATTCCAATGAAATCTCCTCCTCTATTAGTTCACTGCCCAGATTTTTTAAATGGGAAAAGGCAAAAGCAAAAGCAAACCAACCAACTGGAAAAAAATTCAGTGAGTGCCTTGAGGCTTTGAGATAAGCTAGAAATAGATCCACACCCTGCTATCCATGTGTATGATACACAGGAAGAATTAGAACAATTAAAAATTTTTGAGTCTTTTTCCTTTGAAAATTTGATTTGTATTGTAAGTTCAAAAGGCATGATAAATACTGGGAAGGGAAGTTTGTGTGTGTGTGTGTGTGTGTGTGTGTGTGTGTGTGTGTGTATGTGTGGATGTTTTCTTTTTCCATGTAGTTTTCTGAAAGGCTCTGGAAGTAAACTAGCTTGCTTTGCTGTTTGTGTTGTCACAATTGCTTTCTTGGAAAGATAAGCCACAGGTCCCTTTGAGAAATGGGTAACCATGTTATTGGCATTTACACAGAGGCTTCTGCAAGGACGTTGGCAACCTCAGCTGAAAATCTGACTTTTGTGCTGAAAGCAGTGCTATCAAGGCCTATGGAATTGCCACAGCCTTTGCTAAGATTTTAGTTCCTTTTGTTGATTATTTTCACCCTTTTCTACTAGAATACAATCCATGGTACTTGTAAAGCATTAGAATATTAACCCTCTCTAAAAAGACAGAAAGAGACCTGATCCTATTAAAAATAGTTCTCAAATTCAAAATGCCAGGAAAGCCTACTTGTCATTCTCCTTATGAAGTTATTTCAGTAAATAAAACTCATTGTGCTTTCCGATATACAAATCAAAGTACCTCATTTATGGTATTTTTAAAAAAAAACGTGTTTGGGTATATTGTGAAGCAAAGATATTAATGGCTCAGCATCTCTAAAATCTGAAGTCATTTCCAAAGTAAAGTTTGAAATATTCCTACTGGTTTGGTGTTCTAAGAAATAGCAAATGAGAACTACAATTCCAATTTTATTTTAAAATTATTGGGATTTGTTAGAAATAATTGTGTGGTGTTGATTACCAAAAACTATAAAACATCTTGATTTTTTTCATTATAATAATTTGTAATAAAAAGCCATGAGTTTCATTTTTCAATGCATCGTATGGTTTTTAGTTCTGAAGTTTTAGCAAGATATAATTCAACAGCAAGTAGTAAAAGCAGGCCATTTTAATAACTATTTCAAACAAGTTATTTACTTTCAAAAATGATTGGCCCTAAAATGTTCTCCCTTGAATACTATAAACATAAAATGTAAGCAGAACTTTATATTTTAAAAAAGTGAGCAAAAGTAAATCAGTAGTGATGAAAATCATGAAAATAAAATATTTGCCTTTATTATGTTATTGCAGACTTTAGAGAATATCCTAAGTTCTGAGTCAATTGCTTATTTAAACAATTATAATTGTCATGAAGTATTTAAGTAGGTATTATGTGTATGGCTTGCAATAGAAACTTTGTGTCTATGCCTCTGAGCTCACATTGTAGTAGAAAAAAGAACAAATCGAAGATCACCATTTATTTTCCCCCAAATGTTATATTGAACCCAGTCCTGTAGACTGTTAAAGTTATAAAACTAAAGAGTTCTATGGTGAAGTACACTTTGGAAATTCTGTGTAAAATTTAAACTTGTCCTTTAATATAAAGCTTCTCAGTTCTGTTGCTATGTTAATGTGAGCTCTGGGTCTACAACAGAATGATCATTTATCAAATTTGTTTGACAATTGTATTAGGGTTCTCCAGAGTAACAGAACCAGTAGGAGATATCTGTCTATATATCTGTCAATCAATCAATTTATTATGAGAGATTGGCTCACCTGAATGTGGAGACTGAGAAGTCCCACAATCTGCTCTTTGCAAGTTGGAGGTGCAGGAAAGATGATGATGTTGCTTCAGTCCAAACCCAAAGGCTTGAGAACTAGGGGAGCCAATAGTGGGAATCATTAAAAATAATTGTGGAGTATCCCAGGGCCCAGGAATCAGAGGGCCTATGGTGTAGATACTGGCCTAAATCTGAAGGCCTGAGAACTAGAAGTGCCAACGTCTGAGGGCAGGAGAAGGTGGATGCTCTGCTCAAGTAGAGAGCAAATTTGCCCTTCCTGTGCCATTTTGTTCTATTCAGCCTCTCATTGGATTGGATGATGCCCACCTGCGTTGGTGACTGGAGGTCTTTTTTTACTCAGTTTACTGATTCAAATGCTGATCTTTTTTCCTGAAACACCCTCACAGACATACCCAAAAGTAATGTTTTACCAGCTATCTGACATCTCTCAGCCCAGTCAGGATGACACATAAAACTAACCATAACAACTTTGGAACTCTTTTCTCATGACATATTCATGGGATTCCCTGGATGCTCTTTATAAGCTGCTGAAATATATTATATATATATATATATA
>NW_020185337.1:8863846-9001203 GCF_003031525.2 Neophocaena asiaeorientalis asiaeorientalis | reverse complement strand
TATATATATATATATATAAAGTTGATCCTTGAACAATGCAGAGGTTAGGGGCACCAACCCTCACGCAGTCTAAAGTCTAACTTTATAGTCAGCCCTCCATATCTTCAGTTTCACAGCCGTGGAGTCAACCAACTGTGGAACATGTAGTACTATAGTATGCAGTTATTGAAAAAAATTCATGTGTAACTGAATTCATGTGTAACTGGACCTGCACAGTTCAAACTTGGGTTGTTCAAGGGTCAACTGTATGAAGGCGCTAAACTTTGCCATTAAAATGGTAGAAGTATTTCAAGGATGAAATTTTTAGATAACTAAAATAAAAAAATACAGCTCCCTCATTTTTAACAGGATATTTTTATTTTATTTTATTTCATAAGATGTCTTTTCTTTCAGCAATTGTTGATCATTTATCTAAACTTAGACCATTTAAACTTGACCTAGGTGTCAAAGTATATTTTCCTATAATAGTGTAACTCATGAAACCAATAGAATAATGTATTGAACTGGCAAAACACCTATTCCTGTTAGGGTGAATACCAATTTGACTGAGTCTTAGTGGGAAAGGAGACCATCTACAGCAACAAGACAGAGCTATTAGCACTAAGAACTAAATGATCTGTGCTAGCCAGACTTCATTCCAATAAATATTTGCTCTGAAAAGATAAGATTGCAAACCAGTAAATACTTTCACTGTTTGCTTTAGGAAATTCGTGTAAATCATTTTTAATCTGAGATAACAATCTGCTTATCTGGAAAAATAGCTCATTTATCAAATAGCAATTTACTTATGGAGACTTACTTCAAGACCTTCATCTTACTGTATTCACCAACACCAAACTATTACGAACTTTGCCCATTCCCATTTTATTCCTCTCCCTACAAAACCTTGAAAGACCCACCTTAAAACCACTTTAGCTCAGAAACCAAAACTCCATAAATCTCTCCCTCTGGCTTCTCTCTTCTGAGACACAGCTAACATGGTATTCTGCTTTACTGTAGTGAGTTCTAATAACTTTAGCTTTACTGATTCTTTGCTTGGTGATTTGTTTTTTATTTGTCCATAACATTTATTTCACCAAATATATAATAAAATTATACAGAGGAAAGATTTTACACTCTTTTTTTTATTTTACACCTTTATTGGAGTATAATTGCTTTACAATGGTGTGTTAGTTTCTGCTTTATAACAAAATGAATCAGTTATACATATGTTCCCATATGTCTTCCCGCTTGCATCTCACTCCCTCCCACCCTCCCTATCCCACCCCTCTAGGTGGTCACAAAGCACCGAGCTGATTTCCCTGTGCTATGTGGCTGCTTCCCACTAGCTATCTATTTTACGTTTGGTAGTGTATATATGTCCACGCCACTCTCTCACTTTGTAACAGCTTACCCTTCCCCTTCCCCATATCTTCAAGTCCATTCTCTAGTAGGTCAGCGTCTTTATTCCCATCTTACCCCTAGGTTCTTCATGACTTTTTCTTTTTTTCTTAGATTCCATATATATGTGTTAGCATACAGTATTAGTCTTTCTCTTTCTGACTTACTTCACTCTGTATGACAGACTCTAGGTCCATCTACCTCACTACAAATAACTCAATTTTGTTTCTTTATATGGCTGAGTAATATTCCATTGTATATATGTGCCACATCTTCTTTATCCATTCATCCGATGATGAACACTTAGGTTGCTTCCATCTCCTGGCTATTGTAAATAGAGCTGCAATGAACATTTTGGTACATGGCACTTTTTGAATTATGGTTTTCTCAGGTTATATGCCCAGTAGTGGGATTGCTGGGTCATATGGTAGTTCTATTTGTAGGTTTTTAAGGAACCTCCATACTGTTCTCCATAGTGGGCTGTACCAATTCACATTCCCAACAACAGTGCAACAGTGATAGGGATTTTATCATGAATGGGTGTTGAATTTTGTCAAAAGCTTTCTCTGCATCGACTGAGATGATGATATGATTTTTCTCCTTCAGTTTGTTAATATGGTGTATCATTCAGGTTCGTGATTCCCGTTGTTTTTGGTGTCTGTCGCCAGTGGCTAAGGTTGGTTCAGTGGGTTGTGTAGGTTTCCTGGTGGAGGGGACTAGTGCCTGTGTTCTGGTGGATGAGGCTGGATCTTGTCTTTCTGGTGGGCAGGTCCACATCTGGTGGTGTGTTTTGGGGTGTCTGTGGCCTTATTATGATTTTAGGCAGCCTCTGTGCTAATGGGTGGGGTTGTGTTCCTGTCTTGCTAGCTGTTTGGCATAGGGTGTACAGCACTGTAGCTTGCTGGTCGTTAAATGAAGCTGGGTGTTGGCGTTGACATGGAGATCTCTGGGAGATTTTCGCCGTTTGATATTACGTGGAGCAGGCAGGTCTCCTGTGGACCAGTGTCATGAAGTTGGCTCTCCCACCTCAGAGGCACAGCCCTGATGCCTGGCTTGGAGCACCAAGAGCCTGTCCTCCGCACGGCTCAGAATAAAAGGGATAAAAAAATAGAAGGAAAGAAAGAAAGAGGATAAAATAAATTAAAGTAAGAGAAAATAAAGTTATTAAAATAATAATTATTAAGAAAATTTTTAAAAAGTAAAAAAAAAGAAAAAAAACCCAGACGGTCAGAACCCTAGGGCAAATGGTGACAGCAAAGCTATACACACAAAATCTCACACAGAAGCGTATACATATACACTCACAAAAAGAGGAAAAGGGGAAAAAATAATATATCTTGCTCCCAAAGTCCACCTCCTCAATTTGGGATGATTCGTTGTCAATTCAGCTATTCCACAGATGCAGGGTATATCAAGTTGATTGTGGAGCTTTAATCCGCTGCGCCTGAGGCTGCTGGGAGAGATTTCCCTTTCTCTTCTTTGTTCGCACAGCTCCTTGGGCTCAGCTTTGGATTTGGCCCCGCCTCTGCGTGTAGGTCGCCTGAGGGAATCTGTTCTTTGCTCAGACAGGATGGGGTTAAAGGAGCAGCTGATTCAGCGGCTCTGGCTCACTCAGGCCGGGGGGGAGGGAGGGGCACGGCGTGGGGGGCGGGCCTGCGGCGGCAGAGGCCGGTGTGGCTTTGCACCAGCCTGAGCAGTGCCGTGAGTTCTCCCGGGGAAATGGCGGGCTGCACGGGCTCCCGAGAGGGGAGGTGTGGATAGTGACCTGTGCTCGCACACAGGCTTCTTGGTGGTGGCAGCAGCAGCCTTAGCGTCTCATGCCCGTTTCTGGGGTCCGCGCTGATATCCGCAGCCTGCGCCCGTCTCCTTTAAGCGGCGCTTTGAATCCCCTCTCCTCGCGCACCAGGAAGCAAAGGGGCAAGAAAAAGTCTGTTGCCTCTTCGGCAGGTCCAGACTGTTCCCCGGAGTTCCTCCCGGCTAGCCGTGGCGCACCAACCCCCTGCAGGCTGTGTTCACGCCGCCAACTCCAGTGCTAACTCCAGTCCTCTCCCGGCGCTCCGACCGAAGCCCGAGCCTCAGCTCCCAGCCCCGCCCGCCCCGGCGGTGGAGCAGACAAGCCTCTCGGCCTGGTGAGTGCTGGTCGGCCCTGATCCTTTGTGCGGGAATCTCTCTGCTTTGCTCCCCGCACCCCTGTTGCTGTGCTCTCCTCCGCGGCTCTGAAGCTTTCCCCCTCCGCCACCCGCAGTCTCCGAGGTACTTGGGGAGTTTCTTGACTTTTGGGAGGTCCGAGGTCTTGTGCCAGCGTTCAGTAGGTGTTCTCTAGGAGCAGTTCCACGTGTAGATATATTTCTGATGTATCTGTGGAGAGGAAGGTGATCTCCGCGTCTTACTCTTCCGCCATCTTCTCGCTAAGCTCTGCTTGGTGATATTTTGAAGAATTCAACAGTGGGCTCTAAAAATGGGAGAAACTGGCTTCCCTGGTGGCGCAGTGGTTGAGAGTCCGCCTGCCGATGCAGGGGACACAGGTTGGTGCCCCAGTCCGGGAAAATGCCACATGCCGCGGAGCGGCTGGGCGCGTGAGCCATGGCCGCTGAGCCTGCGCTCCACAACGGGAGAGGCCACAGCAGTGAGAGGCCCACGTAACGCAAAAAAAAAAAAAAAATAAATAAAGTAAAAATGGGGGAAATTAAGAATATTTTTAGGGTTTTAGATTCTGAGTAGGGTGATTTTAGGGACTGGTCAGAGTTTACATGTAATAACTTTGTATTGGTGAGGATAGCAAAGCAAGGTTTTGAAGCAAATCTTGATAAGCAAACTATAACACTAGTCTTAATATATATGCTCTTTTCATTGGCTTATAAGAGCAAATACATTTCATTGAGCGGGCAGATAATTGTTTTTAACTTGGTCTCAGTGTTGTTTAGTATAGGGACAGAGAAGTATGCCTCATCCTTGTGTTTAACAAAAAGACTGAAAATTATGTTTGTTTTAGTTCTCACTGATGCAGATAGAGAATGAACATGTATTTGTTCATTGAAATAACTCGTCACAAAAGCATTTAAAGATTAAAATAAGGTAGCTAATTTAGCTATAAAAAATTCCTAATATCCTATGGGACTATAACACTATAACCTTTCAGATTATCTTTTCTACTGAACAGAAATCAAGTAATTTCTGTCAACTGAAAGAAAAATGCACAATATAAGAGCTGTAAGTTGAGTTTTAAGTGTCTTACTGAGGACTATAGCCTGGGAGACAGCCTCTCAGATAGCTCTGAGAAACTGCTCTGAAGAGGTAGGGGCGGCCAGTATATATGTGATTTTGGCTAAGGAGTATGTGCCATCCAGCATACGTTGCAGTAGAAGGTGACTGCTAGTTAGAATAGCAGATATCTTAGTTAATGATTTTAGTTAATGAATTTTTTTTTCTAATAGGGAGATGCAAGAATCTGGGTTCTTGTAATTTTTTTTTGAAATATAACTATCTGAGGGCCTATTTTGCCTGTTTACCCGAAGCACAGAGTGCTTCATTCTGCTCTCCACCCTGAATTCCTTTCGGGTGTACTGTAGGTCAGCGACTGCTGTGGCTAATGACTTAATCCTTGTAGAACTGGATATCAGCAACATTCTTTGTTTTATGCTTCACAATAACTGAATTTTTATCCATATATAAAGAGCAATTTAAACAAAGATACATTCGCCTAGATAACCTAATAGTCCTTGGTTGGGCCTTTTAAAAAAATGTTTCCATATGACATTAACAGGGTATGCTACCATTACTTGACTTATTTCAAGTTTTAGATAATTTTTAAAATATTGATGATGTGTCATTGCAAAAAAATAAATCCTCTTATTTAACTACCCACTCCACAAAGCCAAGAGCTGTGTCTCATTAAAAGTTTTAGACTGCTGCACATAGCACATGCTCAAGAAATTCCTGCTGAATTGCCTTCCCTTCAGTCTCTAAAATTCTGTGGTCCTATGTATTTAAATGTAGCCCTGTTGATTTTGAGCTTTATGATTCAAAGTGTTTACTATATATTGTCTCATTTCGTGCTTTGCTTTTCCTCTTCCCAGTGACTGCCATTATAGTTAAGCAGAATGCTTTAGCGTCAACAAGTTAAAGAGAGATGAATGAATCCTAATGGTGCCTAAATGAAGTAATTTTCATAATTTTATCTGAATAACTAAAATATAATTTTAAATAGGGAAGACTGCAAACTAAGTGTATAGTTATCTAAATATTTTAAATTGAGAAGAAACACTCATCGTTTTATTTTTTTCAGGGTATAACCATCCCTGGGATGGGTACAAAGTTTGAGGTATGGCTAACAACTGTTAAACAAACTAGGAAGAGAGTGAAGCAATAGAGGTGAAAATGGTTTCAAGCCAGAGATACTTGTTTTGGATTGGATTTTGATACGTGATTTTAGTCTGAAGAAAACAATTATAAAAAACTTGAAGACAACACTGAGCATGGGATGTTTGTGTATGATGGTGGTAGGAGGGGAATGTTGGGCAAAAATTGGGGGGAAGTGGTGAGAAAACATAACTGGAGAGAATATTATATTTCAAAACAATGAAAGTTTGGAGAAGTAAGTGAAACTGCTTTTTTCATAAATTAAAAAGCCAGAATGAGAAATTTGATTTGATTTTACAATATAACTGATGCAAATAGGACTGTCATATATTAGAAAAGTAAACTGAACACAGTATTCAGGACATAGAAGGAAAGAGAGCCTTCTTTGACCAGTTGAGAAGCTATGGCAAAAACTCAAGACAAGAAGCTATGAGAGTTTGGGTTAAAATTAAAGGACACATCTTAGACATTTTGATGGATATGTTTTCAGAATTTGATGACTGATTGGATATAAGAAATGAAAAGAAGATAAGAATCAAAAATCTAGGATTTTTAATATCCATCTTTGAAATGAGCAGTTTGGGCTGTGGAATGGGAACAGAATTGTAAATCCAATTTAGACATAGTAGGTTCATAGTTTGGGGCATTCATGTTGTGAGATGGATGCTGGGGGTGGGGGGAAGGCTCAAATTTCACATAGAAATCGGAGCTTAAGATAGAGATTTGAGAATCAGGCATCATTCAACCTGTGAATGTGGGTGACGTTTCTCATGGAAATAATAAATAGCACAGAAAAATAAGAGCAAATGGCAAAGTTTGAGGCCACAAGAAAAGATGGAGGATCAAGAACAGACATTGGTTTATTATAAGGAAGAACAGAAGAACAGGTACTGAGGAAAGAATATTAGATTTTGTGAGAAGAAAGCCATTCTTGGCCTTAGAAGTTTCACTTAGAGAAAGTAGCTTGCAAATGAGTTCCCTCAGCAGTAAGGAAAGAGTAGGACCTGGATAATAGAATTAATTTTAGAGAAAACATATTATTTCTCAAACTAGACGGAAAGATGAGGATCAATACAAACTTGTACATTGATGATATATACCATGTATATGGTATCTGAGAAAAATTATGTAGATTGTGCTTAGGTAAGACAGGGTGTGCACTTTGGAGTTATGCCATATTAGGGAGATGAAAGGAAGTGTGAAGGAAAGAGTTTTTTTTTAATAGCGAGAGTGTATTTCAATATATTTAGTAAATCAGCATGGAGAGGTGACCCGATGCCCTTTCTTCCTGCTCATTGCTACGGGGAGCTGGTAGTTCTTGGTGAAAAGCCACAAACCTTTGTTTTATGAGCATAGAGGTCTTTGGGACAGGAAGGGGTCAAGACCTGAAGTACTTTGTTCTAAAGTGAAAAGTTATCAAAAAGTTTTGTATAGATCAGGAGTCTTTTAACAAGGTTGTATGGTGAAGAAAGTAATAAGACAGAGGAACACTGGACTGGTACCTGAACTGAAAGTTGGAAGGCTGAAGGTCTCTTAGGTGGTTACAGTGGTTACCTGCTTTGACCCACTGTCCTGCTGGCCACCTAATGTGCTAAGGAGGAACCATGCAAATAAGTAAGTAAAAATCCAAGTTATAAAGACTATAACTCTGGGGCTAGATCTATGGGACACTTGTTGCTGAGCATAAAATTGAAGAGAGGTGTATCCTCCTTAGCACCTGAGAGAACACTGCAAGACCAGCAGTTGCGCTGAAAGGGCCTCACACCAAACTGCTGGACTGTCGTAGGTTTAGCAATGACACCAGCCCTACTCCTTACAAGTATTAGAGCTCCATTGTGAGAAACTGAGGTAGGCCGGCCAGCAGGGGGCACTGGTCTAAATGTCAGGTCTGACAGAGAATGGTCGCAATGGGTACATCTGATTTAATGCAATAGGTAATAAGCCCTAGAAGAATATGTTCGAATGATTAACTGGGGAGGAGGGGTGTCTTTATGAATCCTTGGAGAGGAACTCAGCAAAAGATTGTTCTTCCTGCCAGTTTGGGCATATAAGGCAGAATTTTTATAAATTCAGCATCAGAACACTTGTGACCTCATTTTGTATCTCATCCTGGAGAAGTGGAACAATGATACAGGAGTTTGTACTGTTACAACAAAAAGCTTGTATATATGCCTGATGTTTAGAACACAGGCTTTGTTTTGACAGATTATACTTAAATTCTGGCTCTACTATAAACTAAAAAGTTGTGTGCTTTTATGTGAATTATTTAAACGCTGTGAGAGATTACATGAGAAAAATAATACCTGCTCTGAGATATTTTACTAAGTAATATAGATAGAGGATACAGGTCAACGCCTGACTCAGTGTCTGGAAGTGTGATTGTCATGATGGCGATTATTGTTAATGGTTAATTCTAACCACGTCAGTCATCTACCATACTGAGTACATTTCTATTTCTCATAGCTTGCAAATTTGGGAGTTGAATAGGTAATTTTTTTTGGTAACTTGTCTATGTTCATTAACTAAAGTATGTGCCCCAGTCAGAGAGGTTAGTACGTATGTCAGTTTTTGCTGAGGGAGTATTTCTTTCCTACCCTTGATGGTCTCCTTTAATGTGGAGAGATCTTTAACAGTGGAATTCTGGTCTCTCTCCACTCCCTCACATGTTTTTCTTTATAGAGGATGATCTAATGACTTAATTTGTTGGGTGAGTTTGATAGCAGGAATTGTCTATGCATATCTCCCCCATTTCTACTCACTGGCATGTGAACTGCATGCGAGGATCATGCCTTTCCCTCTCCCCACCCATGCTGTATGTACATTCTGTGGATAGCCCTGCAGGTGAGGAGGTCAGGACCAGTGTCGGGGGGACTGAGTGGGCAGTCTATCCAATTCTGGAGGTCCATTTTACACAGCCCACTTGCCCACACATTTAAGCCAGATTTTTCACTTTTTCTTGCTCATAGAAATTTTAATTTCCTCTTGGAAATATTCACCATCACATGGAACAGGTGGTTAGTTATCAAAGATTCACATATTTTGGAAATTAGGAAAATTTGAAAAAGCTACCAGTGAGAGAGAAACCAAGGATTTTGAAAGCAGCCCAGCCATAAATATTTCTCCCAAAGGAAAGCACTTTAGATCTAATCATGTGTCTCATGTAATAGCAGCTAAAACTCCAGCCAAGGGCAATCTTATGCTGCTATCATTGCTAGCATTTTACAATTTGCAAAGTAGGTCCATAACAGGTTATGTCTTTGGACATTAACCATATTAGTTTTGAAGAGGCACAAGTAACGAAAATGATAAATGACTTATTAGCTATTGTTTTACATGCAATATCTCTAATTTCCATAAAAATTCTGCAAGTTAAATAGTATGGATCCCACTTTGCAGATGTGGAAGCTAAGGCTTGGAAAGGTTAAGTAACTTCATTAAGATAACAGATTAGTAGGTGTTCAGGTGAGGATGTTTTTCAGCTCAAACCAGGCTTGTGTTCCAAAGCTCATGTTCTTTCTATTGTATCATACTTTCTCTTTAAAACTAATATATTGTGAATTCAAGTCCCGTTCTACTTTCATTATTTTGCTTAAGGTATTGAATTGGTTTTCATATTAGTGACATGTGTTTACTTTAATCTGATAGTATTTACAGAGTTATTGCAGTTCTTTTTCTAATTTTAACCTCAAAGAATGGAAACAAGAAATGCTCAAATATCTTCATTTCCTCAGCTAATAAGTTTGTGTTGCATAGACCACAATGCTGAACACACCAAATCTGAGGATCAAAAGAATTTTAAATCCTACATTCTTTAAAAGTATACTTTATCTTAGGGCTTCCCTGGTGGTGCAGTGGTTGAGAGTCCGCCTGCCGATGCAGGGGACACGGGTTCGTGCCCCGGTCCGGGAGGATCCCACATACCGCGGAGCGGCTAGGCCCGTGAGCCATGGCCGCTGAGCCTGTGCTCCGCAACGGGAGAGGCCACAACAGTGAGAGGCCCGTGTACCGCAAAAAAAAAAAAAATGTATACTTTCTTTTAAACTCCTAGTGTCATTCATGTGTTTAGCAGCATGACTAAGTGCAGAGGGCTGTTTTAATGGCTACAGTTGGTCCTTAATGAGGTGGGAAATGTGTGCAAGAGAGAGAAATTATTTTCTAAGAGAATTATCAAAAAAGGAGTATGAACTAATGGCCCAAATAAAATTTGGGATGAATCTGGGTCTGCATGGGGTTAGTTTCATAAAAGGACTGTAGAGACTACACACAACATTGTTCTGAGCCCTAAACATAAACTGCACACAAGAATAAACAAAAATGATATTTAACCATTTTTTTAAACTTTTCAGAACACTGTCACTTTTACTATCACTGTCACTTTCTACTATCTTACGAGAAATGAATGAAATTTTAACTGTCCAGGTTTGGTGAAATATTTTGAAAAATTTTCCAAGGAGAAATCTGATAGGTTGATTATCCTTGCTCTTATAAAACTGGCTATTCCCTTGCAAATAGTAACTTTTACTGTTTCATTTGGATAGCTTCGCCTGGGGTAGATGGTCTTGAATAGCTTATGAAATAAGTTTATAGAATAAGGATGATTTTTCTTAAAATGGGCATGATTGTTTCCTTTTCTTGAAAAAGAGAACTACATCTCTTGAATGAGACGAGTTGAACACAAGCAGGGAGGCACTGGAGCATCATTTCTGAGAGGACAGGCCATGGCTCAGTTCAGGTGCCAGCTCTCTTGCTAGTGACTGTACAACCTCGGACACTGTACAACCGCAACAAATTCCTTCTGATGTGTGAATCTTGTTCCTCACCTGTAAAATGAAAACAGTGATATCACCTATTTGTTATATATATAGTTATTATCAAGAGTAAATTAAACAGTGTTTTTAACAGCTCAGGCACGTGGTAATGACTCAGAACATGTTGGATATTATGATAGTGCTATTGGCTATATTGTTTAACATTGCCATTAAAACTATGTTATAATTTATCAAGCTTTTAGGAAAACTGAAAAAACTGGGTATCGCTCAAAGTAATCATTTACTTACCGTAGGGCCAACTAAGCTTACACAGCCTATTCTACATCCTTCAGCTATTTTAAATTAAAAAAAAAATTAACTCTTTATTGTTAGAAATTCCATTTCTCTATTGTTTTAACAATTTAGCTCTCTTAGAGGTTAATTTGACAGTTGTCTAAGATAAATTTTGAAATTTGGTTTTACTATTTAATTGGAATGTATTGTTAGTTTTTAAATAAAGTATTTTAAATAAAAAATTTATTTCAAAGAAAAAAGTAATCATTAACTTTTACCAATTTATCATGATTGCCATTCTTATGTATAATCCTCAATTAGAATTGACTTTTTTTTATTTTTTAATTTTCTTTAGTTTTTTATTGAAGTACAGTTGATTTACAATATCATGTTAGTTTCAGGTGTACAGCACAGCAATTCATTTATATATATATATACACACATATATATATATATACACACACACATATATATATATATATATATATACACACACACATACATACACACACAGACATATATATATAAATATATATCCTTTTTCTGATTCTTATCCCTTACAGGTTATTACAAAATACTGAGTAGAGTTCCCTGTGCTATACAGTAGATGCTTGTTGGTTATCTATTTTATATATAGTAGTATGTATATGTTAATCCTAACCTCCTAATTTATCCCTTCCCCCAACCCCCTTTCCCTTTTGGTAACCGTAAGTTTGTCTCCTATGTCTGTGAGTCTCTTTCTGTTTTGGAAATAAGTCCATTTGTATTTTTTTTTTTTTAGATTCCACATATAAGTGATATCATATTGTATTTCTTTCTCTGTGTGACTTACTCAGTTTAGTATGATAATCTCTAGGTCCATCCATGTTGCTGCAAATGACACTTTTTCATTCTTTTTATGGTTGAGTAATATTTCATTATATATATATATATATATACACACCACATCTTCTTTATACATTCATCTGTTGAAGGACTTTTTGGTTGCTTCCATGTCTTGGCTATTGTAATTAGTGCTGCAACAAACATTGGGGTGCATGTATCTTTTCGAATTATGATTTTCTCTGGATATAAGCCCAGGAGTGGGATTGCTGAATCATATGGTAGCTCTATTTTTAGTTTTTTAAGGAACCTCCATACTGTTCTCCATAGTGGTTGTACCAATTCACATTCCCACCAACAGTGTAGGGGGTTCCCTTTTCTCCACACCCTCTCCAGCATTTATTGTTTGTAGACTTTTTATGGTGGCCATTCTGACCAGTGTGAGGTGATAACTCATTGTAGTTTTGATTTGCATTTCTCTAATAATTAGTGATGTTGAACATCTTTTCATGTGCTTTTTGGCCATCCATATGTCTTCTTTGGAGAGATCTCTATTTAGATCTTCTGCCCATTTTTTGATTGAGTTGTTTGTTTTTTATTATTGAGTTGTATGAACTGTTTGTATATTAGACATTAATCCCTTATCAGTTGCGTCATTTGCAAATGTTTTCTCCCATTCTGTAGGTTGTCTCTTCATTTTGTTTATGGTTTCCTTTGCTGTTCAAATGCTTTTAAGTTTAATTAAGTCCCATTTGTTTGTTTTTATTTCCATTACTCTAGGAGACAGATCCAAAAAGATACTGCTGCGATTTATGTCAAAGAATGTCCTGGGGCTTCCCTGGTGGCGCAGTGGTTGAGGGTCTGCCTGCCGATGCGGGGGACGCGGGTTCATGCCCGGGTCCGGGGGGATTCCGCGTGCCGCGGAGCGGCTGGGCTCGTGAACCATGGTCCCTGGGCCTGCGCGTCCAGAGCCTGTGCTCCGCGACAGGAGGGGCCACAGCAGTGAGAGGCCCGCGTACCAAAAAAAAAAAAAAATGTCCTGCCTATGTTTTCCTCTAGGAGTTTAATGTATCCAGTCTTACATTTAGGACTTTAGTCCATTTTGAGTTTATTTTTGTGTATGGTGTTAGAGAATGTTTTAATTTAATTCTTTACAATAGAATTTACTTTTATGAACCACAGGATGTGTCTGTTATTTGGGTGTTTCTACCTAACAGAGGAAGTACTTTCATTTGAATCAACTTCACAGCTTTCTGCTTTTTTCTTTCCCAAGGGTATAAGAGACCTTGTGGTGGCATATAGTGATGCTACTGAAAAGACAAAACTCTAGGACCATTTTCCCCAGCACAGATTTCTTGGCTCCTTTTCTTGCCGGAAGATAAGTGAGAGACGTTACTGTGTTCCCACCTTAGCTTTGTCTTCTTTAGCTTGAAATTTGCAATGGAGAAGCTCACTGGAACTGGCTCATTTGTCCAGCTGCCCTCAATGTCAGGATCTGAATGAAGGCCTGGGACTCTAAGCGGCTTTGCCAAGTTCATACAGCCAGTTGGGGCAGAGCTAAGACACAGCTCTCCTGACTCTCAATCTAGTGCAAGTCTCACTAATTCCCTGAGGCCTCTCAGCTGGCTTCCCAGCTGTCATTCTTCTCCCAGTTTAGGCCTGGGTGCAAACTTTTCTGTTAAAATGAAACAAGCCAAAAATGAAACTTTGACTTTTTCACAAACAGTATTTTTCCTAGCCATCCCCTCTCTTTATACCACTGCTTACTGGATGAGAACGTTGAGTGGAGATGTAGATCTTGAAAGTAGAGTACTAGCTGCTCTTCTAAAAACCTGTAAATTAGGAATTTTAGGGATGCAAATATAAGTGCATGCTATGGCTCTGAGAAAGTTGTTGGATAGATTAGGTTCTCCTCTTTCTCTGATGAGATCCCTTAGAGTCTTGGCTTTCATCCTCCTTTTCTTTGCTATAAGAATCTTTTTAAGTCATTGATCAGGAGAAATTCTCCCAACCTAGTCCAATTAATTAAGAGAAATTCCTGCACATGTATTCGGAAGGAAAGGAAAGTTTGATGTTCAAATAATACATTTGGGGGCTTTGGACCCCAATTTTTTTTTTTTTTTTGCGGTATGCTGTCCTCTCACTGCTGTGGCCTCTCCCATTGCAGAGCACAGGCTCCGGACGCGCAGGCCCAGCGGCCGTGGCTCACGGGCCCAGCCGCTTCGTGGCATGTGGGATCCTCCCGGACTGGGGCACGAACCCGCGTCCCCTACATTGGCAGGCGGACTCTCAACCACTGCGCCACCAGGGAAGCCCCCAAATGTATTTTTTAAGGAAAAATATTTTATGAAAAGGACCTCTGGTCATCCTAGCCTTAACTTTTTTTTTTTTTTTTTGGAAATTTTAGTTCTTTATAGTCTGTGTAAAAATGAATTAGCAAAAACAGATTGCTCAAAGTTATTGAAATTTTGAACTCAACTTTGAAATATTGGTATGGGTAGTTAAATTTCCTAAACCAACTTTCTGAGTCAGAGGTGAAGGGCATCATTTCCCAATTCTGGTTTACAAAATGTCATCCTCATAATGTCTACCTTCAGAAAGGGAAGCTACTCAAAATGAAAAGGAGGGAGGAGTATTGGGTGGAAATGATGATTCATTACCACAACTCCCAGCAGTAGAGTAATGCATTCCCACAGTTCCTGGTCATCTGTTTTTCTGTGCCATTATGCTAATGAATCACTGCTGTTTACTGTTTGGGGAGTAGCACCTTTCAACACCTGTAAGAAAGAAACACTGTTTGAAAGCTGGCTTCTTG
This sequence comes from Neophocaena asiaeorientalis asiaeorientalis, assembly GCF_003031525.2. Taxonomy (NCBI): domain Eukaryota; kingdom Metazoa; phylum Chordata; class Mammalia; order Artiodactyla; family Phocoenidae; genus Neophocaena; species Neophocaena asiaeorientalis. The sequence continues at coordinate 8,986,785 of NW_020185337.1, read as the reverse complement.
GTTAGAATGCCATAAAGTTTTGTGACATGCTCTAGTTCCCAAAACCTAGTAGTAGAAAGGACTACATTCATATTCTAAATGTGAAGAAACTGTACCTCTGTTAGCGAGGGACCAGGTCCTTCCTGCAAGTGTCTCACTGGAATGAGATCTGAACGAGCTTGCATCACTGTCACTGTCAGCAAAACAGACTTAATCTGTGATTTGTCCATGTTGACTCCGGTTTATTTAAAATAGATGAGGACGAATAAGGAGCTATAATGCTGTTCTTGCATCTTAAAGAGTATTTGTTATGTTTTGCATTTACTCTCTTGGCTTTAAACTTTCCAAGAAGTTTTGGGTCAAGATAGTAGTTAACCTCTTCTCCCAGTTAATTTTGGTCTGCAAATTCAGACTTTTGAAATTAACTCTAAAAGCAGTTGATTTTAAAAACATGTTGGAAAATAAAATAATTTAATTTCTGGGGATATCACATTTAACTGTATTAACCTAGAATTGTTTTGCTCAGATGTTTTGTTCAATCTTTTTTTTTTCTAATGCTGGTATGATGGGGAATAACACACTCCATGTTCAGGTCCTTTGGAGTTGATGAATGAGGTACTTTGCCTCACTACTTTGAATGTTTATGAGTATGGTAATTCATTTTTTATTTCTCTAATAATGTATATTATTATTGCCTCAGCTGAGCTTCCTGGTCTATTATCTTTCAGTCTCTTGTCATTTAGAGATTTGAAAATTCCATCTATATGAAGGTACCTTTGAGTGGTGGGATTCACTTTGAGAGTAGGATGCAGTCTTTGCAAAAGAAATAAAGAGGATTAGACTATAAAATGGGAGACTAGAACAAACATTGTGTTTCTCTAACAATGCTGGCATAGCTGAGTAGTCCTAGGATTCTGGCTTCCCAAGTCCCACAACCAGCAGAAACAATTCCCCAGAGAGAATCACTGTTTCCAGTTGGAACTGTAAAAGCGTAAGTAATACAATGAAATTGTTAGGGATTAAATGGCAGCTCAGATAATCTCTTTCCTTTTAGGTTGAGTACATTTGTTTTCTAAACAAATGGAAAATGGGCCTTAGAAGTATTATTTTAGTTAGTGTGGCATTTTTACTTAAAAACCACTTTAAACCTAGTCATAGTTCCAGATGGTCAGAATGAAAATCACTCAACTCACTATAGTGGTTAAACTAAGATTGATAGCTGTGAATTTACCAGGATTTTGTTGTATTCTAGAAATTCAGAACGTTTTAGAACCTCTTATATGTCTGAATATGGGGTGAAGACATAGTAAATAGGCCTGTTATGGCTATACTATGACAAAAACAATTTTATGTAAGACATTCATTGTCAAGTGACATAAGTATGAAAGATGTCAGCCACATCGACACTTGGTCACCCATAATTCAAGTGGATTTTGTGGCAACATAAATTTTTCATTCATGCTTGCTGGGGTAGATTCATTCTTTCAGATAGTATTTGTAACAAAGTAACAAAAGGTAGAAATACTGACCGTTTCCATGGGGATATTACTTCCTAATCTATTGCTGTGGACTGTTGCTCCAGGCCTGATAAAAATATGTGGAATTTTGTGGTTCTTGCTGTTTGCTGAAAATCAGTATGACATGGCGGCACATCTCAAATTGCAATAGTTTATATAAATCTTTTTCTTGGGGACTGACGTGTGCCTAAATTTCCCATAATTATTTATCATTCCAAGATATATTAAGGCATCTAATGAATTACCTTGTGGATTGCTTTCAGTCAAAATATAATGTTCCTGCACAGGATGAAGTTTGATTTCATTGAATTGAATAAATACTTATGTAGCGGTAAATACATAGCAGGTATTTTCCAGGTGCTGAAGACACCAGCTAGGTCTCAGTAGTCCTTGTGAACTTACTAGAGTATAGAGATGAGGGAGGACAAAAGGCTTTTGTTTCTTCAGAACAGATGTCCTCGTGGGGGTTAAAGGGACACGCAAAGTCTCTGAAATATCTTTGAACTATGGGATTTTTAGCTTTGTAAACTATGGAATATTATGTTCCTTCTCTGAGCCTCATGTCTATGTGAAAGTGGAGGTAACGCCTACATTAAATGGTGGTTCTGAGGATTAAACTGAAAATATAATAACGCACTCTGTACTAACTGGCAGAGAGGATGCTCCATGAAAGGCATTTATTCTTATTATTACTCTAATGTTCTTAGGAGGACCATGTTCATATAAAAAACACTAGGGATTTAGAAAAGATCATCATGGTTTTGATTTGCTTAGAAATCTTCGTGCTAACTGAGTCAGATTATGAAAGATCTGGGTGGCAGAAAGGACCCTGGCACCAGCCCAAATCTCTTACAAAAAGAAAGGGGGATGAAGGTTTCCTAAATTCTTTTGGAGGTTGAATCACTGAATAGGGAGACCCCTGCTGAGGTAGAGAAGATGCAAAGCACTGTGCTTCCCTTTGGAGGATTCAGTGAAGAAGCTCTGCTGATGCCAAATGGGAGAGTACATTCTTTGCTTCTCAGCCACCTCCTGAAGAATCATGCATCAAGCATCCATTCTACGAATACATATTTATTGCATGAGTACTGTGTACTGGGCACTGTTCTGAGTGCTGAAAATAGAGAAGTGAAAAGGTAATTGATAAAAATCACTGTTCTCATCACGGAACCTACCTTGCCGTAAAGGGAAGAAGACAATAAACACGGTCTATAAATAATGTATGAGGTACGTTAGAAGGTGATAAGTGCTAGTGAGAAGAATAAATCTGAGAAGAGAGTAAGGAGTGCTGGCAGTGGTTGCAGCTGTCAGTGGAGTGGCCAAAGTAGGCTTCAGTGAGAATGTCTCCTCTGAGCAAGTTTTTGGTAGAAATACAGGAATGAGCGAGGCAGAAAATCAAAGTGAAGAGTATTGGAGGGAAGGGAGCAGGCCTGGTGTGAAGACTCCAGGGTGGGAGCATGTTAGTGTGTTCAGCATCAGGGTCTCGGACAAAGAGATTAGAGCAGGGTAAGCAAACAAGAACTTTGGGAGGGACAGTGAGAAACCTGATCCCACAGGACTGTGCAGACCTTCATAAGAAAGTGGCTTTCATTCCCACTCATGCGCGGAGCCAGTGGGGGACTTTGCACAGATGAACGTCATGCTTTGACTTAATTGTTTTAAAGTCTTACACAAACCACTGGATGACAGTAGACTTTGGGGGCGGGAGGCAGGTACACAGTGGGGTAATGGGTAATAGTAAGGCACACTCTCGGGAAGCTCTTTCTGCTGAAGCAGTGGAACACTATAGTAGTTGGGTTATCTTGATGATCACTATCTTATAGGTCAGGCCATTCAAGGTCAGCAGGAAACCTATTCTACTTGAGCAAGGGAGTGGCGACTTGTAGGAAACAGGACAGCCAGCCATCCTGTTTGGAGTTCTGGTAGACCACGCTGAGCGACAATGGTAGCAGTGCTTCCAGAACTGAATAGTCACCGTTCAGTTGGTACTGGGGAGCAGAGCAGTGGTAGCTGCAGGAAGCAGAAGCACTGGTACAGCCCCTGTGGAATTGTGCATCATTCAGCAGGAAGTTGGGGGGTGATGTCTAAAGGAAAGCATGTCTAGAAGTGCTCACCGGGTAGCCCCAGTACCAGAGTAGCTTCATGTTTGGATGTATCACTATGGACGGTTTTAGAGTCAATGGGAACAGGCATTATGGCAGGGTGATATCTTTTGTAATATTAACCAGTAATTCAGGCATCTAGAATATGCAGCATATGTCAATGCCACTCTCTCACTTTGTCCCAGCTTACCCTTCCCCCTCCCTGTGTCCTCAAGTCCATTCTCTACATCTGCATCTTTATTCCTGTCCTGCCCCTAGGTTCTTCAGAACCTTTTCTGTTTTTTTTTAGATTCCATGTATAAGTGCTAGCATAAGGTATTTGTTTTTCTCTTTCTGACTTAGTTCACTCTGTATGACAGATGCGAGGTTCATCCACCTCACTACAAATAACTCAATTTCATTTCCGTTTATGACTGAGTAATATTCCATTGTATATATGTGCCACATCTTCTTTATCCATTCATCTGTCAGTGGACACTTAGGTTGCTTCCATGTCCTGGCTATTGTAAATAGTACTGCAATGAACATTGTGGTAATGACTCTTTTTAAATTATGGTTTTCTCAGGGTATATGCCCAGTAGTGGGATGGCTGGGTCATATGGTACTTCTATTTTTAGATTTTTAAGGAACCTCCGTACTCTTCTCCATAGTGGCTGTATCAATTTACATTCCCACCAACAGTGTAGGAGGGTTCCCTTATCTCCACACTCTCTCCAGCATTTACTGTTTGTAGATTTTTTCGATGATGGCCATTCTTACCAGTGTGAGGTGATACCTCATTGTAGTTTTGATTTACATTTATCTAATGATTAGTGATGTTGACCATTCTTTCATGTGTTTGTTGGCAATCTGTATATCTTCTTTGGAGAAATGTCTGTTTAGGTCTTCTGCCCATTTTTGGATTGGGTTGTTTGTTTTTTTGATATTGAGCTGCATGAGCTGCTTGTATATTTTGGAGATTAATCCTTTGTCAGTTGCTTTGTTTACAAATATTTTCTCCCATTCTGAGGGTTGTCTTTTCATCTTGTTTATGCTTTCCTTTACTGTGCAAAAGCTTTTAAGTGTCATTGGGTCCCATTTGTTTATTTTTGTTTTTATTTCCATTTCTCTGGGAGGTGGGTCAAAAAGGATCTTGCTGTGATTCATGTCATAGAGTATTCTGCCTATGTTTTCATATAAGCGTTTTATAGTGTCTGGCCTTATGTTAAGTCTTTAATCCATTTTGAGTTTATTTTTGTGTATGGTGTTAGGGAGTGTTCTAATTTCATTCTTTTACATGTAGCTGTCCAGTTTTCCCAGCACCACTTATTGAAGAGGCTTTCTTTTCTCCATTGTATGTTCTTGCCTCCTTTGTCAAAGATAAGGTGACCATATGTGCTTGGGTTTATCACTGGGCTTTCTATCCTGTTCCATTGGTCTATATTTCTGTTTTTGTGGCAGCACTATACTGTTTTGATTATTGTAGCTCTGTAGTATTGTCCGAAGTCCAGCAGCCTGATTCCTCCAGCTCCGTTTTTCTTTCTGAAGACTGCTTTGGCTCTTCAGGGTCTTTTGTGTTCCCACACAAATTGTGAAATTTTTTGTTCTATTTCTGTGAAAAATGCCATTGGTAGTTTGATAAGGATTGCACTGAAAGTGTAGATTGCTTTGAATACTATAGTCATTTTCACAATGTTGATCCTTCCAGTCCAAGCACATGGTATATCTCTACATCTTTTTGTATCATCTTTAATTTCTTTCATCAGTGTCTTATAGTTTTCTGCATACAGGTCTTTTGTCTCCTTAGGTATGTTTATTCCTAGGTATTTTATTCTTTTTGTTGCAGTGGTAAATGGGAGTATTTCCTTAATTTCTCTTTCAGATTTTTCAGCATTAGTGTATAGGAATGAAAGAGGTTTCTGTGCATTACTTTTGTATCCTGCTACTTTACCAAATTCATTGATTAGCTCTAGTAGTTTTCTGGCAGCATCTTTAGGATTCTCTATGTATAGTATAATGTCATCTGCAAACAGTGACAGCTTTACTTCTTTTTTTCCGATTTGGATTCTTTTTATTTCTTTTTCTATTCTGATTGCTGTGGCTAAAACTTCCAAAACTATGTTGAATAATACTGGTGAGAGTGGGCAACCTTGTCTTGTTTCTCATCTTAGTGGAAATGGTTTCAGTTTTTCACCTCTGAGAAAGATGTTGGCTTCGGGTTTGTCATATATGGCTTTTATTATGTTGAGGTAGGTTCCCTCTGTGCCTACTTTCTGGAGAGTTTTTATCATAAATGGGTGTTGAATTTTGTCGAAAGCTTTTTCTGTATATATTGAGATGGTCATATGGTTTTTATCCTTCAATTTGTTAATATGGTGTATCACATTGATTGTTTTGCGTATATTGAAGAACGCTTGCATTCCTGGAATAAACCCCACTTGATCATGGTGTATGATCCTTTGAATGTGCTTTTGAATTCTGTTTGCTAGTATTTTGTTGAGGATTTTTGCATCTATGTTCATCAGTGATATTGGCCTATAGTTTTCTTTTTGTGACATCTTTGTCTGGTTTTGGTATCAGGGTGATGGTGGCCTTGTAAAATGACTTTGGGAGTGTTCCTCCCTCTGCTATATTTTGGAAGAGTTTGAGAAGGATAGGTGTTAGCTCTTCTCTAAATGTTTGATAGAATTCGCCTGTGAAGCCATCTGGTCCTGGGCTTTTGTTTGTTGGAAGATTTTTAATCACAGTTTCAATTTCAGTGCTTGTGATACGTCTGTTTATATTTTCTATTTCTTCTTGTAGTCTTGGAAGGTAGTGCTTTTCTAAGAATTTGTCCATTTCTTCTAGGTTGTCCATTTTATTGGCATATAGTTACTTGTAGGAATCTCTCATGATCCTTTGTATTTCTGCAGTTCAGTTGTTACTGCTCCTATTTTCATTTCTTATTCTGTTGATTTGAGTCTTCTCCCTTTTTTTCCTGATGAGTCTGGCTAATGGTTTATCAATTTTGTTTATCTTCTCAAAGAACCAGCTTTTAGTTTTATTGGTCTTTGCTATTGTTTCCTTCCTTTCTTTTTCATTTATTTCTGATCTGATCCTTATTATTTCTTTCCATATGCTAACTTTGGGGTTCTTTTGTTCTTCTTTATCGAATTGCTTTATGTGTGGTTAAATTGTTTATTTGGGGCATTTCTTGTTTCTTGAAGTAGGATAGTATTGCTATAAACTTCCTATTGTGTTTTCCTTGTCATTTGTTTCTAGGTATTTTTTGATTTCCTTTTTGATTTCTTCAGTGATCTCTTGGTTATTTAGCCACATATTGTTTAGCCTCCACGTGTTTGTATTTTTTACAGTTTTTTTCCTGTAATTAATATCTAGCCTCATAGCGTTGTGGTCAGAAAAGATACTTGATACGATTTCAATTTTCTTATATTTACCAAGGCTTGATTTGTGACCCGAGATATGATCTATCCTGGAGAATGTTCCATGAGCAATTGCGAATAACTTTTTTCTGTTGTTTTTGGATGGAATGTCCTATAAATATCAATTAAGTCCATGTTGTCTAATGTATCATTTAAAGCTTGTGTTTCCTTATTTATTTTCATTTTGGTTGATATGTCCATTGGTGAAAGTGGGGTGTTAAAGTCCCCTACTATGATTGTGTTACTGTCAATTTCCCCTGTTATGGCTGTTAGCATTTGCCTTATGTATTGAGTTCCTATGTTGGGTGCATAAATATTTACAATTGCCATATCTTCTCCTTGGATTGGTCCCTCGGTCATTATATAGTGTCCTTCTATGTCTCTTGTAATAGTCTTTGTTTTAAAGTCTATTTTGTCTGGTATGAGAATTGCTACTCCAGTTGTCTTTTGATTTCCATTTGCATGGAGTATCTTTTTCCATATCCTCACTTTCAGTCTGTATGTGTCCCTAGGTCTGAAGTGGGTCTCCTGTAGACAGCATATATATGGGTCTTGTTTCTGTATCCATTCAGGCAGTCTATGTCTTTTGTTGGAGCATTTCATCTATTTACGTTTAAGGTAATTATCGATATCTACAGATCAGTAGAAACTTGAAACAAAACTCAGTTTCTTACTAGAGCCTTCTTTTGTGAAAAGAAGTCTGAAAAACACCTTATGAGCACACACTAATGTCTAGTATGTAAATAAAGTATACGTAATAAGTTTTCAAAAGGCTATTAGCTTCAATCTAATAAAAGATGCCTCATTGTTGCACTGGACACAAAAGATGATGTTCCTTGGAAATTTTCCAGCTAAACTAGTTTGGAATTATGGGAAGGGCTTTCATGGCGTTAATAATACCTCCTGTTAATTCCAGGGAAGGCACATTTCCCAGCTACCTCTCACCTGGCTCATCTCAAGAACATTTTTTTTCCTGAATGTCTAATTTAAGTAATTTCTTTCAAATATTTGTATGCAGCACATACAAATGCTTATGATAGGGACTTCCCTGGTGGTCCAGCGGTTAAGACTCCATGCTCCCAATGCAGGGAGCCCGGGTTCGATTCCTGGTCAGGGAACTAGATCCCGCATCCCACAACTAAGAGCCTGCATGCTGCAACTAAAGATCCTGTGTGCTGCATCTAAGACCCAGCACAGCCAAATAAATAAATATTTTTTAATGCTTATGATATAGTAGTGAAAGAAAAATAAAATTCAGTCTCTGCTATGATTTCAGATTATTTACAATTCTGTCTGAATAAGGATTAAAAGGACTAAAAGAGAGCATGGCAAGTCCCCTGGGATATAGAAGGTTATCAATAAACATTGATGACTGAACTATTAATGCACACAAAAAAAGAAACAATGGTAAATTGACTATACTTCAATAAAACATATATATATATATATAATGGTTAGAGTGGTGATATTGTTGATAAAATTATTCAATTTTCTTTTAAATATTTATAAAATAAGTTAAAAATCAATTGGTTAGATGACATCGTTATTAAAACCCTTTATCTTTATAACTTCACCCTTTTCCATACCAGAGCTGTTTTTATCCCTTTTAGGGACAGTCTCTAGTGATAGAAAAGCAGATCCAAGCACTGGAAATGTGAGAGGTGTTCAGCTCATGGACAGAATACCACATATATATCACTGCATTCTCAAATTCAGTATTGGGCAATAGGATGGCCTGATTAAGGGACTATGTGATATGTTTCCAAAGAATTTTATTCCCCCCAAATACCTGTAATTTAATACTGATGCTTCAATTTTATAGATGTGTTCTATTATTTAAGACTTGGCCCCAAATGAATGCACATACCTGGAGAAATAATACTTCAAGAATTCTTGGTCTTTGGAACGTTAGTGTAAATCATTTGGGTAAAGGAGAGAAAGAGAGCATGAGGATTCTGGGGGTGGAAGTGGGTTTAGGAGAGGATATGTTGAAGGGAGAAAGTGGTGAAGGAAGGAGAGGAGAGAAGGCTAAGTGCTACTTCCCCGGTTCTTCCCAGAGTTCACTCTGCTTCCATGAAGAGTGAGTTTTATGGCTGGGTTGCTGCTGGGACCTGGAAAGGTGTTGCCACCATAGTTCAGTTGGTGAGAATATGATCAGGGATTTACAGTTTGGATGCAGCTGTGATTGGGGGTGAAAACGGTGATGTCCAAAATGCCTTGTCGTGTATGAGATTCCTGAGCCAGTAGTGAGTCCATTGAGGGATTAGGACTTTATACATTTTCAGATGGGATTTGCAGTCATAATATGAAGGCAGGATCACAGCACAGCTGTTAAGAGAGTACTAGGAGAATATTAAGATCAAATGTCAGGGCTTTTAATACCATTTTCTGCTACAGATTATGAATCTACAAATTCCTAACCCTTCATTCTCAATAACAAAAGATATATCTTTGGTATTAATTGCAAGGTTTTGATTGTGCGTTACTACACAGTCTCAAAGCAATCCAAATTGTTTTCTTCTGGTGATCATTAATCTGGACTTCCTTTTTAATGATAAACATTTTACTGTTAAACAGAAATAGTATGTTGGCTTTACTTGTGAGAAGTTTATACTTACCTGCTTAATTAATTATGTAACTGACCCTTGTTTGAAGTAATCAAAAATGAGACACAGAACTCACACACCAAGGAGCCTGTAATAGTTGTGTACCTGGGTTTAAAGAAAGTGAGTGAATGTGTGTGTGTGTGTGTGTGTGTGTGTGTGTGTGTGTGTGTGTGTGAGAGAGAGAGAGAGAGAGAGAGCATGCATTCACATATGCATGCATAAGTGTGGCTACTAGGGTGAGAAAACAAGACAGGTGTAATACATAGTAACATTTTTAAGTACTTACCATGTGCCAGACATTGTTAGGTAAGTACCATTATTTTTTCTATTTCATAGCTTATGAAACTGAACAGTTACATGAATATGTTTTTTCTTTTAAACTATAGAAAATGAGAGATTAAAACAAAAGAAATAGGGCTTCCCTGGTGGTGCAGTGGTCGAGAGTCCGCCTGCCGATGCAGGGGGCGCGGGTTCGTGCCCTGGTCCGGGGGGGTCTCGCGTGCAGCAGAGCGGCTGGGCCAGTGAGCCATGGCCGCTGGGCCTGTGCGACCGGAGCCTGTGCTTCATGACGGGAGAGGCCGTGGAGGTGAGAGGTCCGCGTACCACAAAAAAACAAAACAAAACTAAACAGGAGAAATAAGAAGGGAAAGGGAGCACCAATTCTGTCATGTCCTGTCTTTTTCAGAACTGTGTTTAAGCATGATAAAATGAAAGCAGACAGATTTTCTGGGAGCACTAACCCTTCCCATGGTCAATATTGGGAAATTAGGTGAGCTATAAATGGATTTTGAATTGCAGGTTGACTTCTTTATCCATTTTATTTGAATCTCACAAATTGTTTGATGGTTGTTTATTTTCTTTGTAGTAGATGGTATTGTTATGACATGACGTTGAAATCCATGCCAACTGAGAATGTTGTTTATAATCATGATATTTTTTAATAGAAATAGCTCAGAAAGGGTCTGAAATATGGGACATACTGCTTTTATAGGCAAAAGAGCACCGTGTGTTAACGTAGACCTACATTAAAAAATTACACCCCCAGACTTTGTGTCAGGTCCGAAAATGGGGCATTCAGTGAATAAACTTTGCTATTCATTATCAAACAAGCAAGTACATAATCAGTTTGATTCCATTTCACATGCACAACACATAGCATACACACACACACACACATATCTGCAAAAAAGACTATACCAAAAAATACTAAGTGGTTATTGCTGAGTGGTGAATTGATTTTTTTTTCCTCTTTTTCATTGACTTTTTAAAACTGTCCACAGAAAAACACAGGCCCCCATTTGCAATAAGAAAACTTATAGAAGTCAGTTTTAACCAGTGTTTATCACACTGCTGTCAAATAGATGGTATTGTACTCAGATCTTTGTAGAAGATACAATAATGTATTAGGGAGGCTCCTGACCTCTAGAAATTATTTATTGTGGAGATAGGCATGAAAAATGAAGACAGTATGCTAGTGTCACAGATACTGATTTCTTAATAGGAAAGCAATCCTTAAGAGTTGTGTTGTTCAGGGGAGACTGAAAAGAGAAATAAAGAGATCAGACTGGCGTTAAAAGCTAGGTCCAGTCCAAGGGAACATGTGAATAGGAGGCCAGAAATTCCTGCGGGATGTAATGGCTTCCATAAAAACATAGAGATTAGAAAGTACTATATTTATTTGAAGCTCAGAGATGAGATTAGTGGTGAAGATAAACAGTAAGATTGGTCCCCATATGGTAGCCCTTGAACGTCAGATTAATATCTTCTCAGGGCAACCTCTTTAAGTACTTCTAACAAGCCCTTTTCAGAGGGCACAGAAGCCACATAAGGCAATCCCAAAGTCTCAGAAGAGATTCCATGCTCCACTCCCCCATTCATTTTGAATTTTGTCCTTCATCCTATCTTTTTGCCATGCCTGTTTGATATTAACGTCTTGATTTCAAATTGTCTAATTTGTTTTCATCTGTAACTTCTTCAAGATACTGTTTCTTGAAACCTAAAGGCACCACAGGTTAGCAATGCCATGCCCTCAGGACTATAACATACTGTGCACCAGCCAAAGCCATGACTCATTTCGTCCTGGCATGCACTTGCCAAAGGAAGAAGATAAGAAAAATTGTTATTTGTTGCTTATGTAATAAAATACCCCAAGGCTTAGAAGCTTAAAACAACAAATATTTATTATGACACCAGTTTCTGGGGGTCAGGAATCTGGGAGTGTCTCGGCTGGGTCGTTGTGGCTCAGGTCTCTTAGGCTGCAGGTGTTGACTGCTGTCTCTGAGGACTTCGATGAGGGCTGAAGGATCAAGCCCATTCAAGTGGCCGTTGGCAGGAGCTTCGTTTCCTTGCCATGTGAGCCTCTTTCTAAGGCTGCTCACAGGTTGATGTCCCCCAAAACAAATGATCCAAGAGTGAGAGAAAAAAAGCCACCAAGGTGAAAGCCACAATGTCTTTTACAACCTAATCTCAGAATTGACGTATTATCGCTTCTATCTTTTTCTATGGGTCACAAATCCCTGGAACAACATAGGAGGGAACTACACAAGACTGTGAATACCCGGAGGTGAGGATCATTGGGGACCATCATGGAGTCTGGCTACTATGGATAGTTAGGTAATTTTTCTGAATCATATTATGGTATAAACAGATCATTTACGAAGATGAGTTTGACAGCTACGTGCGCCATATTTGTGCATTTAACATGATGAAATGGGATCTTTAAAAAAAACAGATCTGGTCTCTTTGGCATTATTTAGTTACACTGAGAGACACATACTTCCTTGAAATACCCATTTCCAAAAGAATGGCACAATGCTATAGGCTGAAATGCCAATTATGAAGCAAGACCTACATTGTGAAGTCTTTGTGAGCAGAGAGCTCTTCAGTGCCCCTGAGGTTGGGCAGACTTTCTTGGGAACATGGAGCAGAAGTGTGGGGTTACCACATAGCCCCTGGAAGCATGCACTACTTCAGAGCTCCAAGCCAGGGGTCCAGACTCTCCACTGCTGTGTGACTCTTAAGTCACACTTTCTGGCTATCAGATAAATAACTTGAGTGCATTGGAATAGATAAAACATTTTAATTCTCTAACAACTTGGGATGTCTTCCCTCTCTTCTCATCTAATGGTCTTTGAGGCAGAAGGTTTGTCCCTGCAGAGTTTTGGCGACACAGTAATGCACGCTGGAGGGCTGATAACCGGTGATTAGCCTGCCCTAGTTATTCTTTTGGCTGATGAGTTTAATCATCTTTTCTATGATTTCTGGAAGTTTTCAAGGATGTGTGCATCCCAGTCCAATTCCCAATTCCCAATTCCCACCTCAGTCTGATTAGCATGTTCTTCTGTGACAGGGTTGATCCCTCCATCCAAGATCAGCACAGGGATGGACCAAAAGTTCTTTTCTGTGATTCCCCCAAAGCCTGCAGGACAAGCAGTATGCAACATGTAGTTTTCAGGAGGTTATTTAATGGGCCAGGGGAACAGGTGCTACTGTCAGCCATCACATAGCAGAGAAGACAACTTAAGATGTAAACTTTTTCTTAAAGAATTCTGCAGGGATTTCTACTACTAAGGATACTCTGACCGCAGTCTCCTACCATGTTGCTGGGCTTATTTTCTTTCCAACTGTGGCACCATTCTCACTTCTGCTTTACCTGTTGTTACTATTCTGAAGTTCTTGATGCTTCATCCCCTCCCCTCCCCCGCAACCCCACATTCATTTTACTTTTATTCTATATTCTCCTTCAAGACAATGCAAGGAAGACTTCTTTCGTACCGAAAGCAGCTACCAAGGTTCTTTTTCCTAAACAAAAGGCCATTTCTTCTCATATGAACTAGAGCATTCCCAAGTATGCAGAAATCCAATACAATCCACACTTGTATTACAGATCAAATTTTCTTCATTCCCAAATGCAATATAAAAGCATGAAATTACAGGCAAAATATTAAGATAAATATGGTTATTGCTCCGTTATTTCTGACACTGGTACTTAAATGCTATTATTTTATTTTATTAATAATAATGCATTTAAACTACTCAAGTTCATTGGAGGTATAACACTTTAAACATTGTACCTGGTTTGTTTGATAAAAATAAGCCTTTCTAACAGTTGACAACTCATGTAACTGCAAGTATCTAACAACTTATTCCTGTTTTGAATAATCATGCATTATTACTTTAAATACAGTGAAAGTCACTCAGAAGGAGGTAATTGGCAGTGAAATGTCATAGTACAGGTTTTTATTATTTGTTACAATAGTTCTTTTAAATGTGCAGTCACCTGTTAATATATAGCATTTATTCAGTACATTTCATTTTCAAAATACTTCATCCATATGAATTAATTTATGTCCATAAGCACTTCAGTGAAACAGATGAGACATATCCTCTTTTCCAGGTGGGAGTTATGAAACAGAGATAAACTGCCTAACATCATACAAAGAGAGAATTAGGACAAAGATATAAGACTTTCTACTGTATTCTAACCTCACTTATTATAATATCTATGTAGTTTTCTTTTGAAAGAAAAGAGAAGTTGAGTCTGGAGATTACAGCTTTTCTCAGAGACAGTGATGTTGGCTTCACTCTGTGGTACTTCCTTGGATCTTTTTGGTGATATTGCTCATCCCTAACCTTCACTTTGCCTCTGTTTTATTCGTGTGGAAGAGAGTGACAGTTTTAGCTTCTCATGCCAAAATATCTGTACAGATAAACGTAAAAAAGCAAAAGCCAAGTTTAGTTATATTTTAAAGCTTCCAAAAGCATCATGGGAGACTCCCCATGCATCAAGAACTCATCAAACCAGATGAGCCCCAAACCAGAGGGGCCCTAAAGCCCAGGCTTTCATAGCTGTGTTTCTACAGAGTATGTTTTGGGTCACTGAAAATTCTCTCTTTATTTAAATGTAGATAATTCTCCAGCCATCAAAATTTAATTTTTATTGTGTAAGTAAGTGACTTGAGTGAGACAAAAGCTTATAATTGTTTTACTCAGGTAGCTAATAATTGATGATTGTTTTGAACATTTGATATATTTTTTATATTTTAAGTCAGATTACCTCACTCTTCTCTTCAGAATCCTCTGATGACTTTCCATTCCACCCAGAATAAAATGTATGCTTTTATCACAGCCTGTGAAGCCCTCCTACAGCTCTCCCTCTGCCTCTGCCTTTATTCCAGCCACACAGGCCTTCCTGCCCTTTCGTAGAAATGGGAGCACACCTTTCCTCCCCATCCTGCTTAGTGCCTGCATACTTGTTTTCCCCTCTGCTGTGATTCTCCAGCTGGCTGGCTTTTGGGTACTCTGAACTCTCCAAAGTGAGCCTGCTTTAAATGCACATTGAGCCTTGTTTCTTGACAAAAACTTCTAATACATAGTCCTTACTTTAACAATTACACTCATGTCTGAATGTCTAAAGGTAAGGCTATGGGTTCTTAGTGTGAACATTCATCTGGAAAGGGTAGCATTCCCATCTAGCGCTGAAAATTATATCCTTAAAATTGAAAAAAGACACCCAAATTCTATAAACAATTTTCTGTGTAAAACATCTTTTGCCATAAAAATACTCTAAGGGGTTTCCTGGTTTGTTTCCAGATCCCATGAAACCTTTGCAACTGGATCAATCAATCTCCAGCTACAAATCAGAATATTTATTGAGCTACTACTTATGTTCAGAGTGAAGAAATAAAAGCCGCAGGTCTGCCTTCAATGTCTATCCTCGTTTCAAGTTACTGTCTCTTTGGAGACATAACATAATAAAAACATAAACAATCAAGCAAACTTCTACCTTTCCCAACGATAAATAATGTCCCAATAGTCTTAAAGGTTGACTTTATCTCTGAATACCTATTAGGAATAACATTTACCTATGCTTACACATTCAGGTGTTTGGGGCTAAAACTACTTGATACAGATTTAATGACCTTTAATAAAAATGTATTTAATCTGAATGTTTGCCTCCAGATACGGTGGTTACATTCTATCAGTGTATAAGTGTATGATATTCTGAAAATGGGAATGCAACATGGTAAAAAAAGGAATATCAATTACCACATGCTCTAACTACACAACACGGTATGTGGACAATTGACTAGCACAGATACTTATAAAATTTGAGTTTGCAATAGTGATAGCTTCTTATTCAGTCTTGCAAACCCCTAGGGATGCTGTAGCTGAAAACCATTTCAAGTAATGTAATGCTGCTTCACCCTTTCCTCGAAATGACTGCTGCAATAGACCCATTAACACTACGGGTATTTATATACTGCTTTTCAAAGGACAGGCTCAGGAGATTTGTGCCAAGAGCTCACGAATGAAATTCTACTGAGCAGCATCTTCCAGGAATTTGAGAATGTCCATTGCAGTGTGATGGATTTCATTGTTCAGCAGAGTGGAAATGCTTGCTTGGTTAATGATGTCTCTTTAAAGCAGGGCCAGATGATTGTGGAATATTTCCAGGAAACCCACCTTTAGAAACAGAAGGAAAATTCTGATGCTATTAATTAACGAGAGGAGGAGTATTCAGCTTTAATGTCTTGAGAAATTAATCCAGTACCGTTAGATCTCTCAACCTTTGTTTTTCCCATTGGGACCTTTAATCAGATCCTAGATATATCAGTAAACTGGGATTAAGAAGATGGGCTCAGACAGCCAGACTCAGTGATAACTCTGTTATGGTCTTCTCTGAAGAGCTGAAAAGTGGAAATATTGGTATTTATTGGGTCATGCAGATAATAATGCCAGGAATCTGTTCTATAATTCATAGACTACAAATTAAATAAACTTGTGTCTGAAACACTAGAGCACAGCATTTGCAAAGATGACAGTGGTAACCAAATTCCTCTTCTCTGGGAATCTAGAAACCTGATTTTCTTAGGCTTTTCTTTTGAACAAAATTTTTCTCTAAAACCAAAGGAATGATTCTTTTTCTAGTAAATAGTTGTAGTTGATTTTTATAGTACTGCCTATATTTATTTTATAAAGACATTTGCTTAATAAATCAAAATGAAATTGACTTAACAATGAGTTTTGCATTGAAGACCTGCATCTGATAGGATTTCTGCTACTTCAGAGTATAGAAAGACATCTATCTGTGATTTGATATGACCCTGGCATGAGAATATCACGGAGATTTTGGAGGTCTTATGATTGTGCTGAATGGCCACGGGGAAGAGATGACAGTTAGGTAATGGAATGGCAAATCCGATTGGAGGGACGTCTGTAGCATAGTTTCACCATCATTCCTAGGCATTAGTTGATGCGCAGCATGCGTGAAGTTTAGCAATGTGATGACAGAAATGGGAGAGTGAAACAAAAGGCTCAGGAAAAGTCCTAGAGCTGTTTCTGTGAAATTGTATCATTTGCTCCAGGGTTCCATTTATGTGGTCCTCATGTCATTCATTGAGTTGGGCCCCTTAAAGAGAATGGCCAGTGTAGGCAAATCCATATCTTGCAGGGGCATCTCACGCAGTCTAGGAGAGAGCCACGTTTCTTAGGTTTTTCCTAGTAAGGCATGCTATGGTGACTCGGGATCCCATTGAGTTTCAACCCATAGCTGCCTCTCAATCAGATATTTCATTTGAATTCTACAATACCAAGAAAACAAATAACATTTAGTATTCCAGCTTTGTTTCCTTGAAAGACAGAATGGGCCATAGGCGTGTATTAGGATGCTTTCAGCTTCAAGTAACAGGAGATATATGTAACAATAAGGAAACTATAAGGAAAATCTATTATGATATGGAAGGTTTGGGGTATGGCATTTTTAATGTTGGTTAAGCTAGTAGCTTAATGACAATATCAAAGATCCAGGATTTTCCCCCCCATTTTTTCTTTTCTGCTCTGTCACTTTTAGTATGTCATCTACTTCCTTCATGGTTGCAAGGCAGTTCCACCAGCTCAGGAATGACATCCTGCACAATATTGACAGGCCAGAAGAGAACACAGTACCTCCTTTTTTTTTTTTTTTTTTAACAGCAAGGGAGGTTTCCCCAGAAGCCTCTCAGCATTCATATTGACATATCTCATTTGACAGAATTGCACTTTTCTTCTAGTCGTAAACTACAGCAAGAGAAAAAAAAAATGGGTATAACTTGCTTAGACTAATCAAAGGGCCCAGAACCCGCTGAAGCTGGTCTGAGGGATGAATGGATACTGTGTAGGCTGACAGGTGGCAGTTTCGTTTGTACTCAGCTTAGCAAAGAATACAGTGAAGAGTTTCTCAGTCCTGGCACTGATTGACATTTTGGGCCAGATCGTTCTTTATTGTGCGAGCTGTCCTGTGCATTGGGGGATATTTAACCGTACCCCTGGCCTCTACTCAATAGATGCCAATAGCAACACACCCCCCAACTTGTGACAACCAAATTGTATCCTCAGACAAGTGGGAGGAGGGGGTCAAAATAACCTCTCACTGAGAATGTAAATTGGTGCAGCCACTATGGGGAACAGTATGGAGGTTCCTTAAAAAAATTAAAGATAGAATTGCCATGTGATCCAGCAATCCCACTCCTGTACAAACATCTGGAAAAGATGAAAACTCTAATTTGAAAAGCTACATGCACCCCAGTGTTCATAGCACTATTATTTACAATAGCCAAGACATGGAAGCAACCTAAATGTCCATGAAGTCATAAAGAAGATGTAAGATATATAATCTTATATATATGTGTGTGTGTATGTATGTATATATATATATATACACACATATAAAATAGAATATTACTCAGCCATAGAAAAGAATGAAATAATGCCATTTGCAGTGATATGGATGGACCTAGAGATTTTCATACCAAGTGAAGTAAGTCAGACAGAGAAAGACAGATATCGTATGATGTCACTTATAAGTGGAATCTAAAAAATGATATGAATGAACTTACTTACAAAACAGAAATAGACTCACAGACATAGAAAACAAGCTAATGGTTATCAAAGGGGAATGGGGGGAGGGATAGATTAGGCATATGTGATTAACAGATACACAATTCTATATAAATATAACAGATAAACAACAAGGACCTACTGTATGGCACAGGGAACTATATTCTATATCCTGTAATAACCTAGAATGGAAAAGAATGTGAAAAAGAAGCCACACACACACACACACACACACACACACACCCCAGAATCACTTTGCTGTATACCTGAAAATGAACTGTATGCCTGAAAATTATAAATCAACTATATTTCAGTTAAAAAAAGTGAAAAAAAATCACCTCCCACTGAGATGCACTGCTATAGTGGGTGGATGTGAGAGAGGAAAATTGCCAATCAATAGGTTATAGAGTGATGATTGTAGGCTTGACCATGGGTCTGTGAGCCTGATCATATACTGGGATTTGCATGAGTGACTTGAGGCCAAGTATGCCTTGTGTCTCCTCCTGAAGGCTTCTGCCTAATGTGTGGAGCTTGCTGGTCACAGATTTGAAGCTTCCCTTGACTCTCTGCAAGATGACCTGTGAGCCCTCTTGTGTATGGAAATCCTCCAGGTAGTGGTCAAAGGCAGGGAAGGTGCTGGTTCAGGGTTCAGTGGGGAAAAAGCAGAGGCTGAAATCATGATTTCAGTGAGAAAAACATACTCTGCGTGGAAATGTGAAGTGAGTTGGTATGATGTAATTTCATTTGGTCTGCTTATCATACAAATGTCCTAGTACTTGATGAATTCTCCTAGTAAATGGTTTAAATGCTGTGGAAGTGGTGCACCTGAACTAAGGAACTTGAAAAATGGTCCTCCGAAATCAGGGCACGACCTAGAGCCCTTGGTTTGAGATATACTTAACTGGAATTGGTAGAGTTTAAAAGTTCACATTTCTTGAGCCTGAAGGTGAAAATAGTCTCCATATTAGATAAACTGAATAGCTAAAATTAGCCAGTTATTTAGAGAGTGTTACTTCAAACTAAAGTAATTCTGTCTGCTTAGGATCCTCTCTCCCTTTATTATATTTTCTCTCTCATTTCTATAAAGGAAAGCAATTTAAACTTTACAAAATTATGGCAAATTCGAAAGAGAGACAATTTGGGGATAGAAATAAGCAAAGATATCCCTGGAGGGGAAATAAAATGGTGAAAAGGAAGTGAGGCACAAAAAATGAATAGCTGGAAGGAAGGAGAGAAGACATACGGACAGAGGGATATACAACAGAGTACCAATGGTACCATCCTGTGCATGATTTTTTCAGTTAATTCACAGAATTTTTTAAATGTTGGTATTTATATTTTACAAATGATAATCCACTACATGTTTTGTGCATTGACAGTTCGGTTGATTGCTCTATGATTTTAACATTCAATTCCGTATGGCATAGTGGATAAGAGTAGGAGTGTGAAGCAGTAACATCATCTCTTAACAGCTGTGTGACACTGGGAAATTATCAAATTATGTAACATCTCTGTGCCTCAAATCCTGTAAAGTGAGGCTGCTAACAGAACCTAGTCCACAGGGCAGTTATGGGCATTTTCCGAGTTATTTCAGGGTAAATTACTTATCATTCTGGCTGGCATAGAGAAAATGTTTAACAATTTTTGTTGCTGTTTTTAAAATAGTTTTTTTTTTCTTATTTTATTTTTGGCTGTGGTTGGGTCTTCTTTGCTGTGCGCGGGCTTTCTCTAGTTGTGGCTAGTGGGGGCTACTCTTTGTTGCGGTGTGTGGGCTTCTTATTGCGGTGGCTTCTCTTCCTGCGGAGCATGGGCTCTAGGCGCGTGGGCTTCAGTAGTTGCAGCACGCTGGCTCAATTGTTGCGTCAGGCGGGCCCTAGAGCATAGGCTCAGTAGTTGTGGCTCACGGGCTTAGTTCCTCTGCCGCATGTGGGATCTTCCCAGACCAGGGATCAAACCCGTGTCCCCTGAATTGGCAGGCAGATTCTTCACCAATGCACCACCAGGGAAGTCCCCTAAAATATTTTCTTGATCTCTCTCTATCCAACTGATCTTGGTGCTTTTCTCAATTTAACCACTAAATTGAACTGGCTAAAGGTGTCAATCCCCCACTAATTGAACACATGCTTAGTGCTTCTCATTCTAATTCAAAACAGTGGAGGGCAATGTTGTAGTGAAAATGTCTAGATGGGAAACACTGAAAAGTTACAGAATCTACAATGATTAAATTTTGGGGTATTCAGATGTGAAGAGATAACAGAAGCTCAAGAAGGAAAACAAAATTCTGCTAATTATTTTGATAATTGAAACTGACTTTGTTCAATTATAAAAGAGTTCATATATAAAAATTATATAACGAATGAATATATATATATATATTCATAAAGCCTAGTAAAACAAGTATCCATGCACTCATGATATCTTTAAAAAAAATAAAACATGCAGTGTTGTTCAAGACCCCTCTGTGCCTCTTACTAAATTCTGTGTTTATCATTCTGTTATTTTGCTTTATAAATTTACAATATATTAGTAATCCCTAAGCAACACAGTTGTTTGGTTGTACTTTTATTTGAACTTCATATAATAGTACCTGCCCTCTATATTTTTCTGATTCTGAGACTTGCTTTTTGTTAAAAATCAGCACTGAGCATTATGTTTTTGACATTCATCCAGGTGGGCATACAGAGATGTAGTTCATTTATTATTTTTGCTGTAAATATTTTATTGTATGACTTACCATTTCCTATTTATTTACCATTCAGTGGTCATTTGGGTTCTTTCTAGCTGTTTGCTTTCACAAAGATGCTGCAATGTATGTGTCTTTTGGAGCACATGGGCAAGAATTTTTGGAGTAGAATTACTTGGTCAAAGAATTTAAATATCTTTGTGGTTACAAGATAATGTCAGTTGTTTTCCAAAGTGAGTACACTAATTTATATTCCCACCAGTAGTGTATAAAACTTTCACTTGCTCTGTATTCTTACCAACCCTTGATACTGTGAGACTTTTTAAGTTTTACAAGTATGAGGTGTGATGTGCTGTCTTATTTTAGGTTTCTCTACAGCAAATTTGAGCATTTCTAATTTTTAATTGCACTTTCATCCTTTTTTTCCTGTAAAATGCCTCTTCCTGTGTTTTGCCCATTTAAAATCACATCATTAGTCTTCTTATTGGTTTGTATGATACGTTTTTATATTTGGGAGGCTAATGCATTGCCAGTTATATGTAGATAACTAGATATCTTCACCCAAATTTTGATTTGCTGTTGATATGGCTTAAGATATCTATGGTTGATAGGAATATTGGTGCCAGTTCTTCACTCACCTGTAATAGGGTGATATGTTCACAGCCTTTGTCCTGTAGCCATGGTTTCCCACTCCAGTGGGATTATGACACCCAATGAGATTTGAGCAGATATGATACAAGCAGAGGCATTAAATGTGCCTGTGTGGTTCAGCGTCTTGCCATCTTGTGTTCCTGCCATTCTCAACAAGAAAAGCATGCCCTGGTTTAGCTCCTGGTCCAAGGAAGATACCTGGAGCAAACACGACCCAATCCCAAGTCTGGAACCAAGCCCAAGTGATATGTAGCTTACCTGCAGACCCACATAAAAGAAAAAGAATGCTTGTAGTTATGACATTTGATTTGACATGATTTATTACACTTCATTACTACAACAACAGCTGAGTCAGAACTAATGGTCAAAGGCATTAATTTAATATTGCTGAATTGATCATTCCTTCCCTTTAGAGTTTGCATATTTTATGTCTTGTTTAAATCTCACTTCTTCCAAAGTCATAAACATGTTCTTTGTGTGTTGCTCAGAAACATCTTTGCTGTCCCAAGTTTATCAAGGTAATCTATTACATGTGCATTTAAGCCTATTTATAGTGGGGAATTGATTTTGTGTTATGTGTGAAATAGGGCTCAAATTTACTTATTTTTTTAACCTGAATACCACAGTTGCTTTGGCACAATTTATCCATTCTCCACGATATACAATGCTGTCTTGTTTCCACATGGAGTTATTTATACCTGTGCCAGTATCACACTGTCTTGATACCTGGAGCTCTTTAGTATGTCTTGACATCAGGTAGGGCAAGTCTTACCTTCTTCCTATTATAGGAAGTTTTAGCTATATTTCTTCCTTCATTTATCATATACATATTATAATCAGCTTGTCAAATTCCTTGAAAACCCAGATTTATATTGGATCTATAGATAAATTTGGAAACATTGGACAATTTTGCAACATTGTTTCATTATCCAAAAATCATTTTTTAATCTATATCTATTTTATTTAATGTCTCATAAAGTTTTATTATTTAATTTGTCAAGGTCTTGCACATTTTCAAAAAGAATTATTCTTGGTTGCTTTTAGTTTTGTCACTATTTTGCAGGTATTTTAAAAAAACTACATTTTCTAAGTGTTTGTAGCTATTGTATGGAAATGCAACTGAGTTGTGTGTAAAGAATTTTTTACTCAACAACCAGATTAAAATCCATGATTAAATCTAATAATTTATCTGTATAATACTTTGAGTTTTCTAGCTAGAAAATTATATCATCTGGGATAATGATTGGATTTTTAAATTCTTTTCCAATATTCACAATGTTTCTTTTCATTTTTTCTCCATTATTGCCCTCAAGGGGACCTCTAGTACAATGCTGAACAGCAGTAAGATAGTGGACTTCTTCCTTATTCATGAATTTAAATGAAATGGTTTTAATCTTTCACCACTTAGTATGTTTGCTTTATGTTTTTTGATTTTGTATTTCTGTCAGATTAAATACATTCCCTTTGAAGGCTCCCTACATGGTTGATGAATTTTGTTAAATGCTTTTCCTGCACCAATTGAGATGATGATATAGTTCTTCTCCTTTGATTTGTTAATGTGGTGAAGTACATTAATAGGTTTTTTTCTAATGTTAATCTAACCTTTCATTCCTGGAATAAACTTAATTTGGTCATGACATAGTGTATATTATACAGACATTTATACACACAGGTGTGTGGCCAAAGTTTGTTTTGTTTTATCTTGTTTGCAAAATTGGTTTATATTTTTTCTTCCATATCCTGTTCTCTAGCTTTTTAATCACAGTTATGTTAGCCTAACCAAATAAGTGGGGTGTTTTTCCTCTTTGAGATTCCAAGAAGAATTGGTGTAAAATCAGGATTATTTGTTCCTTGAATGTGAGGTAAAATACATTTGCAGAAGTCATTTGAACGTGCTGTTTCTTTTACGAAAAAATTTAAAATATCGATTTAATATCTTTAATAGTGTTACTCAGGTTTTCTTTTTTTTTCTTTTAGTAAATAATACTTTTCTGAGCATCTGTCCATATTATGCTAGTTTTCAAATCAATTTCCTTAAAGCATTTTAAGAAATCTCTGCTCATTTGCAATTATATCCTCAGTTTATTCACCAAATTTTGTTTTTACCTACTTCAGTGTTTCCCCTAGAATAACTTTTGACTTATTTGATATTGTAATTTTTAAATGTTATTTTATGTATATTTATCTCTCATTAATTTTCCCTAGGAGTTGTTTTACGTATGTCTGCTATAAATATAATATAGCTGATATTTATAGTTTGTGTGAATGTCTGAAAATCTTAGTTCCTTACCTGAAATAGTCAGGCCATTCACATTTGATTGTGATCTCTTATGTGTTTGGACGTATTTCTATCATCTCATTTAAGGCTTTCTATTTTTTATTACATGCTCTATTTTTCCCCCAGTTTTTTCTTACAAAACTTATTTTGCATTAACAATATTTTCCCCATTATTACATTTTTTCTTTCTATTTGTTTGGAAGTTACACAGTATCTTAAATATTTTTTATAGATTATAGGAATTATGATGCTCAAACTTAACTTTGTGCAGTCTGAAGTTAATATGTTTACCTTTTCTTTCAGAGTGCTTTAGCTATACACAACTTGCCCAGTTTTATAACCTTTAGATTTGGAAAAATTCAATCCTGTCTTTTTTTTAATCCTGTCTTTTTAATACTCACAAATTTTATATTATTATTATTATTGCTTTATACTGTGAACCTTCCATTAGATTTAACCACATCCATACTTTCCTTAACTCACCATTTCATCTTGAATTACAAACCTGTGTCCTGGGATCATATTCCTTCCTCCTGAAGTATGTCTCTTAGAAGTTACTTTAGAAAGGCTTTTGATGGTAAAAGCTCAGATTTTGTATTGATTACAAATATCTTTTGTTGAGTATAGAATGCTAGGTTGACAGTTATCTTTTCTCAGTGCTTTAAAGAAAGTTTTGCATTCTTTTCTGGTTTTCAACAAGTTAAGAAATCAGTTGTTACTTAAATTGTGGTTTTGTTCTACGTAATCTCTTTTTTCTTTGGTTGGTTATAAAACCTTTCCTTTGTCATTGTGTTCTGCAGTAGTGTTGCATTATGTCTAGGTGAAGATGTTTTTAAAATTTATTTATCCTGTGAGGGATTTGGTGAGCTTTCTAAATTCAAAAGTGTATTAATTAATCAATTATGGAGAACTATAAGATATAAGTTTACCATTTCCCAAGTTTCTGCATTACCACTTTCCAGAACCCTAGACAGAGATTTATTACACCATTTTCTACACTTTCCCCACATCACCTAACCCCTCCTTCAAATTTACTGTTGCTTATCTCTTTGTTTTACATTCTAGCTTCTTTCTCTTTTTTTTAAACATCTTTATTGGAGTATAATTGCTTTGCAATGTTGTGTTAGTTTCCGCTGTATAACAAAGTGAATCAGCTATACGTATACCTGTATCTCCATATCCCCTCTCTCTGCGTCTCCCTCCCACCCTCCCTATCCCACCCCTCTAGGTGGTCACAAAGCACCGAGCTGATCTCCCTGTGCTATGCAGCTGCTTTCCACTAGCTATCTATTTTACATTTGGTTATATATGTCCATGCCACTCTCTCACTTCGTCCCAGCTTACCTTTCCCCCTCCCCACGTCATCAAGACCATTCTCTACGTCTGCGTCTTTAAACCTGTCCTGCCCCTAGGTTCTTCAGAACCTTTTTTTATTATTATTATTCCATATATCTGTGTTAGCATACGGTATGTTTTTCTCTTTCTGACTTACCTCACTCTGTATGACAGACTCTAGGTCCATGCACCTCACTATAAATAACTCAATTTTGGGCTTCCCTGGTGGTGCAGTGGTTGGGAGTCCGCCTGCCGGTGCAGGGGATGCAGGTTCGTGCCCCGCTCCGGGAGGATCCTACCTGCTGTGGAGTGGCTGGGCCCGTGGGCCATGGCCGCTGGGCCTGCGCGTCCGGAGCCTGTGCTCCACAACGGGAGAGGCCACAATGGTGAGAGGCCTGCGTACCGCAAAAAAATAAAATTAAAATTTAAATAACTCAATTTTGTTTCTTTTTTTGGCAGAGTAATATTCCATTGTATATATGTGCCACATCTTCTTTATCCATTCATCTGTCGATGGACACTAGGTTGCTTCTGTGTCCTGGCTATTGTAAATAGAGCTGCAATGAACATTGTGGTACATGTCTCTTTTTAAATTACGGTTTTCTCAGGGCATATGCCCAGTAGTGGGATTGCTGGGCTGTATGGTAGCTCTATTCTTAGTTTCTTAAGGAACCTTCATATTGTTCTCCTTAGTGGCTTTATCAATTTACATTCCCACCAACAGTGCAAAAGGGTTCCCTTTTCTCCATATCCTCTCCAGCATTTATTGTTTGAAATTTTTGATGATGGCCATTCTGACTGGTGTGAGGTGATACCTCATTGTAGTTTTGATTTGCATTTCTCTAATAATTAGTGACATTGAGCATTCTTTTATGTGTTTGTTGGCAATCTGTATATCTTCTTTGGAGAAATGTCTGTTTAGGTCTTCTGCCCATTTTTGGATGGGGTTGTTTGCTTTTTTGATATTGAGCTGCATGAGCTGCTTTTAAATTTTGGAGATTAATCCTTTGTCAGTTGCTTCATTTGCAAATATTTCTCCCATTCTGAGGGTTGTCTTTTTGTCTTGTTTATGGTTTCCTTTGATGTGCAAAAGCTTTTAAGTTTCATTAGGTCCCATTTTTTGTTTGTTTGTTTGTTTTTATTTCCATTTCTCTAGGAGGTGGGTCAAAAAGGATCTTGCTGTGATTTATGTCACAGAGTGTTCTGCCTAAGTTTTCCTCTAAGACTTTGATGGTGTCTGGCCTTACATTTAGGTCTTTAACCCATTTTGAGATTATTTTTGTGTATGGTGTTAGGGAGTGTTCTAATTTCATCCTTTTACATGTAGCTGTCCAGTTTTCTAAGCACCATTTATTGAAGAGGCTGTCTTTTCTCCATTGTATATTCTTGCCTCCTTTGTTAAAAATAAGGTGACCATATGTGCATAGGTTTATCTCTGGGCTTTCTATCCTGTTCCATTGATCTATATTTCTGTTTTTGTGCCAGCACCACACTGTTTTGATTACTCTAGCTCTGTAGCATAGTCGAAAGTCCAGGAGCCTGATTCCTCCAGCTCCATTTTTCTTTCTCAAGATTGCTTTGGCTTTTCGGGGTCTTTTATGTTCCCACACAAATTGTGAAATTTTTTGTTCTAGTTCTGTGGAAAATGCCATTGGTAGTTTGATAGGGATTGCATTTTATCTGTAGATTGCTTTGGGTAGTAAATGTTGATTCTTCCTATCCAAGAACATGGTATGTCTCTCCACCTGTTTGTATCATCTTTAATTTCTTTCATCAGTGTCTTATAGTTTTCTGCATACAGGTCTTTTGTCTCCTTAGGTAGCTTTATTCCAAGGTATTTTATTCTTTTTGTTGTAGTGGTAAATGGGAGTATTTCCTTAATTTCTCTTTCAGATTTTTCATCATTAGTGTATAGGAATGCAAGAGATTTCTCTGCATTAATTTTGTAACCAGCTACTTTACCAAATTCATTCATTAGCTCTAGTAGTTTTCTGATAGCATCTTCAGGGTTCTCTATGTATAGTATCATGTCATCTGCAAACAGTGACGGTTTTACTTCTTCTTTTCTGGTTTGGATTCCTTTTATTTCTATTTCTTCTCTGATTGCTGTGTCTAAAACTTCCAAAACTATGTTGAGTAATAGTGGTGAGAGTGGACAACCTTGTCTTGTTCCTGATCTTAGAGGAAATAGTTTCAGTTTTTCACCATTGAGAACGATATTGGCTGTTGTCATATATGGCTTTTATTATGTTGAGGTAAGTTCCCTTGATGCCTACTTTCTGGAAGGTTTTTATCATAAATGGATGTTGAATTTTGTCGAAAGCTTTTTCTGCATCTATTGAGATGATCATATGGTTTTTCTCCTTCAATTTGTTAATATGGTGTATCACATTGATTGATTTGCGTATATTGAAGAATCCTTGAATTCCTGGGATAAAACCACACTTGATCATGGTGTATGATCCTTTTAATGTGCTGTTGGATTCTGTTTGCTAGTATTTTGTTGAGGATTTTTGCATCTATGTTCCTCTGTGATATTGACCTGTAGTTTTCTTTCTTTGTGACACCTTTGTCTGGTTTTGGTATCAGGGTGATGGTGGCCTCGTAGAATGAGTTTGGCAGTGTTCCTCCCTCTGCTATATTTTGAAAGAGTTTGAGAAGGATAGGTGTTAGCTCTTCTCTAAATGTTTGATAGAATTCGCCTGTGAAGCCATCAGGTCCTGAGCTTTTGTTTGTTGGAGGATTTTTAATCATAGTCCCAATTTCAGTGCTTGTGATTGTTCTGTTTCTATTTTCTGTTTCTTCCTGATTCAGTCTCAGAAGGTTGTGCTTTTTTAAGAATTTGTCCATTTTTTCCAGGTTGTCCATTTTATTGGCATAGAGTTGCTTTTAGTAATCTCTCATGATCCTTTGTATTTCTGCAGTGTCAGTTGTTACTTCTCCTTTTTCATTTCTAATTCTGTTGATTTGAGTCTTCTCCCTTTTTTTCCTGATGAGTCTGACTAATGGTTTATCAATTTTATTTATCTTCTCAAAGATCCAGCTTTTAGTTTTATTGGTCTTTGCTATTGTTTCCTTCATTTCTTTTTCATTTATTTCTGATCTGATCTCTATGATTTCTTTCCTTCTTCTAACTTTGGGGCTTTTTTGTTCTTCTTTCTCTAATTGCTTTAGGTGTAATGTTAGGTTGTTTATTTGAGTTGTTTCTTGTTTCTTGAGGTAGGATTGTATTACTATAAACTTCCTTCTTAGAACTGCTTTTGGTGCATACCATAGGTTTTCGGTCATTGTGTTTTCTAGCTTATATCTTTAAAACCAATTTTCTGTTTACTTTTACTTATATATTTTTAACCTGATACTTAAGATTCTTATTAAGACACATGTTCAAGGAAATGTACCAATTATGCATATTCATTTCGAGAAATCATCCAGTGCAATAAATATTTTCTTAAATATACTTTATTTTTTAGAGCAGTTTTAGGTTCACTGCAAAACTGAATGGAAGGTACAGAGATATTCCATATATACCTATACACAGAGACACACACACTCACATATAACCTCCCCACTGTTGACATTCCTCACCACGGTGGTATGTTTATTACAGTTGATGAACCTAAATGACACATCATAATCACCCAAAGTCCATAGTTTACTTTACGGTTTATTTCTTGTGTTTGTATGTTCTATAGGTTTGGCCAAATAAATAATGATATGTATCCAGCATTGTGGTATCATACAGAATAGTTTCACTGACTTAAAAGCCTTTTCAAAATTGTTTTTCACTTACTAATATGCATTTCAGTTTCCTTCATGTCATTTCATGGCTTGATAGCTCATTTCTTCTTAGCACTGAATAATATTTCATTGTCTAATATACCACAGTTAGTTTATCCATTCACCTACTGAAGGACATCTTGGTTGCTTCTAAGTTTTGGCAATAATGAATACAGCTGCTATAAATACTTTTTGTGCAGATTTTTGTGTTGACAAAATTTTTAACTCATTTGAGTAAATACCAAGGAGTGTGATTGCTGGATCATATGGTAAAAGTAGTTTAGTTTTGGAAGAAACTACCAAACTGTCTTCCAAAGTGTCTCACTATTATGCATTCCCACCAGCAGTGAATGGGAGTACATGCTCACCAGCCTTTGGTGTTCTCAGTGTTTTGGATTTTGGCCATTCTAATAGTGTGTAGTGGTATCTAACTGTTGTTTTAATTTGCATTTTCCTGATGAGATAGCATGTGAAGCATCTTTTCATATGCTTATTTGCCATCTGTATGTCTTCTTTGATGAGGTGTCTGTTCAGGTCTTTAGCCGATTTTTTAATTGATTTGTTCACTTTCTTATTGTTGGGTTTAAGAGTTCTTTTTATATTTTGAATAAGAGTCCTTTATCAAATATGTCTTTTGCAAATATTTTCTCCCAGTCTATGGCTTGTGTTCTCATCCTATTGGTGCTGTATTTTGGACAGCAGAGGTTTTTCATTTTAATGAAGTCCAGAGTATCAATTATTTCTTTCATGGATTGTGCCTTTGATGCAGTACTTTAAAAAGTCATCACCATAACCAAGGTCACCTAGATTTTCATCTATATTGTCGTCTAGAAGTTTTACATTTTATGTTTAGGTCTTTTATCTATTTTGAGTTAATTTTTGGGAAGAGAGTAAGGTCTGTGTCTAGATTCATTTTTTTTTACGTGTGGATATCCAGTTGTTCCAGCATCATTGGTGAAAATACAGTCTTTACTGTAATGCTTTTGCTCCTTTGTCAAAGATCAGTTGACTATATGTATGTGGTTCTATTTCTGGGTTTTCTGTTCTTTTCCATAGACCTATTTATTCTTTTGCCAATACCACACTGTCTTGATTACCTTTGCTTTATAGTGAGTGTTGAAGTTGGGTAATGTGAGTCCTCTGACGTTGTTATTCTTCAATATTGTGTTAGCTATTCTGGGTCTTTTCCCTCTCTATATAAACTTTAGAATTAGTTTTTGCTATCCATAAAATAACTTGCTGAGATTTTGATTAGGATTGCATTCAATTTAGAGATCAAGTTGGGAAGAACAAACGTCTTGACAATATTGAGTCTTCCTATCCGTGAATATGGAGTATCTCTCCATTTACTTACTTCTTTCATTTTTTTCATCTGAGTTTTGTAGTTTTCTATATATAGATCTTATACATAGTTTGTTAGATTTATACCTAACTGTTTATTTTGCAGGTTCTAATATAAATGATATTGTGTTTTGAATTTCAAATTCTAGTTAATTGTGGTATATAGGAAAGCAATTGACTTTCCTCTATTAACTTTGTATCCTGCAACCTTTCTATAATCCTTGCTAATTCCAGGAGTTTTTATTTTGGATTTTTTATGTAGATGATGATGTCTTCTATGAACAAAGAAAGTTTTATTTCTTCCTTCCCAGTTTCCAATCTGTATACATTCCCCCCCGCCCTTTTTTTTCTGGTCTTATTGCATTTAACTAGAACTTCCAGTATGATGTTTAAAAGGAGTGGTGAAAAGGAGCATACATTCTCTGTTCCTCATCTTAATGGGAAAGCTTCAGATTTCTCACCATTAAGTAGTGATGTTAGCTGTTAACTGTGGGTTTCTTGTAGATGTTGTTTACCAAGATGAAGAAGCTCCCGTCTATTCCTAGTTTGCTGAGAGTTTTTATTGTGAACGATTGTTGGATTTTGTCAAATGCCTTTTCTGTATCTATTGATGGAATCATGTGGTTTTTCTTCTTTGGCCTGTTGATGTGATGGATAAAGTAACTGATTTTTGAATGTTGGACGAGCCTTGCCTACATGGAGTAAATTCCTCTTTGTCATGGTGTATAAAAATTCTTTTTATACATTGCTAGATTTCATTTGCTAATACTTTTTGAGAATTTTTGCATCTTTATTCCTGAGATATATTGGTCTGCCGTTTTCCTGTAATGTTTTGTCTGGTTTTGGTATAAGAGTAATGCTGGCCTCGTAGAATGATTTAGGAAATATCCCCTTTCTTCTCTCTCCTGGAAGAGATTATAGAGAATTGGTATCATTTCTTTCTTAAATGTTTGGTAGAATTCACCAGTGAACCCAACTACATGATGCTATCAATTTTTCAAAGATACTAATTTTTGTTCAATGTCTTTAACAGATACAGGCCTATTCAAATGGTTTTTTCTTCTTGTGTGAGTTCTGGGAAATTGTGTCTTTCAAGGAATTGCTTCATTTTAACTTGTGTATCAAACTTGTGTGCATAGACTTGTTCATAAGATTTCTCTTTTATCCTTTTAATGTGATGTCCCCTCTTTCATTTCTGATATTAGTAACTTTTTTCTTATCTCTCTTTTTTTTTTTTCTTAGTTACCCTGGCTAGTGCTACCAATCTAATTGATCTTTTTAAAGAAACAGGTTTGATTTGATTGATTTTTTTGATTGATTCCATGTTTCCAATTTCATTGATTTCTGCTCTAATTTTTATTATTTCTTTTCTTCTGCTTACTTTGGATTTAATTTGATCTTCTTTTCTAGTTTTATAAGGTGAAAACTTAGACTACTGATTTTAGACCTTTCTTCTTCTCTAATATATGCATTCAATGCTGTAAATTTCCCTCTAAAAGCAGTGCTTTTGCTGCATCCCACACATTTTCATAAGTTGTGTTCTCATTTTCATTAAGTTCAAGGTACTTTTTAATTTCCCTTGAGACTTTTTTCTTTGACCCATGTGATACTTAGTAGTGTGTTGTTTGATCTCCAAATATTTTGGGATTTTTAAGCAATCTTTCTGTTATTGATTTCTAGTTTAATTCCATTGTGGTCTGAGAAGAGACATTGTTCAATATCTATTTTCTAAATTTTTAAGTTGTATCTCTCCGTTCATTTATTTTTAACATATATGTGTTTTTATATTTATAGGGGTTTCTTGTAGACAAAATATAGTTGGGTCATGTTTTTTGATCCACTCTGGCAATCTTTCTTTTTTAATTGGTGCATTTAGACCACTGACATTCAAAGAGATTATTGATATAGTTGGATTAGTATCTACCATATTTGTTACTGTTTTCTGTTTGTGGCCCTTGTTCTTTTTCTCCTATTTTTGTTTTCTGCTCTTTTCTACCATTTGTGGTTTTAGTTGAGCATTTTCTATGTTTCCATTTTTTTCCTTTCTTGGCATACTAGTTATACTTCCTTTTTTAAACCTTTTTTAGTGGTTTCTCTGGAGTTTGCAATATACATTTACAGCTAATACAAGTCCATATTCAGATAACACTATACCATTCACAGGTAGTGTTAGTACCTTATAATAAAATAATCCTAATTCTTCCTCTGTGGTATCATTACTGTCATTCATTTCACTTATATGTAAATATATATATATATATATACACACACACACACACACACACACACAAAATATAAACATAGGCACACATAATCAAATACATTTTTACTATTATTATTTTGAAAAAATTGTTATTCTTAAATTAAGAACAAAAAGCCCATAAGTTTTTTTTTTTTTTTTGGACCTCTCACTGTTGTGGCCTCTCCCGCTGTGGAGCACAGGCTCTGGATGCGCAGGCTCAGGGGCCATGGCTCACAGGCCCAGCCGCTCCGCAGCATGTGGGATCCTCCCGGACCGGGGCACGAACCTGTGTCCCCTGCATCTGCAGGCAGACACTCAACCACTGCGCCACCGGGGAAGCCCGAACCCATAAGTTTTTATTTTACCTTCACTTATTCCTTCTCCAGTGCTCTTCTCTTCTTTATGTAGATCTGAGTTTCTGACATAATATTATTTTCCTTCTCTCTAAAGAACTTCTTTTAACATTTCTTTCAAGGCTGGTCTGCTGTAAACAAATTATCCTAATTTTTATCCTAACTTTTCTGAGAATTTTGTATATTCCTCCTTCACTTTTGGAGGAAAGTCTGTAGGGACAGAATTCTGGGTTTATTTCTCCTACATCTTAAATATTTCACTTCACTCTTTTTGCTTGCCTTGTTTCTGGTGGAAAATTAGGGATAATTCTTATCTTTGCTCCTCTATATGTAAGATATTTTTTTCCTGTGGCGTCTTTCAAGATTTTCTCTTTATCTTTGATTTTCTGCAGTTTGAATATAATATACCTAAATGGTTTGTTTGTTTTTGAATTTACCCTGCTTGGTGTTCCTGGATATTTAATTTGATGTCTGACATTAATTTTGGGAAATTCTGTTATTATTCTTTTCTCTCTTTCATCTTCTTCTGGTATTGCCTTTACATGTATGTTATACCTTTTGTAGTTGCCCCACAGTCCTTGGATATTATGTTCTTTTCCTCTTTTTTCTTCTGTTTTGAAAGTTTCTATTGATATATCGTCAAGGTCAAAGATTTTTTCCATATTCCTGTTCAGTCTACTAATGAGCCCATCAAAGCATTCTTCATTTATCCTCTAGATTTCCTTTTTGATTCTTTTTAAAAATTTCCATCTCTCTGATTACATTTCTCATCTGTTCTTGATGCTGTCTGTGCTGTCTATTTTATCCATTAGTACCCATAGCATATTAATCAAATTAAAAAATTTTTTTTCTTGTCTGATAATTCCAACATCTATACCATATCTGAGTCTGATTCTGATACATGTTGTGTCTCTTTGAACTCTTGATTTTGCCTTTTAGTACACTTGTGATTTTTTTCCTGATAGGTCTGCATGATTTATTGGGTAAAAGGGACTGTGATAAATAGGCCTTTAGCAATGTAGTAGTAAGGTGTAGGAGGAAGAGAGTCATTCTATAGTTCTGTGATTAGATGGCAATCTGCCAATCTTTTAGTGGGTCTGTGCCTCTGAACTGTAAACTATGCAAGTGTCTCTCAGCTCTCCCTCTCCCCCTACATGGAGCGAGATGACCACAGTGGGCTGGAGTTAAGTATTTCCCTTCCCCTGGTCACTTAGGTCTTCATAAAACCCCAGTAGTATAAGCTCTGGTAAAATTGTTTCTCTTGAGAGCAGTCCTTGTTTAGGAAAACAGAATTCTCTGGTGTATTTCAAAATAGTTCTTTTTCCCTTCCCCTTGCCAGAATCACAAGGGGACTTTTCTTTGGTATTCACTAGGAGAATCTGGTTGAGCTCCTGGAGGTAAAAATCACAGAATGTGGGAGCACTTCTCTGTCTGGGTTGCCCTGGAGTTTTTACCTCTCTGACTTGTCTACATGGAGCTTCCATCAGTTCATCAACTATAATTCAGGTTTCC
This sequence comes from Neophocaena asiaeorientalis asiaeorientalis, assembly GCF_003031525.2. Lineage (NCBI taxonomy): Eukaryota > Metazoa > Chordata > Mammalia > Artiodactyla > Phocoenidae > Neophocaena > Neophocaena asiaeorientalis. Next base: position 8,952,134 of record NW_020185337.1, on the reverse strand, counting down.
CAAGCACTGGTTCCTATGAGAGTTTTTCCTTGAGTTTCTCTGCTCCGGTAAGTTGTGATGATTTGTATTTGCTTGTCAGTTACTCCAGCTTTATTATAGATGCAGTGGTTTGCCCTGTGACCTCGCTTCTGTGATGGATCCAAGAAAAGCTATTGATTTTTCAAGTTGTTCACCTTTTTACTTATTATTAGGATGGAGTGACAACTTCCAGGCTTCTTACATGTTGGTCCAGAAGCCTGCAGCTCTCTCCATCTGGTACATTTTACATTTAGTATTTTGTTATTTCTACAATTTCTATTTCATCTCATCCCACGTTTTCCTGCTGAATGCCTATGATATTTTTTATTGCCTCTATTATTTTGTTATACATCATAAGTATATGCATATTGTCTTCTATCTTTAATAATTCTGAAAATTTGAAATATTTATGGGTTTAATTCTATTTCTTTATTCTACTTATCCTTGCTCGTGTATTCTTGTCATCTTGTGGTTTTACAAAAATCTCATTGTGAGCCAATGTTTGTTGAAACTTTATTTGTGAGGAGTTGTGAGGCTTAGTTTGAGGGTATATATTCCTGCAGAGATGATTTGCTTTAATTTCTGCCAGCCACACGGAATCCCTTCGATAACTGAGCCACCATAATTTCTTAGTGTTTTCGTTTTCATTGTACAAGTACTGTAATTTCAGACTACAATTACTACATAATGACTGACTTCTACTTATAGTTTTCAGGGACTATTTCAGCCATCCAACCCCCACTCTCCCCTCACATACCAAGAGGCAAGATTACACTAGACAACTTTCCTTGCTGAGTTCTCTTGCAAAGCAGTTTTCTTCTCGTTCATCATTTCCCGGGGGATATAGCACATTAGGGCTCCTAGATGCATGGGTGGGTGTCCAAAACAACAACTATTCAAATGCCCTGTCCTTTTATCTCCCATGTGGTTTTGGAAGTTACAACTCCATGTTGCTGGAGATGGGCAGATACTACCTGGAAGCTTCTGGCTTTAGCCCCTCTTTTCCTGTCTAGAGTCATAGGGCTGCCTCATGTTTGGCCTTAGTGAAGGAGTTTCTTCATTTTCTTTCACATATATAGTTCAGATATGTACCCAAAATAATTTTAAGTATATTTTGTGTACCAATTTTAGATATTTTGTAGTGAACTGCTTTTTGGGTATGTAACTATGTATTTAACTGGAAAGGAAAGCTCCTTGACAATTTGATTTTGATATTGTGTATTTCTTTTTCATTTTCTTCCCCCTTCACATTAAAAATTAAATCATTCTGTAGAGCAGGTATTTTAACTGAGTCACACTCCCTAGGTACCGATAGTTTGGGGCTATTGTTTATTTCCTTTTCATTTCTTTCCTGTGTATTTAACTGATTGTGTCTTTCCTGCCAGACACACATACACACACACACACACACACACACTTGTTTTGTTTTGTGTTTGAGGTACTGCTGGACTGCATAGTCAGGTTTTTGCCCTGCATCTGTGCTGTACAGTGGTGCTGCTGCTTTCATATCCTTATATCTCTAGTGCAGAATTAGAAACATTGCGAACTGTTATGTACTAAGTACTCACTTAAATGTGTTGAACTGTTGAACTAAAAGCCTTTAGTGTTGAACACAGGAAAAATGATGGATATGGAGTACTCCTATGTCTCTAAAAATTTAAATAAAATAAGTAGATCACTTAAAATATAGGGATGTAATATTTTGTCTGACTTTTTTTTGGGTCTTAATTAGTTTGTTGTTTATCAGGTTTCATGTGTGTGGGAGGGATTCTGTTGATATTTATTGTAGAAGCAACAGCACAAAATAGCAGTATTTAGGAGGGAAAGGGAGGGGTTAACCCTGGTTAATGTAGAAGCAAGTAGTAAAAGTTTCATGGAGATATAATTGTAAAAGAGCAGAAACTGTCCCTTCCTTAAAATTCATTAAAAGTTCTGTAATGTATATGATTAAGGACTATCAAGAAATTTTTTTTAAAGAAACTATTTTCAATGCAGGCAAGGTTAGTGACATCCTGTTTAAAAAATCTTCATTTTGCACATTTTTAAGAAATCCACTACGTTGACCATTCAGTATTTGATCACGTGTTAGGCATTCACCAATGTCAATTTCTCTTCTATTTCCTTGCCCTGGGAGATTTTACTTCCTCATCCTCTTAAATTTATGCCAGGCAGCGTGACTTGCTTTGGCCAGTTAAACGTGAACAGGAGTGATACGTGTCACTTCCAGGCAGAAGGATTTCATGGTGAGTCTTCTGGTCTTTGAGCCTCTTCCCTGTCCTGGTGCTCATAGAAGCATGGGGTGATTTGCAGCTATCTTGAGTCTGATGCAGCCCAGAAATCAGAATCAACACAACACAGCTGCCTCAAGAGTTGCCCAGATCTGCATGTGAAAAAAAATGAACTTTTGTTATGTAACAGCACTGAGATTTGGAGTTGTTTTTAATTGCTCTATAACCTAACCTACTCTGGCTAATATAGGTGGTAAAATGTGAAGTACTTTAAACAAATACAAAAGAGAACACTTAACAAATGTAAGCAGAAAGAGAACAATTGAGATGACATATTTTATGTTAGGAAGCACTACCCCTGGTTTAAAACACACCAAGATTTTCAGATAAAAGTAACTTTTTAAGAGTGCTTATAAAAACAAGTTGAAATCTAATTCACCCCATTTTCTCAAATTTTTGAGTCTAAAATATGTTTTTGTAGTATTTTATCCTGAGGTAAGACCTTTGAGTATGTACTAAATATTTCTCTATGCTAGTATTCTTTGCTAAGTACAATCATTAATTACTGAATTTTATTAGTTTGGTCTGTTACTTGTATCTTAGTCTTCCCAGCCCTGGGGTTAGCACTGGAACAAGCTTCAGCTGAAATTTTGGAGAGGGTATGATAGGGAACAATATGATTTCGTAATTATAAGTGGAGAAGACCTTCATTTTTGTTGTGTTTTGTTTGTTTTATATTTGCTTGTTTGGCTGGTTGGCATTCGAACTCCCTGTCCATGTTGGGAACTTTTTTACTGTTTATGTCTTGCTGGGGAAGATTTATTTGCTGATGTAACCCAGTGGCTAACAGTGGGACAGTAGGGTTCTCTCCAGACCTTTCCCATAGTAGGAAGTTGGCCACTGTTTCCCAGTTTTGCTGCCTTGACTTCATTTGCCACTTATTTTTCAAGCCAGGTTCTCCAGACATGTAAATGGTTTTGGAAGGCTGTAAGTCCCTAATTTAAGGAATTTAAACAAATTCCTCTTCGTAAATTCGTCAGTCAGTGTCTGTCTCTTTTAACTAAGAACACTGATAAAAAACTTTGGCTATAGATGCTGCTTCTTTTTTTTCAGGCACACATTTCTTAGCTCATTTATTCATTCATCTATGTATTCATTAAAGAACTATGCATTAAGTGCCTTATAACTATCTTTTTACTGAGATTAAAATTGGAAGCAAGGTAGATAGGCAGGAACGTATGAGTTCTTTCACATTGTTAAATCTGCTCTTGTCTGTCCTGTATCAGAGCCTGTTCACGTGCTGCTCCTTCTATTTGACCGTCTCCGCACACCACTGCTATTCTTATATGTCAGCCTGTAGTGCTTTCTGGCCGCTTCTCTGTTCTTGTACATATCTAGTAAACTCCTTTTCATCCATCAAATATTAGCACTAAAGGAAACCAACCTGAATGGTTCATTATGCTCTGTAAATTTCATTCATGCATTTTATACATTCCTTAGTTCTTTACAAGTGGCCTTCTCAGCAGAAGGGGATTAACAGTCCTCACCCCATGGGTGTCATAAGGATTAAATGAGATACTACCTCAAAATAGGGGTTTTAATTCATAGTAGGTATGTAACTAACTTTTCGTTTTCTTTATCTCAGTTATGAACGTCATGTTGATTAATTCACATATATGGTTTACCAATATGGGCATTCATTTTTGTAGAAAATTTTGATGAATTCACCATGAAATAAATTTCCGGACTTTCACACTTTGATTATGAAGTTCCTAAGCCTCATAAGTAGGAGGCTCATTGTTTAAAAATAGACTCGCTTGGTCTCAATTTCCCTGGAATAAGGTTCTGCTACTTTGGGTATTATGTTTTTACCCTCCCACTTTTTTTTTGCACTGTTTCCTATGATTCATTTTCATTACTTTAAAGGCCAAATATTCAAAGAAAGAATATACACTTCTGTGCCACTTTTACCTTTATCTTTCTTTAAATCTGATCCCGATTGGCAAATACCTGTGACAATGAAAATGTGCATTCTCCCTGAGAAGGGACACCTCATTTGAATCAGTTATTCTTCTGCAAATAATAGCAAATGGAAAAGAGTTTGGGGGTCAGAAGATGTTTGTTTTAGCCCTCTCTGAACTTCATTTTCCTTCTCTGTATATTTAGAACTCATACAATTATTTTTAAGCAAAATAATATATGTCAGAACTTTATAACTTAGAAATGACTACATAAATGTTATTTTTTTTGTTACAAAAATAAGAGTTGGCCCATGTCGCTAGGATAAAATGAAAGTAGAAAAAGACCTAGTTAGTCTTTTGTTTGATTAGAATGCTCTTCCAATCAGAACTGAGAAAGCAAGCCCACTGAGTAATTTATTGCCCACTTAGCTTTTCCTCTACTTATTTAATTTAATTTTTTATTTAGTTTTAACAGAACCTGGATATTGTATTTTGGAGAGGACAGGGTCAACCTCAATACCTCTGTTAAGGCTGATATAGTTTAAGAGCAGGGCCTTCAATCTCTGTTTCTTTTTAGTTTGTCTGCCTTGGAGTGCTAGTATTTTTAGTGCACTTTGGACTATCAGGGTTTTCCACTCTGGCACTTTAACTGAAACAGTGTAGTTTCTCTCCTCCTTAGGCCAATCAAAGTTAACCTTTTTATTTGCAAATTGAAAACTGGTGCAGAAAATTATTCTGTTGAATGTCAAGGTGTTAAGACAGTCTCAGGCTAGGGATACAGGAGGAACAGCATTGGATACAGAAAGTTAAGTCCTATAGGAGGGTAGATGTGACTAATATTGGTAAATATGATTAAGGTTCATGGGGGATGTGTTGAGACCTAGCATTTTTTTTTTTTTGCGGTACGCGGGCCTCTCACTGTTGTGGCCTCTCCCGTTGCGGAGCACAGGCTCCGGACGCGCAGGCTCAGCGGCCATGGCTCACGGGTCCAGCCGCTCCGCGGCATGTGGGATCTTCCCGGACCGGGGCACGAACCCGCGTCCCCTGCATCGGCAGGCGGACTCTCAACCACTGCACCACCGGGGAAGCCCGAGACCTAGCATTTTTAAAGGTAGAATTGTATTTGAAATAATTTAACATTCTTAATATTAAATGTTAAACTTGCCAGTTGTGAGGATGTTGAAAAAAGCTATTTTCTTGGTACAAAGTACCAGGCAGTATTATTTTTTTGTTTGTTTGTTTGTTTGTTTATACAGCAAGTTCTTATTAGTCATCAATTTTATACACATCAGTGTATACATGTCAATCCCAATCGTCCAATTCAGCACACCACCATCCCCACCCCACTGCGGTTTTCCCCCCTTGGTGTCCATACGTTTGTTCTCTACATCTGTGTCTCAACTTCTGCCCTGCAAACCGGTTCATCTGTACCATTTTTCTAGGTTCCACATACATGCGATAATATACGATATTTGTTTTTCTCTTTCTGACTTACTTCACTCTGTATGACAGTCTCTAGATCCATCCACGTCTCAACAAATGACTCAGTGTCGTTCCTTTTCATGGCTGAGTAATATTCCATTGTATATATGTACCACATCTTCTTTATCCATTCGCCAGACAGTATTATTGAGACTACAGCATCATTGAGAAGATGCTTTGCTAATCCCCCCTCAGGGTAGAAGCTGAACCGCAGAGTTTTAATATAGACTGAACTATTTTGCTTGAGCCCAGGATAATGGTTTACTTGCTATCTGGAAGAAAGAAGAGAAAAGCTGAAAAAAGTGGGAAGGGAGCTAGTGAAGTAGTAAAAGGCCAAACTCTACATCAGGTTATATCAAGTTACTAAAGTCACAAAAAGTAATTTTTTGAGAGTAAGAGTAAACATAGAGCTTGGGCTGGTCTGAGGTATCATGTCCTAAGGAAAACTGTGATTCAGAGAGGAAATAAGTGGCTGAGAACTCACAGAAATCAAAGGCCAAGCTCTAGACCAATAAGAGCCCATGCTAAGTTTCACCAGGCCATAGGGAGCTAGGGGACCCCTAGGTAGTATCTAAGCTAATAGTAGAAGTTATTTCTGCTTATCCCTTTCTGAGTTCCCTTTCATGGGAAACCAGTGTTCCTGTATACTGAAACTCCTCACCGGATACCTTTTTCCATCTCCTGCCTTGACTGACTACTCGTTTCCCTTATACTATTCAATCCACTACAACTTGGCTTCTACCCCTAATAATTCTGCTGGAACCATTCTTACAGGAATGGGAGCATTTGCAATATAAACTCACAACAATTCTGTGATTTAGGTACCGTTATTATTCTCATCTGTATCATGGGGATAATAATAGAACTGACCACATAGAGTTAGTTGACCCTCAAATATGCAGTTAGTTTTCAACAGACACTTGCTATTGTTATTATTATTGTGTTGTTGTTGTTGTCGTCTGTTCCCTTCTTCAGGAAATGCTATTTTTCTTAGTTGCTGGGACAAGCTTCTTTCAAGATTTTCAGTCTTCTTGCCTGGACATTTCCTATGTCTCCCTTGCAGCTCCTCTTCCCTTACTAATCCTTGAAAAATTAGTGTTCTTTGAGGCTCTTCCTGAGTGATAAGCCATAAGCGGTAGCTTATCTTCCCACCATTTCAACTATATCTACTTGTCATTTTTTTTCAAATCTTTACCTCCATGCTAACTCCACAAGATCTAGAATCATGAGTGCAATCACTAAGTCTGTTTTCCCAGCTCAGTGAATGGCAATGCCTGCTAGTTGCTGAAGCCAAAAACTGGGTGTCATCAGTGAGACTCCTCCATATTCAATCAATAATTGGACTGGCCAATTCTGTCTTCTAAATATTTCTGGAATCTGTCTGCCTTGCTTCAACCTCTGTGTCACTGACATTTCAGGATTGCATAGTCTCCTAATTGGTCTCCCTTTCTCCAGTAAAGAGCCTTTTAAATCCATTCTCTGTGTCACAGTGAACTTATCACAAATTAACCCCAGATTAATCTCCTACTACTTTCTCCTTAAATGGGTCCAGCCCTGTTAAACTATTCTAAGTTCCCTCAAGATGTCCGATTCCCAGTTTAGCTCAGGGCTTTGCACATTCTTTTCCTTCTGCCTGGAAAACTACCTCCTTTCCCTGTACCCTTTATTTGGTTGATTCCTTCTCATTCTTCAGGTTTTAGCTCAGATGTTATTTCCTCAGAAACCCTTTCCTGCATCACTCAAACTCTGAATGAGACCTTTCTGCCCTATGCACCTAGAGTGCCTGTTGCAGCTCTCACCACAGTGCCATGTGATTGCCAAGATACCTGTCTCTCCCACTAGCCTATAAGCACCCTTCAGTACAGAAATTGTATTTTATTATTGTATCTCTAGAAACCAGTGCAGCATCCAGCATATAATAAGTACTTAAGGAATGTGTGTCAAAAGAATAAGAATGGGGAATAAAATCTCATTTAACATTTAAATGCATTTTCTAATAATGCATCCCCATAATGGAAGCACATCCTAATTAAAGTATATAGAAGTATATAGTGTAACAAGTCACTCTGTTTCTCAAGTTACCCAATCTGTAAAATAAAGAGGCTGGATAAGTGTGTATATATATATATATATATATGTGTGTGTGTGTGTGTGTGTGTGTGTGTATAAAATACACCCTTTTCAGCTCTAACATTGTATTATTTTCTAAAGACTCCTCAATGAGAAACTACCAATAATACCACCAAAGAAACCCATTCAATGCTACCTTCCTAGATACTGAATGTAGAACAACTGTCTAATTCCAGATATTCTAGGGTACTTTCAAGACAAAGATCTATAAGGAACATTCTAGACTGAAGTCTGTACTATTCTAAAATAACCAGGACCATGTGCATTTTTGAATCCTGGTTTTATACTGTTAGTGGTTTAATGCTGAGCCAATATTACAAGTTTTGTGTGTTTGCTTGAAAGTTACAGCAGATGTAGCATAGAGCAGTGAGTCGGGAGTCAGCCTGCCTGGACACAAGTCACTGCTCTCCAGGAACTCACTGTGACTTTGGCAAATCTCAGTTTTCTCATTTGCAAATTAGAATAACAGTGGTAACTAACATGGTATTTTGTGAAGATTAAGAGTTGCAAAATTATTAAAACAGTGTTTGGTGTATAGAATATGAAGTCAGCGAATGTTATCTATGACTGTATTATTAACTTACAATTATTTAAATTACTTTCTTGCTTACTTAACTTTCAGTTAAGGGGATTTTCAAGATGAGAGGGTCTTCTGCTCTCTGTGATCTCTTTCCACCTGCCTTTGCAGAACAACCCCCTCACTGGACCACCAGATGTCACTGTTTCTGACAGTTTCCAACTTCTTGGCCATCTTAAGATGTTATGCTATTTCGAAGGAGAAATGTGTGAAGTTTCGAAGAGAGAAAACGTTTTAATATTATGGAACTTTTAATAAAAGTTCCCTAAAACCATATATAGCCATCTTTAAAGCATTTTTTTCATGTATTATTCAAGGAGTTCATATTACACTTGCCACAGCTGAGATGATGTTGATGATAATGAGAACCTGAGAATGACTTCTAAATGGATCACTTGGGGTTTATTCATTATTAAACCATTCAACAAAAAACATTTTCATAAGTAGTTATGTTAAAGATAACTTGATAGAAAACGAAATTAAATTGGACATGGATACCACCACTAGATAGAGGCTAATAACAGAGACAAGAGTTACAAATAGCTTAAAGCAGATTAAGAAAAAATTATTTTTCCTTAACTGACCTAAGCTATTTAAACAAGGAGAAGTATTATGCTAGGAAAGGACAGCAAAGGAAAAGATGTCTCTTGGTAGGGCATTAGGGACAGTAATATGGAGGAGAAGTATTTGAGTGCGATCTTAAAGAACAATTAGGATTTGACCTAGGGAAATGGGCTGGGGATGATTTGTATGTGCAAAGATATGAATATAGGAAAGTATAGAAAATATATGTAGACCAATAAGAGGTTCATTTAATCTTACGGGTAGGGCATATAATAGAGAGTGACAAGAAAAAAATAGTGAAAATATACATTGGGATCAGATTGTGAAGGCCCCTGAGTACGAGGAAATAAGATTTAGAAGTGCAGCAAAATAAAATAGAGCACTGGGGATGTACATAGGTGAGTTTGAATCCTGGTTTAGGCTCTTAACTATTTAAGCTCAGACCAGAGAACCTCCCAGCCCCACACTGAAGAGGGGGGAGAGATAGAAAGAGAAAGGTATCCGGCGGGGGGTAGGGGCTCCCTGAACTGCAGTCAGTTTCTTGACTGGGAAATCTGGGCAAGTAACACTGTTGGGAAGTTGGGAAGATTGAGGATAATGCACTGTAGGCACTTGGAACCTGTAAGCTGTTACTATAGTACTTTGTAGATGGTGGTTCCTCTGTTATCAGAAAGAGTATTTCTATATTTAGTGGATAGTAAGAGATAATTGAAATAGAGGTGCCTAAGAACAGATTCTCCCCTCTTCCCTGACAGCATGTAGAGACCTACCTTGGGACACCCTGTGTCTGTGGTTGAACGAGGTATTTGTATAAATGGAACAAGTGGCCCTGTGACTCTTGATACATTCTCAGAGGTGCTTAAGGATTTGTTGAGATGCTTAACCTGCAATGGTCAGGCTTAAGCCACAGGTACCCCTACCATGTCCACAGCGGGTGTTAGAACTCTGTTAGGCTCCAAAAGAGACTGCTCCTGTTACAGTTATTAGGCTCTTTATCACTTTCACAAGCTCAGAAAATGTGCCCTGTTTTGAGAGTTTTCAGAAGTCTGCTTATTTTGTTTTTAAGAATGAAAACCAGTTCATTATTATTTGCTTTCCTTTAGAGAGATCCTGTGGTTACATGTTTCGTCTTTTCAATTAAAAAAATAAATAGTACAGATCATGTGAACCACACAGTCATACCAATTAGAGGCTTGAAAAGGGAAAATCTTCACCCTCCTTTTGGAATAGTATGTCTGCTCTAATATTGCCTTTAATGTTTTGCAATGATTCGCTTTTCCATTGTCCTGAAGGACAGGGTTTTGCCTGACTTCTTTTCAGAGACTATTCTGGAATATTGTAACCGAACTACTAACTCATTTTTTCTCTCTCTGGGATATTTCTCCTGCCAGACTAAATTTTCTTTTCTGAATTTCATATCTACCTCTGTTCCCTTGAACCCAGCTAAACAATTCATTTCCTCCCCATTTTGGCTTTTTATAGCACCTAACCTGTTATTCTACTCCCAGTTTCCTCTGCTTTAACCAAACTGCCCACACTTAGGGGCTTGAATCTTCCCTTATTTCTGTCATCATTTTACTCTTAATTTTGTTACTTGTGCCACTGGAATATCTACAGTAAAAAAGGCACAAAGAGTTCTCTGAGTTCGAAAATTACTTTTGTAGCTATTGTTGCCAAGGAAACCACTTCCACTGTATCTTAGTTTTACTTAGCACATAGAGTCCTTTATGCGCTAGATTTTGAGGAATCACTGTGAGATTTCTTTGTCTCCCTATCTTTTTCTGTTAGAAAGCTGGACATCAGTTTCCAAAAGAAGTAGAGGAAAACAATAACTGCCCTAAGCATCAACTTCGAATACACAGAGCTTACAAAACACCCAGAGGTAGGCGAAGACACTTGCTGGGGAAATATTTGGAGTAAGAGCTGGAGGACTCATATTTCTCACTGAATTTCTGAGTGAGCCCGAAGAATTTAACCTTTATTAATATTATTTAAGTTTCATTTTTCAACATGGCCTATCTCACCAAATTATTCTTCATAATGCTATCCATTCTTTGGCATGATAGCAGAATATTCTCCCCCATAAATACATGCTTTATGTTACTGTATCTTAGGAAATGTTATACAATTATGAAAATGCTATGCAATTATATATTTGCATATTTATATTAACTTTCTACACACATTCTTCTTTTAATATGTTTATTGGAGTATAATTGCTTTACAATGTTGTGTTAGTTTCTGCTGTTTAACAAAGTGAATCAGCTATATGCATACATATATCCCCATATCCCCTCCCTCTTAAGCATCCCTCCCACCCTCCCTGTCCCACCCCTCTAGGCGGTCATAAAGCATCGAGCTGATCTCCCTGTGCTATGCGGCTGCTTTCCCACTAGCTATCTGTTTTACATTTGGTAGTGTATATATGTCAATGCCACTCTCTCACTTTGTCCCAGCTCACCCTTCCCCCTCCCCGTGTCCTCAAGTCCATTCTCTATGTCTACATCTTTATTCCTGCCCTGCCACTAGGTTCATCAGTACCGTTTTTTTAAGATTCCACATATGTACACACATTCATTTAAAATTTACCTTGTTTGGTTTTCAGTTAATTCAGTTCACTGACCAGACGCTGGGGTTTTTTTTTGTTTTGTTTTGTTTTTCCTGTCAAATTCTTTAGGAGAAAACTACAGAAACCTAGGAAGTATATCTAACACTTGAAAAAAATAAGATATTTGTTGATTGCAGTGCCTTCTTATGAAACAAATCACTACTTTCAGCCTTTAGCTGCCCAGATTTTTAATATATCTGCTTCAAATAGCCAGAGGCAGACAAGATTAAAAACAAATGAAATAAGCCTTCTTCGGTTATCACCAAGCACGAGTAGGTGTTCACCATGGGCAGGCGGCTACGTGCAGGCTACGTGCAGGGCGGAAGTTCCTTCTGGCATCCTCATCGCACTTCCCACCCTTAATTATTCCTGTCTGTAGGCTTGCATGCTCAGCAGGTGGGGGTGTGGGTATTTCTGCTCACAGGATCTATTTGTTTTTGCATGGATGAGTATTTAGATAAACTGGCAGGCCCTTGTTAAAACTGCAAAGGAGTTGAGAGTGGTCCATTTTAACCTGCTCCAATGCATCTGGGCACACCCATCCACCCTCTTTACATGGCCTGCTGCCAACCTCTCCCCGCCCCAAACACCTCACATTGTGCTTGTCATGGAGCCACACCATACAGTACACTTACACTAGTGTGTATTTGCCTTCATTTACATTTTTACTTTTCAATTCCAGAAAAATTCCATTTCACTTGCTGCTTTGAACTTCATTCTGTCTGAGTCTTTCGTGTCCATTAACATAGCAGTGAGAGTATGAAAAAATGGTTTACCTACATGAAAAACAATCACTTTTCTGAAATCTTTTTCAGAGGATAGCATATGTGTGCACCCAGAGAAACAGTTTCCTCCTTCTCTCCCCACCCCGACTCTGAAATGTGAGACTCTAAATGTTTGGGTAGTTTGTGGGAAAAGGCACCTTCTAACTGCTTTTGCTTTAGTTTTCTTTGAAGTTGCACAGGGGTAATAATGTTCTCTCAGCCCCGTCCCACTCCTGGTCCCTCCGTAACCATACCCAGGGAATGAGAAACCCCAGATGTGGTTGTGTATGGCTCATTTCCCAGAGCTGATAGATACATAGGAATATGTCTCAGCATCTAGTCTTTAAGTATTTTACCTGGCCTGGCCCTTCTGTTATCTCTTAAACTCCCTATTCCCTATTATACACCAGCTCCCCTTCTTTCCATCCTCTCTGCAGACATCTAGCAGCACTTACTACAGTCTTGCTTCAGGCACTGTGCTGAGCATTGGCATAAGGACAAAAAAGAAAATTTGGTCCCATCCCTTATGAAAGTGACAGTATAATTGGAGACAGGGACATAAATAGGTATTTGCAATGTGCTGTACGATAGGACTAAGTTCAGAGTGTTACGGAAGCTGACTTGAAATGAGTCATGGAGAGTCAATTAGAGCAAGCCAGGAAAAGTGGGGACTTGGTCATGAATGACCTGTGAAGAGGGAACAGCAAGTGCAAAGACCCAGGGGTGAGCCAGTGGGAGCCAATGGGCAGATTGGTCAGGAGCTAGAGGTATTTCACTATGGCCAGGCTTTTCTGTTCACCATGAGAAATGCTTATTATTAACTTAGTTGCATTATAATTTTATTACAGTTATAAACTCTACATTCACACTTATTTTCAAGATGGAGTATTTATGGGGCACAGTTACTTGTTCACGCTCAATTACTTCTCTTCTCCAATTGAAGTGGTTATAAAATAATAATCAATTATAGAGCTTCTTTTGTTTTGGGTTGTTCCTATTCCAGTGTTGTCCATGTAATTTGGATAGCTGAAATAATGCTCCCAAGTTTGCAGTGAGATGTGGACCATGAATTATCAAAATGAATCTGTACAAGTATAGTATAGTGAGAATCCATAAAATGCAATTCTGAAATTAATCAGTCCATTGGAGGGCTTAATAATGATAGAAGCAGCGTTTGCATTATTTAAGCATTATTGTTGGCAGATGGACCACACTGTGCTTTAAACAGGACTCACCCTAATAGAATAAGATTAACCATTTATTGAAATAGTAAGGATTGCACTAGAGCAGAGCAAATGGAAAAAAATCTCAAGAGAAACCAAATGGGTATTATATGGGCCAATACCACAAGTTAATCCTCCCCCTTTTCAATCCTCAAATGCAAATGGCAAGTTGTTTTAAGGCAGAGTCTAATCTCTTTTGCATCTGTTCTCTAAAGCCTTGTGTTAGACAGATATTTCGCTACAGAGCTGGCATCCAAACAGGTTCAGGGAAATGAAAATCTAGCAGTAGAATTAAGCCAAAGAATTGTGAAATTTGTTAATCATTTCTTCCCCATTTTTGCATTTCTGATTTCAATTTCCTGAATTGAGGAAGCAAGACTGAAGTAAAGCCACCCGTTATCATTAATGGACAGCGTTTCATTCTTGCAAAGGCCTTTTTCTCAGTAAAAATATATTGGAAACCTACGGAGAGGAACACAGATCCTGAAATACAGACCACCTGAGTAGCAGGTCCATATCCTTGACTAACCACAGACCACAGTGTGCAGTCCCAAAGTCAAAAAATATATACACAAGATGAAGGAAGACAGTATTATTTAACACTCCATTGCTAGATGGGACATTACTCCAAACCCTAATTTAGTTTCCTAGAAAGCTAGGCTGAACCATGTGAAAACTTCTCTTTGCTTTGACATAGATGCCTTTTACCTAAAACTAAATTTCTTCAAAGGGACTTTGTGTCTCACTTAAGCTCAATCTGAATCTTGGCTCTTCACATTCTAACTGTGAGGAAAAGCTGGCCTAGAAAGATGAAACCAGTAGGAAGAGGAAGACCAAAGAAGTGCAGAGGAGCTGGGACAGAGATGCTAGGACTTGTTTCAAGTGTTAATTTCCTGTAAGATACCAGGGCTCTACCCTTCTGGAAGGAAGAGCATTCAAAGAGCCAGAAAGACACATTTATCCTCCCGCAGGTTTGCTTATATCTGTAGTACTTTTGTCCACAAAGTACCTTTAGCCCCTAACCGGGACCATCAGGGCAAGAAGCAGAGCAAATGCTTGATCTCTCTCCCCTCAAGACTGTTGGAGTACAGGATGAGGATAGCAAGCTAGGATTAGTGGTTATCAAAATCTCAGTGACATGCTTAGGTTTGCATAAAAGCTAGCATTGACTCAGCATCTGGTGTGCGGGCCTGTGAACCACTCTTACCCACCTACTTACTTCTGGAATTAGAATCATAGGTTCACAGCATGTCAGAGTTGGAAGGGACCCTACAAGGTAGTCTAGCTAATGAAATGCTTGGATCCCTTTTATTCCATTCTTGCAAGTTATCATTTCTCCTTGAATACTTCTTGAAGAGTGAATGAAGACAGGACAGATGGAAGGAAAAGGACATTACCTGGTACTAGATAGCAGGCTCTGTGCTGAATGTTGTATATATTTTACCATAAAACTTGTATCATTTCTATGTGTTATTGTTGTAGTCAATAAAAATAAACATATATGAAAAACTCAGCTTGCCTAGAGGTACAAGTATAAGCAGTCATGCTGAGATTAGATATCCAGTATTTCTGGACCCCAAATCTCATCCTTTGTACACAGCAACTTTTACATTTTAATCCATGGAACACTCATACTTGACATATTTAAAGGTATTACTGAAAAGGCGTGGTAAAGCAATTTGGGGAAACACTGAGGTGAATAATGTGAATACATTCTTCTTACTGCAGGAATTCAGTCTTTACTGTGTTGATGTGCTCTGTTTCTCTCAAGTGTGATAAAAACATTCTGAATTTATAGCCTTTTTATTTAACATTCACAACAGCCCTGTGATCAGGTAGCGTTATCCCCATTTTACATATACAGGAACAAGGGGAGATTGCTTTGCCTAGAGTCACCAGTTGGTAATGGTAAAGCTGTGGTTTTGAACCTGGAGAGTGAGACTCAGGAATCTGAACTCTTATCTAGTACATGGTACTAGTCCTCTCTATGGCATTTGATGTGTCCTTAGTTTACTTATCACAAACATCACGAGGAACCACCATTCCTTACGACAGCTCAGTGCCCAGTGCAATTCCAGAGAAATCTTGAAGGATAGGAAATGTACCAATGTATTCAATAAATTCCATATAGGTGAACAGAGGCTGTGTGGTAGATACTCATTATTTAATCTTTTATCAAGTAGCTGACCATTTTGGCCATAAAGTATGTTAATAGTTACATTTTCAGAAGATAAAAAAATATTGTGGTAAACATTAAAGAGAGAAAGTTTAATGTAATGATTGTTTAAGGAAGCAAATATTTCACTAATAGTCTATTCTTTTTCCTGTGATTAAGAACTCTTAATTTTAATAAAAGTGGAGGCAAGTCCTGATTTAATTGAAACTTTAAAAACTTTAATTTTTTCGGTAAAAAGTGATAGAAGTTCATTTTATAAATTAAAAAAAAGTTCCTACTTCTACAATCTAAAGGCATCTGTTTCAAATCTACTTTTATTTAAAACATAATAACATTGTTAGAGCAGCAATTACATATGTATATAACTACATGGCAATTATTATTGAGCTCTTGCTAGGTGCAAAGCAGAATGGAAGCAGCTTTCAGAGAGTCTCTATGAAGTTGATGTTTTATGTCTGTTTTGCAGATGAGGTACCAGGCCAAAGATTTCTTTGTTTTGTTTTTAAAAATAAGAAAGAGGAAGAACTGGGAATCAAAGCTAGATTTCTTCGAGAGAACGCTGAAATTTGTCTACCTAAGGAAAAATTCACGGCCTAAATGAAGTCATAATAGTAGGCGAAGTGTATGTGTATACATATATGTGTGTATATATATATATATATGTAAACACACACATATATATAATATATGTATATACACACATACATACACATATATGTATATGTATGCAAATATATAAAAGAACATATATGTGTGTATATATATATGACAGCTTACAGCATCATCACCTAGGATCTATTAATAGACTTGGTGAATTGGGATGAGAGAAAGGAGTTTAACTTAACTGGGGATAAGGCAGTAGGCTTATGAGTGGAGGGTGCTAAATTTAGTTCTAAATACAGTGTGTTTGTGGTTTCTATGAAATTTAATGATGGAGATGTTTGGTGGGCAACTGAAATGTGAATCTTGGTTTAGAGGTTGCTTGCGGAGTGCTCAGCATATAGACAATGGCTAAAACCATAAATTTCATTGCATCATGAGAAGTGAGGAAAGAGGAATGAAGATCGGACACTAGCAAGAAAGAACTCATTAGATATTATAGTTTCTTATGGAATTACTGACACGTCGTACTGCATATAGATAATGCACAATCAAAGGGATATTTGTTACAGTATGCAATTCATGTTACATAAATATGTTACATAATTTTTTATTCACAGTAAAAATATGCTAAGGAAAGAAATCGTATGGGGTTTTTATCCTCACATCCAATAACTCTTCAATGAAAGCATAAAATGATAAAACCTCAATATCTTTCATTCATTTACAACAAAATATATATAATCAAAGTAAGAACTTAGGTCTAGTTACAGCAACCATGAACAGGAAATATGACTTTTTAAAAATATTTCCCACCAACACTGGAGTGAGATGAACCGAAAGAAAGAGGAACTAACATACAGTATTTTTAGTGTTAAATGCAAATGATAAAATAGTAGCAGAACCTCTGCTTGAGTGTAGCCTAATCTCAACACAGTAGCCAAGAGTGACGCATTAAAACTTAAGTAAGCTTTTCTCACTCATCTCAGATCCTTTAGTGGCTCTTCTGGCTTTATCCAGAATAAAAGCCAAAGTCTTTACATTGCACCTCTAAGGCCTCACCTGAGCAGACTCCCATTAATCCACTGCCTTCCACTCTTTCTCTCCTTCTTGCTTGGTGTGCTCCAGCCGCAGGGGCCAGGGAGCTACTATGGAAAATGCCAGGCATGATTCTTCTTAAGGACATCTCACTAGCTGTTCTCTCTGGCTGCAGTGCTCTTCTTTTCAAGTATCTGCTTAGCTACCTCCCTCACACCTTCAAGGCTTTGCTCAAATATCACCTTTTTTGTTTTTTAACATCTTTATTGGAGTATAATTGCTTTACAACGGTGTGTTAATTTCTGCTTTATAGCCCCATATCTCTTCCCTCTTGGTCTCCCTTTTTGATAGTTTCTGGCCTTACATTTAGGTCTTTAATCCACTTGGAGATTATTTTTGTGCATGGTGTTAGGGAGTGTTCTCATTTCATTCTTTTACATGTAGCTGTCCAGTTTTTCCAGCACCACTTATTGAAGAGGCTGTCTTTTCTCCCTTCTATATGCTTGCCTCCTTTATCAAAGATAAGGTGACCATATGTGCGTGGGTTTATCTCTGGGCTTTCTATCTTGTTCCATTGAAATATCACCATTTTAATAAGTCAGGGCAAGGCCTGCCCAGACCATTCTAGTTAATACTGCCATCTGCTCCCTCCCACCTACCCCCAGCCTGGATCCCCCTTACTTTACGAACTTTTTTTCCCCAAACCACTATGTCTTCCAATACACTATATAATTTTTATAATGAGCAAATCTAAAAATCAACAACATTAAGATGTACCATTTTTTTATGTATGACTAAGAAGGAAGAAACGCTGCCAATGAAACCATGATATGTCAACTGTTAGATGTACCCAGATATTACATTTGCTAAAAATGTGAAAAAATTTCTGTCTCAGACTTAATGAAATACGTATTTATTATGTCTAGTTCTTTATTATTTTTTTTCTCCATCTCCCTATGCCAGGATACAAGGTTATAGCAGCAAAGATCTTTATATGGTTTCTTCATTGATATGCTCCAGGTGCTTAGAACAATGCTTGGCAAGTAATAGGTTCTCAATAAATGTTTGTAAAATCAACTGTTAAGTTTATCATTTAGAGAACGGTCACCCTGGACTAAGTAAAGATTAAATCAGAGGCATAGTGGATGTCACCCAGAGATTATTAACTGGCAGCAAAGTAGCTCAAATATATTATCTCTGGATGAAGAATCAGTTCATGACTTCAGATGGTCACCTTACAAGTTTGGGGATGAGCAGATTTGCAGTTGTAGATGGGATAAGTAGATCATATTATGTACATTAGTTATCGCAGTGTACCAGCTTGCCTCCAAACTTAACAACTTAAGATAACACACATCTGTTGTCTCATAACTTCTGTGAGTTAGGAATCTGAGCACAGCTTAGCTGGGCCTCTGTTTCAGGATCTCTCACAGGCTGCAATCAAGGTATTGCCTGACCGTAGTCACCTCAGTGTTTGACTGGGGAAGGATGTGCTCTCAAGCTCATGTGACTTTTGGCAGGATTCAGTTTCTCATGGATCCTTGGACCGAGAGCCTCAGTTCGTTGCTGGTTATTGGCCAGAGCTTACCCCTCAGTTTCTCGCCAGTTGGGCCTCTCCAATGTTGCACCTTGCTTCATCAAAGTGTGCAAATCAAGAAGGAATCTCCTGGCAATACTGAAGTCAAAATCTTTTGTAATTTAATCACAGAAGTGAGATACCATCACCTTTGCCATATTCTGTTGGTTAGAAGAAAGTCACTACACTCAAGGGGGATGGATTATACAAGGACAAGAATATCAGGAGGTGAAAATCATTGGGGACCATCTTAGAAGTCTGCCTACAACATTATGTGAAGGCATCTTTGGAATTGCTTGTCTAGGAAGAAGGGTGTATTTACCTATGAAGGAACTGAGGAGAATGCTTTAGTAGACACATTCCAGGGTGTATATTAAAAGATGTTTTTAAGTGGGCTTCACCTCCCTCACTTTCCTTCGTAGTGATGGGTTTCTGATAATAATACCTTTCTGACCATAGCTGATTGGTTAAAGGGTAGATACCTGACTCAAGCCAATTAAATTCTGCTCTGTAATTTTTGATTTTGTTTTGTTTTGTTTTGGTTTGGTTTTTTTTTTGGTACGCGGGCCTCTCACTGTTGTGGCCTCTCCCGTTGCGGAGCACAGGCTCCGGACGCGCAGGCTCAGCGGCCATGGCTCACGAGCCTAGCCGCTCCGCGGCATGTGGGATCTTCCCGGACCAGGGCATGAACCTGTGTCCCCTGCATCGGCAGGCGGACTCTCAACCACTGCGCCACCAGGGAAGCCCCTGTAATTTTTGATTTTGGACTAACAGACTCTAGTTCAGTGTTGCTTTGAGAGATTGTATAATCTTAGGAACTGTGACTTGAACATCATATATTGCATGAAATGGGAAGCCAGAAAAAAGATCTGCAGAGAAGAAAGGACAAAGATGTTTAGGGAACCACTGAGACAAAAACAGAGTCTCTGATGGTTTTTCTGTTCACATTTCCAGGCATTGCTATAATAACCTTTCATGGGCCTCTTCTATATTGTTATAAATTTCCACTTTTTTTTTTAACTAAAGCAAGCTCAAGTTGGTTTTGCAACTTACAACCAGAGTTCTTACTGAATATCTCTTCATGAAGACCTTCAAAGTACCTTTGTTACTGTGACTACGAATATGACATATTGTGATGACATTTTCTAACAAAGACATGGGGAAAACTTGAAGAGAAGGAAAGAAGCCCTTGAGCCTTCAGTCCAAATTACAACGCAATTAAAATTTTTGGCAAAGTGGTTATTATTTCACTACTTCAATCTTTATAAGATTTTAAAAGAATACATGTCAAGTAGGGATAGGTTTATAAGACCCCCTGTGGAACGAAAGAGGCAAGGAGTCTGAATGGTGAGTGTTGTCTCAAAGCACATCTAAAGCATAATGGCTTCTGTCTAGTCATCTCTTTATTCATGGTAATACATTTGTTTACTCAAAAACCGGAAACACAAGAAAAATAGCAAGGTATAACACTAGGTTCTTAAAATATTGGCTGAAACTAACAAAATAATATTATTATGATTGAATGCTAACTTTATCTGTTACCATGTTTTTGTAAAGGTTTTTCAGTTTTGCTGCAATGCATAAGAAAAAAATCACAGCATGTTCTAGGAATCTGGACATACTTAGACTATAAAAGAATGAGTAATAGATGAAGTGTTGTCTGTATTACCACTTCCTCCATTTGAGTTGTTTAATCAGCCTCTAATCTCACTTTGAGACACCATTAGACACCCAGTCACCTCTTAAAGCAATGCTGAGCCAAGGGCTGAGTTGGGACCTTTCTAGTGAAGTGTCGGTTCTCTTTCTTTTCGTTCTTGTCTTGGCTTGAACAGGGTTTATATGTGTGGCTCCTGTTTCATGCTCAGTTCTCTAATGCACAGTGAGTACCTAGATCCACATGCAGTAATCTTCCAGGTCTTTAGTCAGTGACTTCTCAGTGGATGGTCTCTGCACAGAATTGACTTGTTTTCCTATTGCTGACTCAAAGTAGACCTCAACAGGTGACATCACATGCCAAGCTAAAGTAAAATATTAAAAGAAGGAATAAAACCCCCAAATGGAACACTTTCAGAACTCAGTGAGTCAGTTATGTTAGAGAGCTTTTCCCTTTGTTTACATTCTCAACTAGAACCAACGCGTTGTCCTTGTTTGCTGGAAGGGCTCTGCCGGGCCAAGAGCGCAAGTTTCGGTTAACAGATCTTGCACTAACTGTGTGCTCCTGATCAAGTCACTTCAGGACAAAGGTTTCGTAAGAAAAAGCTCTGGGCTTCTTTCACTGGTGATTGATATAATCACATTTGTGGGGGAAACTGGCCATCTGTGAGTGGCATCCGCTGGGATGTGTAGGTGTGAGTGGGTCGCACACGAGCCTCCTGGGCAAATTTCTGCCAAGCTGTCCTCAGCTCAGAGGCTAAATAAAGATGAAAAACTGCCATGCGATATTGAGATAGAGCCATTGCAAGACCAGAAAGTATTGTTAGCTTCATCATAAATCAGAATTGTTATGGAACATGGCAATAACACTTTAATACAGTAATGTCTTGAAGCAAAGTCTGCAAATTCAGAATTTTCTCTCAACCTTCAATGCTACCACCTTAGTTTCAGATAATTTCATGTGTCCATCACTATAGACATTCTAGTGGTTGTACCCACTTGCAGTTTCTAGTATTTCTAACTCAGATTGCAAGGTTCTGCCAGATTAGTCTACATTTATGAAAACTGTTGTGCAATTTGGGGCCACAGTTTACTTCCAAAGAATGTTGATGGCATCACACACAGAGCTCTTCTGCGTCAGCCCCACTGCCCTCTTCCTCCTTCCCATTTATTTCACTTTCTTTTTCTTCACTGCTCATTTCCCCCCTCCCCTCCCTAGTAGGTAAACACACCCTATTACCTTTATAAAAATCTGGGGAAAAAAAAATCTGAGTTCTAAAGGACATCTGGTCTGGAGGGTTTTGGATGATAGATTTGAGACCTGTACAACTTTTACTGTTATCACTTCT
Organism: Neophocaena asiaeorientalis asiaeorientalis; assembly: GCF_003031525.2. Taxonomy (NCBI): domain Eukaryota; kingdom Metazoa; phylum Chordata; class Mammalia; order Artiodactyla; family Phocoenidae; genus Neophocaena; species Neophocaena asiaeorientalis. The sequence goes on along the minus strand of NW_020185337.1, from coordinate 8,930,187 downwards.
ATTTCTAAAGCTGCCACTGCTTTCTCTTTTCCATTAACATGTTACATTTTTGTCCAAATGTCCTTCTCAAAAACTCTTTGCGCTTTCTTTTCAGAAAAGTTTTATGTTTGAAAATTAATAGCATCTCCCCACAAACGTAAAGGGAAAACCACCTATAATCCTACAACATTTTAACAAAATAAGAAATAAAAAGACAAGTCTCTGTCCCCTCTATCCAGTGCTATTCACCAGAATAATTACTATAAGAATTTTGGGTGTAGCATTCTATTTTCTTCATATTTACATAAACATGTGTCTATGCATTATAAATACTCTAAAATATACATATATTTATGAAAATTAAAACATAACTTTTCTATTTACCTTTTCGACTTGACATTCTATTATGATCATCTTTTCAGTTTGCCACCAGCACATCTACTCAATTCTTTTCCATGACTGCCCAATATTCCAATATTGCATTTGTGGCTTAATTTATTTCATTGTTTTCCCACGGATAAACAAAATAAGCTGCGTAAACAACCTTAAACATGTATTTTTTTTTTTACAGATGTTTTCCAATTTCTTTAACTTTTTGTTTTAAGATAATTACAGATTGACAGGAAGTTGTAAAGATAGTACAGAGAGGTCCCATGAACCCTTTACCCAGTTTTCCCCAATGATTACATCTGACGTAATTATAACACAATATCAAAACCAGGAAATCGACATTGTGTGTACAGTTCTTTGTCATTCTGTCACATGTGTAGATTTATGTACTGACCACCACAGGTTTCACCGGTCTTTTCAAAGAACCAGCTTTTTGTTTCATTGATTTTTCTCTTTTTTTTTTTTTGTTTTCAACTTTGTTCATTTCTGCCCTTATCTTTATTAAACATGTATTTTTAACTGATAAGGATAGATTTATAAACGTAAAACTGCTTGGTCAAAAATATGTAACTTTTAAATGTTAATTTAAAATTACATTTCAAGAGATTATATCAATTTGCATTCTCACAAATAATATTTTAGAGGGCCTACCTCCTTGCCAGAACTCGATGTTATAAAGCTTTGTATCCCTTGCCAATCTGATAAGTGGAAGAAGATGTCTCATCCTTGTTTCTGTTTGCGTTTTCTTGATGAGTGCTCTGGCAGAGACCATATTTTTTTTTCTGCTCCTATCTTGTTCCTCCTCCTCCTTTTTCTCGAATTTCTGGTTCCTTCTTTAAGGAGTTCACTTTTCATTTCTTTTTCTTATTAATGTTTAGTAAGACACTGTAAAGTACTAACATCAACTCTTCTAGCTTTTGTAAAGTAAAATTCCTGTAGATTTTCCATGGCCTCTTAACATTCTTTATGTTCACCACAGGCACTTTCTTGTGACTAACACAGTCAGCTCTCTCTGTTTTCCACTATTTATGGCATATGGATACCCCGTTTTATTTAGGAAAGCCACTTCTATTCAGCGTATGTGTAATTATTCTCCTATATTTTATTCAAATATTTTTAGTTTTATTTTTTAATTTAGATGTTTAATTTGTCTTGAATTTAACTTTTTCAAATAGTGCAAGGATTTAGTTTTTAACAGCAGCATAAGGTGTTAGCCAATGGTGCTGGAACAACTGGACATCCACACATGAATTAATCTAGACACAGACGTTACACCCTTCACAAAAATTACCTCAAAATGAATCATAGACCTAAATGTAAAACACTAAACTATAAAATTCCTAGAAGATACCATCGGAGAAAATCTAGATGACTTTGCGTATGGTGATGACTTCTTAGATACACCATCAAGACACGACCCATGAAAGAAATAATGATAAGCTGAACTTCATTAAAATTAAAAACTTTTGATCTGTGAAAGACAGTGTCAAGAGAATGAGAAGATAAGTCACAGACTGAGAGAACATATTTGCAAAAGATATATCTGATAAAGGACTGCTGTCTGAAATACAGTAAGAGCTCTTAAAACTCAACATAAAACAGCCCAATTAAAAATAGAGGGCTTCCCTGGTGGCGCAGTGGTTGAGAGTCCGCCTGCTGATGCAGGGGACATGGGTTCGTGCCCCGGTCCGGGAAGATCCCACATGCCGCAGAGCTACTGGACCCGTGAGCCGTAGCCGCTGAGCCTGCGCGTCCGGAGCCTGTGATCAGCAGCGGGAGAGGCCACAACAGTGAGAGGCCCGCGTACCGCAAAATAAATAAATAAATAAAATAAAAATAGAAAAAATCTGAACAGACATCTTTCCAAAGAAGATATAGAGCCGGCAAACAAGCATACGTAAAGATGCTTCACATCCTATGTCATCAGGAAAATGCAAATTAAAACAACAATGAGATACCACTACACACCTATTAGAATGGCCAAAATCTAAAACATTTAAAATACCAAACGCTGGTGAGGATGTGGAACAACAGAAAGTCTCATTGCTGGTGGGAATGCAAAATGGTACAGCCACTTTGGAAGACAGTTTAGCAGATTCTTACAAAACTAAACATACTCTTAACGAACAATCCAGCAATCACATGCCGTGGTATGTATCCAAAGGAGTCGAAAACTTTGTGCACACAAAACCTACCATGGATGTTTACAGCAGTTTCAGTCATAATCACCAAAACTTGGAAGCAACCACAATGTCCTTCAGTATGTGAACAGTTAAATTTCAGACAAGGGAATATTATTCAGTGCTAACAAGAAATGAGTTATTAAGTAATGAAAAGACATGGATGAATCTTAAATGAATATTACTAAGTGAAAGAAGCCAATCTGAAAAGGCTACATTCTGTATGATATCAACTATGTGACATTCTGGAAAATGCAAAACTATAGAGACAGTAAAAATGTCAGTGGTTGCCAGGGGTTAGGGGAGGGATAAGTAGATGTATCACAATGGATTTTCGAGGCAGTGAAAATACTCAATATGATACCATAATGACAGATACATGTCATTTTAGATTTGTTCAAATTCATGGAATGGACAGCACCAAAACAAACCTTAATGTAAACTATGGACTTTGGGTGACTATGATGTGTCAATGTAGGTTCATCAGTTGTAGCAAATGTACCAGTCTTGTGGGGGGATGTTGATAATGGGGAGGCTATGCTTACATGGGAACAGAGGATGTATGGGAAATCAATGTACTTTCTTAATTTTGCTGTGAACCTGAAACAGCTCTTTAAAATGTCCTGAAAAGGGCTTCCCTGGTGGCGCAGTGGTTGAGTCCGCCTGCCGATGCAGGGGACATGGGTTCGTGCCCCGGTCCAGGAGGATCCCACATGCCGCGGAGCGGCTGGGCCCATTAGCCATGGCCGCTGAGCCTGCGCGTCCGGAGACTGTGCTCCTCAACGGGAGAGGCCACAACAGTGAGAGGCCTGCGTACCGCAAAGTAAAAAGTAAGAGTTATCACAGATAAAAGAACTATCTAGTTTTAATAAGTGAAACTGTGACTGTGGATGCCAAATGATGCCAGTTGAAATTGTAGTCATTTCCACCCTACCAGGAAGTACTAGATTCCTGATAATACCCCATGGTAGTAAAACATGTAGTTGGGAAATACAATTTATGAGGGAAAAATCAACAATAAGGGATTAGATGTTATATATGAAAACTTGCAGAATATTAAAATATTTGTATTTACTAAAAGATAACATGTTAATTAAATAATGTTGGTGACATTTTACACATATCAGATGACAAAAACTGCAAAATTACTTTCCATTGATAATCTCTTGCCTTCTAGAAAATGTAAAGATCTCTTCTCCTGAAGTCTACATCTGTTCTTCATAAAAGTGCTTTATTCTTAAGTCATTCTCTAAGATATTGGAAGATTCCATTATGTTTTTCCTTATATCTTTTGTCCAGATATTCAGTACTTGTACTAGCTCTGACTTAATCCGTTGGCACTTGAAGTGCCATTATGAATAGTCCAGTGATTCAGTCTTAAGCCAATTTTACTGTTTCTTATTATGAGTTTATCCTCCAATTCAACAGTATAATTCTTACCTTAATTCTGTGATCATAATATCCTAGTAGATGGATCGACTTCCTACCTTATTTCACTTCTGCATGATTCTGGACTGGAATAACCTTCTTGTAGACTAGTATTTTCACAATGTGGTCTTATCTTGCTTTCTCCAGACACTCCCTGAGCCTTCTCTCTGCTGTCACATGTCCCATTTGTCATTGCCTCCAGGACCACTGAGATGGTCACACATCATCTCCACCAAGACTCCACGACCACATTCCTTCCTCATTGTTATCTCTTGCCCTGTTGCAACTCTCTTCCCAACAATTGCTAAAGCACACACCAATGTCTTCAGATCACCCTGGATACAGCCTGCAGCCATGAGAGAACACAAGCTCCACCCACAGGGAAGAAGGATGAAAAATTAGTCACCATCTCAGTTTTCTGACATGCACGGGATTCTCAGATAGGAGCTGAGTCTGGCTTTCATCATATTTCAGTGATATGGTAGTGGGGATGAAAAAGAGAGGATGAACTCAACTTTTATTTAGGACGGTCATCTGACAGAACTTGGTGATTGTTTTCAATGAGGCAGAGGGAGAAGTTGAGGATGACTCAGGTTTCTGGTTTGGGGAACTGGGTGGATACTGGCTCACCATCTTTCACCTGGACTGTTGCAATGACTTCCTAATTAGTTTTGCCGTCTTCTAGCCTTTTATTATCTTTCTATTTTGTTATGTCTCCTCCCTGCATTGAACCCTTCCATGACTTCATATTAACTGCGGGATAAAGTCTATAATTTTTGTAGTGTCTGAGTTTCCCCACAATCCAATCCTCAGCTTAATGTCTTGTCACACGTGCATTATCGTGCTCTGACCAGTCATCTGCTAAGTGAACACTTTCACATCTCTCTGCCTTTGAATGTGGCATTCCCTCTGTCTGGAATGTTCTTACCGCTGTCACTGCCTAGAAAAATCCCGATCATCTTTCAAAGTCTAGTTGAAGTACCACCCCTCATGTAGAAGTGGAGTCTTCACTATGCTCTAATATCACTGTGTGTAAGCAAATAATTGTGATGCGGTAACAAAAGTTGCTGCATCACAATGATTTGCTTACATGTTTCCACCATTAAGATGCAGTGTAATTCATGTAATAATTTCTAATCTTATTCTTCAAAGGAGACTGTGGGCAGTTTTTAGGTCTACTAGTGAGGAACCATCTTTTACTAATGATTTCAAGTACATACTTTCATGACTGGTTCAAAATTCTCAAAAATTAAGTAGTATATAATTTAATGTGCTTAATGTAACAATACAAATCGATAAGTTATTTATTGTCCTAAAGTATTTTGTTTTTGGCTGTTGTTTGCTTAAGGACAGAGGAATAGAGGCACTGATGGGGGTGGGGGAGGATATTCTCTGGACATTTCAAAGTGAAACCTCCATGCTGGAGGAGCACTGACCGTGTTTTGTGTGGCTGGATTCTGAGAAGAAATAGGATTAATCTGCACAATGTGAAGTAAAGGGGAGTTGAAGCAAAAATCCACGCCCAGGAAAGACAGGCAAAGGGTTAAAATGAAGGGCAGAATTTACAGTTGAGAGGAGAATTGGAGCAACTGGCTTTAAAAGTGTCGATATGAGTTTGTGCTAGGAGAGATTCCCTGAACTTCTGGCAGGTGAAACCCTTTTATAGAGTGTCTGTGTCCCTGCTCATAGGTGGAAGGGAATGGGCTGCTAAGTGATCCTACAGTTCATAGCAGGTCAAGGGTGACACTTCTGTGGATCTTCTTGCAGGCAGTAGGCTTCATTTCTAATGGCAAAGTGTGTTTTGACCACTAACTATGATTTTCAGTCAGTTTCACGTGACTGTACATATACATACAGAAGGAGAGAGAGACAGAGACAGACACACAGAGAGGCTGATGTATTGCAAGGAATTGGCTCATGCAGTTACAGGGGCTGGCAATCTGGACTTTGTCAGGTAGGCCCGTAGGCTGGAAGCTCTCCAGCAGGGGTTGATGCTACAGTCTTGAGACAGAATTTCTTCTTCTCTGGGAAACCTCAGTTTTTCCCTATAAAGCCTGTCAACTGATTGGATGAGACCCACCCACACTGTTGCGTGTAATTTCCCTTAAAGTCAGCTGATGTAGATGTTAACAGCATCTACGGAATACCTTCACAGGAACACTTATATTAGTGTTTGGTTAAATAACTGGCGCCATAGCCTACCTAAGTTGACACATAAAATTGTCACAGTTCACCTCTTGTCAATTTGGCACCCATACACATATCCTTAAACCAATAAAATCTCCAGTTAGAGTAACACAGCCATACTCCTGCCCAACATGATCCGACCTATCCTGCATACAACGCCAAACACACTTTTTTCCCAGAAAAGGATATAAAGTCCTTGGGTGGTGTTCCTGCTTCTCAATATCTTGTAACTTTATGCTGTGATGGCAAGTTTATTATTAATACATCTTTCATTATGTGATAAGGGGACAAGGGAGGGAAAGAAAACAGCCTGATACGTGTGCGTCAGTAGTGGATAAGATCTCGTATTCATGTAAATCTGATTTGGCAATCCAATTCTTTGTGTGAGCTCAAATATTAATCTTAACCTGTGGCCAGACATGTTATTTCTTTTCCTGATTAATTAAGTAAATAAGACATAAGACTCTATCGTCAGGTTTTTCTTTCCAGAGTAGTTTGCATACTGTATATCAAACAGAAAATTGCAGTCAATTAAAATGTGCAGCAGTAAATAGTAATTCGGTCTCCAGAATTTAAGCAGAGCCCAGCGTCATGAGATGTGAAAAAGAAAGACAGTAACAACCAAGGATATAACATTGGACAAGATAGATGTGGTCTTGTGAAGTTCTACCTAGAGGTTGGGGATAGAGCAGGGTCCCCAGTCCCCGGGCCGCGGACCGCTACCAGCCCATGGCCTGTTAGGACCTGGGCCGCACAGCAGGAGGTGAGCAGCAAGCAGGAAGGGAAGCTTCATCTGCCCTCCCCATCGCTCCCCATCGCTCCCCATTGCTCGCATTACTGGCAGAACCATCCCCCCGGCTCTGTCGATGGAAAAATTGTCTTCCAGGAAACCGGTCCCTGGTGCCGAAAAGGTTGGGGACCACTGGGATAGAGAGCTTTTCCGAGCTCATGTAGATAAAGAAAAGGCACGGGAGTCTTGGAGGCAAATTAAATCTTGTTAATATCACAACCATTGTTTGTTAGCCTGACTCTTACTGGTTGTGTTTATTTTTCTTTGGCAATACGTTGGAGGTTATAATGTTCAGAATATTCCAGAATTTTTCAGAGGTGCCGAATATATGAGTTTATTCATGATTAGACTGGAGATGTATAGGGAGCATCACACACCATGAGACTCAGGGTAACAGAGGCAGCAATAATCACAGTAAGAAACTACCCATGTTCAGAAATAGAATGAGATTAGGTTACTCTCTTAGTGAGCACACAGTGGACACATTTGTGTGAGATTTATTCCAGGAATGTTACAAGAAGGAATGAGTTGGATATTACCAGGAAAAGTGAATTCTGAGGCCATTTTTTAAAGAGGTATGTGTATCACTGAAAAGGAAGGGACTTCCCTGGTGGTGCAGTGGTTAAGAATCCGCCTGCCAGTGCAGGGGACACGGATTCGAGCCCTGGTCTGGGAAGATCCCACATGCCCTTGCGCCACAACTACTAAGCCTGCACTTGAGAGCCCGTGAGCCACAACTACTGAAGCCCACCCGCCTAGAGCCCTGCTCTGCAACGAGAGAAGCCACTGCAATGAGAAGCCCACGCACCGTGAGGAAGAGTAGCCCCACTCTCTGCAACCAGAGAGAGCCCGCGCACAGCAACAAAGACCCAACAGAGCCGAAAATAAATAAATATTAAAAAAAAAAAGTAAATTAATTAAAAAAAAAAAAAAAGGACTTCCTTGGTGGCACAGTGGTTAAGAATCCACCTGCCAATTCAGGGGACAGGGGTTCGAGCCCTGGTCCAGGAAGATCCCACCTGGTGCGGAGCAACTACTGAGCCTGCGCTCTAGAGCCTGTAAACTACAACTACTGAGCCCGTGCGCCACAGCTACTGAAGCCCACCCGCCTAGAGCCCGTGCTTTGCAACAAGAGAAGCCACCGCAATGAGAAGCCCTCGCACCGCAACGAAGAGTAGCCCCTGCTTGCCGCAACTAGAGAAAGCCCCCATGCAGCAATGAAGACCCAACGCAGCCAAAAATAAATAAATAAATAGGGGGAAAAAAAGGTGGTCAAAGGTCTTGAGCCATCATGAATGTGATAAAAGGCCACTTTGTTGCCTATAAAATGTAACTCCACTGTTAAGACTCATTGCAGCCGAGATACCATGATGTATTTTTCAATGTAGATCTGATCTTTATTTTTTAATTAATAATACATGGCAGCAATGTGGGAGACCTGATCTGTTATTTATATATCTCTTTCAAAGAGTGATTCATTTATTATATATTCAGACAGAAAATTTCTTTTATTTTATCTGAAGTTAGTTTCCAATGGAAAATATATTAAGATGTTATCATATACCCTGCAAAGGAAAATAGGTATGCTGAAATTCACAGTTCTCTCAGATGTGTGCATGCCCTGCATACTGATAGTTAACAGCAGTTAAATGGTCTAGACTGAACTTTTTCTTAATGCTAAAGATTTTTATTTAAAGATAAGTGGCTGTTCCATGCGTCTATTTAGAGCTAGAAACAATAATTAAATTAAGGAAGAATGAAGACAGATTTTTTAAAAATTTATTTCCCTATGTTATTTGTGTAGTTTTCCAGCGAAAACTAATATGATTACCCAAATACTGTGCAATTGTAAAAAATGTTTTAACAAGGCATTCTGTAAAAGTCCAATTCAAATTGTGTTTTCTACACTTTAATACCCTCACCCAATTTTGTCAATACACAAAGAAAGCATCTGCCAGTCTCTTCAATAACTTATAACTTTCTTTAAACTCATGTAGCACTATTATTAACTTCTTTGTTTATCAGATCTTCTCAGTAACAATAGAAGTTAAATTTGGAACAAACATAAAACTGAAAACTGGAGTACAACAGTGGGAAAAGTATGCTGAGAGAGAGAGAAGAACTTAGCAAGTACTAATCTTCATATGCCTGAAACTATGTCATTCATTCAACAACTTTTATGTAGCCCTGCTATGGGCAAGTTACTACTCTAGACAGTCAGGCTACATCCTTGAACAAAACAACATCCATCTATCTCAGCACTTTCATTCTATTTCCATAGAGTTGGAACTTTTAAGAAGAGCAATAAAAACAAAAAGAAAATCAGGAAATCTTTAGTTCTAATATAGGTGGTAGGACAATGTTGAGTGTCTTTTGTAATCATTGTAGTTACTTATTGAAAGATTATTGAACAGAAGCTTTTCAGAAAGTGTTATATAGTAAACATCTTGCATTTCCCCTACAAAATTAAGAGGAAGCCTTATTTTGAGACATTTCCAATGAGTAAGCTCTTCTTTTAACACTGTCTCTACAACACCAAACATCAAATCGAAAATCGAAGCATTCAGTTAGTTATTCAGGCATTTCTTAGATTCAAATCAACTACAAGAGCAATAGTTTCCTTCATTACTTTCTGTCATAGTGGAGCAGTTGGTAAATTACTTTTTGGGTTGTTGAAGAAGCCCTAAATGACATTAAACAAAATAAAGACTTTTTTTCACATGTATTTCCTTTTTTATTTGCTTATTTTTCTATATGAGCAGAGAGTGAGTTAGTCGTTTGATGTTTCATAGGGAAAACTTGTCTTTTTAAAAACTACCCTTATGTTTAAAATTTGTGCCATTTCTTTCTTTGAGTGGATCTTAATCTATATTTAAATTATTCAATCAAAATAATATTTACCCTTAATTACTGAAGTAATCTGTGTTCAAATCAGAAAATTTGGAAAATACTGAAACTCAGAGAAGAAGAGAAAACTCTGAATGTCGCATAAACACTGTTAGGAGTTTTGGTATGTGTCTTTTTTTCTATTACACTTTTTGTCATATAATTTCATATTATATCATATAGCATATATAGTTTCAAACTCTTTCTAGTTTACTTTTTTCCTTTTTCCTTAGCAATCACAAACATCTTACTATGTCAATAAATATCTATTTGTAGCATTTAGATTTTTCCAGAAGTATAAAAATGCATTGAAATGTGTAAAAATGCTGTAGATACTTCTATTTTCTAAGTGTAAATTACTGAAATTGGGAGTTGTGGACAAATGGTATGCTCAGCGTAAAGGTTTTGTGTGTGTGCATGTGTGTGTGCATGCATGTGCATGTGTCTTTTCCTATATTATTCTCCAGAAAGCCATCCATTGCTTCACCGTCCTCTCATCCCCTCAGGTCTATGACCCTCCCTTGTCTTTCTATACCTTCAAAACTTATGTCAAGTTTTTTTTTTTTTCTACTCATTTCATTTAACATTACCCTGCCTTCCCTCTCACAGAGGAAACAGAAGCCATTAGGAAAACTCCCTCAACTTCACTTCCTCATCTGCAAAGTTATTTATTTATTTGCCTATTAATTTTCTTCCTTGTTCAGAAGAGTTTTCTCTGTTGCTTCTGTGAGTGATTTTTCCTTAGGCTCTAAATCCTATCACCATAGTATCATATCTGAGACTATGTGCCAGCATTTACCAAGGACTTTGTTCATTTTACCTACCTGATTGTATTTCTTGGCAAAGTTTTTTACATTACATTTTTACAGTTATGTAAATATTGATAGAATCACTAATGATATTCCATTTTTAATTCCTGAAAATAGTAATTTATGTTCTTTAATTTTTTCTTTCTTCTCTTATGCTAAGAATAGTTGTTTGAAAGAACTAATGTTTGGTTTGAAAAGTTTTCCTTTCATATTTTGTTTTTTGCTTTAATTGATTTCTGTTCTTATCATTGTTATTTCCTGTTTTATATATTCTTTGGATTGAATTTGCTGTTTTTGTTTCTTGAAATAGATACTTGAATTACTAAATTTCAGCTCTTGTTAATTTCTAATACATACATTTAAGGTTATAAATTTTCTTCTAAGTGATCTTTAGCTGCATCCCACAAGGTTTTTTCTTTTCTTTCCCTGTCTTTTTATTTATTCTTTAAATTTATTAAAAAAATTTTTATTGGGGTAAGTTGCTTTACAATGTTGTGTTAGTTTCTGCTGTACAATATATTGTATTTTCATTTTCTTTCAGTTTGAAATATTTTCTAATTATTTTTGTGATTTTTCATTTACCCACATGTTATTTATATGTGTGTTGCTAAATTTCCCCCGAATTTGGGGGGTTTACTGCCTCTCATTCATTTTTGGCTTAACTCCACCGTTGTTGGAGAAAAGTCTCTGAATTATGTAAGTCCACTGATATTTTTTAAAATTTGCTTTATGGCCAGCACATTCTCCATTTTGGCAAATGATCCATGTGGGTTTGAAAAGGCAGTGTGTTCTGCAGCTCCTTGGTTTATATTGGATTTATGTAAATTAGGTCAAAATTGTGTTTCTGTTAATTGTGTTTTTCAAAATTTTTATATTCTTAGTGATTTTTGATTTCCTTGTGCCATCAGTAACAAGAGAGTGTACTTAAATCTCTTGTGTTTATTGATTTGACTATCTCTCCTTTGAGTTCTGCCCATTTTGCTTTATATATTTTGCTAGAAATATATAGAAAAATATAGGAAAAAACCTAGAAAATTCCATGTAAACAAATTTAAGGATGTTATATCGTCCTGCTCTACTGACCCTATTGTTATTATGAAACATCCTTCTTGATCTTGTATAGTGCTTCTTTCTTTAAAGGCAACTTTGTTAGATATTAGTACTAGATATTAAACACTTTCCTTTTGTTAGTGTTTGCATGGTATTTATATTTCCATCCTTTTATTTTCAGTCTACCTGTGTCCTCAGATATAATGTGAATCAGTTGTAATTAACAAAAATATTATTTTAAGATACAGTCTAACAATTTTTATTTCTTTGGGATATTATGCAATTTACATTTAAACACATTTAAAGCACAACCATTTGTGTTTAAATCTAAATTTTTATTTCTTATTTTTTGCATCCCATCTGCTTTTTAAATTAATTTTAAAAAATATTCTATTTCCTCCCCTTATTTGGTTTATAGTTAAACATGCTACACAATTTTTGCTACTTTATTAGTAAATGCTTTCAACCAGGGGTCATCAAACTATGGCCCATGGCCCAAGTCAACATGAAGCACTTATTCATCATAGTGTATCTTAAATTAGTAATAGCACTCCACGGACAAGGCAAGGTTATCAGGACATTTTAATCCTATTTATCTTCTCTTGTTTTTTGTATTAACTTTTTATGTGTTTTATTTTCATACATATTTGAAACTTCAAATATAATTACTATTTTACATACTCATTTAGATTTACATAAATACACTTTCTACTCATCTTTTTTTACCTTCCTGCATTGCTGTGGTTTTATCTAGGATAATTTTCTTTCTCCCTATGGAAATTTCTTTAGAATATATTTTATTGTGGGTCTACTGGTGATAAAACCAGGATTTTTTTTTTTACCTGAAAATATTTTTATTTGCCTTTATTTTTGAATGATATTTTTGTTAATTATATTGTTCTGGAATGACAAAAATGTTCTATTATCATTTAAAAGATGATATTTCATTATCATCAGGCTTCCATATTTTCTGTTGTATAACCAGCTGTTGAAATATAGGTGTTCTTTTGGAAGTATTGTGTCTTTTTTTTTCTCTGGCTGCTTTTGTGTTTTGTTTCAAGCAATTTTTCCCATGATGTGGCTCTGAGTAATTTTTTTCTTTGTTTTTCATGATTGGTTTTATAGAAGTTCTTGAATTTGTGGTTTGATATCTTTCATTTGTTTTGGAAAATTCTCAAGCATCATTATCTTCTCAAATATTATGTCTTTTCTTTCCTCTCTTTTGTCATTTCCTGGGACTCCATTGGCTTTTAGGAAGTTTTATCATCACTATGTCTCCACCACCCCTTTTTTCTGTCTATTTTTCAATCAGTTTTATATAAACCTATTTTCTATTTGCTGAAACCTTAATCTGTAGTTAAATCTATTTAATTATTAATTTCAGATAATTTTTGAGCTTTAAGGTTTAACATTTTTCAGCTTTAAGATTTTTATTTTATTTATTTTACAGAGATGCAGTTATTTTGAGGAAAATATTTATTAATTTTTTAAACATATTAATTATAGGTACTTAAAGGTCTAAGTGTATAACTCAAAAAGCGAGATTAACCTAGCATGTTTTCCTGTTGCCTTGCATGTGCATGTTTTCTCTTGGTTTTGGACATTTGTACCTATTTCTTGATAAGACTGTTAAACTTTATTAAATACTGGATATTGCTTACAAAAAATTGTAGACGTTCTGGTTGACACTATCTTCCAATGGGTAGAATTTAGGTTTTTTTTTTTTGTTTTTTTTTTTTAGTAGTCAAACTGAGTAAGGTCAGTGTATCTTGAACTAGTTAAGGCTATTTCCAAGCTGCATTTAGTTAAAGGTAATAGCTTTTCTGGATTCTCAGTGTAAGGCCTGAGGTGTTTCTCATGGCTTCTTTTCTCCTGCAGACCCTGAACTCTTAATTTTTATCTCCTCAGTACTTGGAGACCATGAGAATTCCTGCTTAAAGTTTTGCCACTTAGCAGCCACTTTCTGCTTGGTTTCTGAACATAAAGTTCTGTGCATTCAGTTTAGGAATTTGTAAATGTATCTAGGAAAAATTGTGATCTGTGATCTGTCTATTGGATTCATTTTTCTGTGACTTGATTTTTCTGAAATTTTAGCCATCAGTCTTAGTAACCTTGATAATCTTGAACTTTGAATTCTGTTTCCCAGGCCCAGTGAGATGGCTGCAAGCTCTGACTTACTTCCTGCCCTTCTGCACCTATTACTGTGTGGTGAAAAATAACAAGTCCCCAAGGGGGTGTGTGGCATCTAATATAGAGCTTACTGCTCTCCTGCTATTCTATTCTCCTAAGGATTTGGCTCCTCATGTACATATTGTCCTATTCTCCAATGTCCTGAAAAAAAAAAAACAAAACCAACCAACCAAACAAACAAAAAACAGCATTTAAAGTACTTATTTAGATTTGCAGTTGTAATTAGTAGGGGTGTAGGGGTTAGTCTGATTCAGCTACTATGACATGGCTAGAGGTGGTATTCCTACCTCAGTAATTTTTACTTTAATTTTAAACTTCATCACTTCTGCTTTTTGAGGTTCATTTTCTTGCTCTTTTTCTGACTCATTACCTTGAAAGCTCTCTTCATCTATTTGCATTCTTTCTTGTATTTTTTTTAAGACTGTGCCTCTTCTTCTCAGCTTCACTTTAGCTGTATTCCACAGGTTGTGGTTTCTGGTTTGTACCACCCCCTCTAACTCCCCCACAACCTTCCTGAATGTTCTGGGATTTCCCTTTGGGTTTCTTATTTAAACCAAGATAAGAAAAATTGTATTGTTTCAAAACCTCTAGATGCTAGACTGTTTTTGATTTCTGGTTTTGTTAATAATTTCCAATTTTATTATATCCCAGATAATGAATACATTATTTACATTTTGGAATTTGTTGAGGCTTCTTTTTCAGTCTAAGATACGAATTTTAATGAGTGTTTTCATGCCACTTGAAAAGAAAGTGTATTCTCTGTTTTCAAATTACTAACCTCCCACCTCCCGACCCCATCTCTCTCTCTGTCTCTGTCTGTTTCTCTGTCTGTCTCATTGACTGTTTTCTGGCTTGAATTCAACATTGTTATGATCCTTACTTTCATTTTGTTTGCCCTTGTACTTTGCCCAGTATTTTATTTTTAATCTTTCCAAATCAGATTTTCATTGCTTCTTGTATATAGCTCACAATTTTATTTTTCATTGTATTAACATATTTTACTTTAAAGAAGTTAGGCCACTTACTTTCATTGATATTTTAGAGAAATTTGAGTTTAATTTGGCATATTATTTTATACTATGCCTTCTGCTTATATATCTCACTGTTGTGGCCTCTCCCATTGCAGAGCACAGGCTCTGGATGCACAGGCTCAGCGGCCATGGCTCACGGGCCCAGCCGCTCCGCAGCATGTGGGATCTTCCCGGACCGGGGCACGAACCCGTGTCCCCTGCATCGGCAGGCAGACTCTCAACCACTGCGCCACCAGGGAAGCCCTATAACTTTGCTTTTTAAAAATCTTTCACCCTGTAGTGATTTGCATTGTTTCCTCTGAAAAAATGATTTTTTATTATATCTATAAGTTTATATATTACTTTTATACACTGCATATTTAGATTGCATTACTTCTGTATTAGTAACAATAATATAATTTCCATGTCCTCCCTTCTCAACCTTCTCCCAATCTAACAAATCGAGTTTACTATATTATTTTTGGTTTTAGCTACCTTTGTACTACTATATTTACATTTTAAAAATCAACATTAAGTGATATTATTTGACTTCCAGGTACTATAAATTAGGAAATAATTGCATGCATGTACATGCCAAGAACAAACACGTATTACTCCTTGCCTGTGGACTTTTTCTGATCTGTTGGCAAAATCTGGCTGCCAGAAGTGAGTGCTTTTATTTTGAAAAATATTTGTTTATTGCATTTATATTAAAGTTCAGCTGTGTATGACATTCTTGGGTGAAAATTAAATATATAACACCCTTGTCTTCTTGTGTTTAATATTGCTGAGGAAAAATGTGAAGGCAGCCTGATATTTCCACCTCCCCTTTTACATGTATTAAACTTTAAAGGAATACTTTCTATCTTTGAAGTTTAGAAACTTTATTCCAATATATCTAGTGTTTTTTCAAATTTAAGTATAGTTGATTTACAATGTGTTAATTTCTGCTGTACAGCAAAGTGATTCAGTTATACATATATATACATTATTTTTAAATATTCTTTTCCATTATGATTTATCATAGGATACTGAATGTAGTTCTCTGTGCTATACAGTGGACCTTGCTGTTTATGCATCCCATATATTATAGCTTACATCTGCTCCTCCAACCCCTCTCCCTTGGCAACCACAAGTCTGTTCTCTCTGTCCATGAGTCTGTTTCTGTTTTGTAGATAGGTTCATTTGTGTCACATTTTAGATTCCACATATAAGTGATATCATATGGTATTTGTCTTTTCTTTCTGGCTTACTTCACTTAGTATGATAATAAACAAATGAGACCTATGTATGATACTTAGTACAATAATAAACAAATGGGACCTTAGTATGATAATAAACAAATGAGACCTAATCAAACTTACAAGCTTTTGCACAGCAAAGGAAACCATTAAAAAAAAAAAAAAAAGACAACCTACAGAATGGGAGAAAATACTTGCAAATGATGTGACTGACAAGGGCTTAATTTGCAAAATATACAAACAGCTCATAGAACTCAACAATAAAAAAGCAAACAACCCAATCGAAAAATGGGCAGAAGACCTAAATAGACATTTCTCCAGAGAAGAAATGCAAATGGCTAATAGGTGCATGAAAAGATCTTCAACATCACTAATTATTAGAGAAATGCAAACCACAACTACAATGAGGTACCACCTCATGCCAATCAGAATGGCCATAATCGAAACTCTACAAATAACAAGTGCTGGAGAGGATGTGGAGAAAAGAGAACACTTCTACACTGTTGGTGGGAATGTAAGTTGGGGCAGCCACTGTGGAAAACAGTATGGAGGTTCCTCAGAAAACGAAAAAGAGAACTTCTACATGATCCAGCAATCCCACTCCTGGGCATATATCCAGACTACGCTCTAATCCAAAAAGACACACACACCCTTATATTCATATCAGCACTATTCACTATAGCCAAGACATGGAAACAACCTAAATGTCTATTGACAGATGAATGGATAAAGAAGATGTGATATATATACACATATACACAATGGAATACTACTCAGCCATAGAAAAGAACAAAATAATGCCATTCGCAGCAACATGGATACAGCTACAATATATCTAGTTTTGATTATTCTCAGATATGGTATGCCATTTCAACATATAGTTCCAATGTTATCTGGAAATTTTTCTTCAATGGAATCTTTAAATATTTATTTGTTCATTTACTTTGGGACCCTAATTATGCCTATATTGAATATTTTTCTTCTGGCTTTCCTAACTAAAGTTTTCCTTCTGTATTTTAACTCTTCATTTCCATTCTTTTTGGTTTGTTTTACTTATTCCTGTTCTCTATGTACCTTACATATTTACAGCAGCTTTTATTTTTTTATATTTCTTCCAGTTTTACTTTTATTTCAATTGTGATTTAATTTTTTCCTTTTACTTCTTTCCTTAACATAGATAATCTATGTTTTATCTTTTCCTCATATCTTAATATCTTTTCTGAAGTCTTGTGTCCATGTTTTATATTCCTAATTAACAGGAGGTTTACTTCATTAAGATTTTGGAATATTAATTCCAAGATATTTTGTTTCCTGGCAATATTTGTCTGGTGAGTTTTCATTATCTGTCTTGCTTTCTATTCCTTTTCTCCTGTTTTACTCATTATTTTTGTATGTATGCATCCTTATGTGAGGTGATTTTTCTTGTTCATATATTTGAGGAATTTCACCTGGGAAGGGACCTGTGATTTGATCTGGATTAATGATTACTTTACATATGATGCAAAAGTAGTCTTTATTTCTCCCAATCTAATGCACAGGCAGATCTTTTTTGGCAGATCTTTTTATAGTGCAAAAGTCTTATCTGCCCCTTCTCCTATTTACCCTGTGGACAGACTGTTTCTTCTCAGTGGG
The DNA here is from genome assembly GCF_003031525.2 of Neophocaena asiaeorientalis asiaeorientalis. Classification (NCBI taxonomy): domain Eukaryota; kingdom Metazoa; phylum Chordata; class Mammalia; order Artiodactyla; family Phocoenidae; genus Neophocaena; species Neophocaena asiaeorientalis. Next base: position 8,912,415 of record NW_020185337.1, on the reverse strand, counting down.
GCTTTCTAACTAATTATTTGTTTGACCCTGTGTTCTCTGCTTCTCAAATATACGACATATTCATGTCAGGGAAAATTTTGTTGCCAATCTTTTCTCCTATGCCCGACAGTTGCAAACAAGAGTAGTTTATATTCAGTGTACTCTTTTTACCATAAAAATATCATCTTATGGTTTTTTTTGGTGACCAACTGCTGTAAATACCCTACCTCTACTTTTTTCTCCACAGCTTATTTGTGGTTTTGGGCTTTGCTGACACATAATTTATTTGAAGCTGGGCTTTTCCTGTTTCTTACTTTCTTTGATGCATTGGTTGATATTTAACTGGAGAAGGGGAAACTCTTAACTTTTCATCATCAATTTCAAATTGGATGTCTGACCTACATTTCAATCTTTGATTTTAAGAGCATAAAGGAAACATAGAAAACTCCTGGTCCAAGCATCTCATTTTGCAGAAGGTGAAATTCAGGCTAAAGTAAAATGATTCCAAAGGCCAATACCAAACTTATTATAAATAGCAAAATAAAAATCCCTCCCAGATCTCTTAATTGTCAGTCCAATGCCATTTAAGCTACACAAACTATTGCATTTCAAAACTTCTAGTGAAACATGTCTCAAAGTAAGTAACTTGCTAGCAAGTTAGGAAAGTATTTACAGAAATTGGAAATATGGATGAATTTTCTCAGTAAGCAAGAGCCAACTTTCATCTAACATTTCCACTAGAATAAAAAAAGATATTTTGATATGGGTCCAAATTAAATACTAAAGTAGTCTTAGGGATTATTGGTGTGATGATCTCAGGTTTTGGAAATGATGGTGGGATTGTTACTATTGAACACTGCTGGTCAGTGGACGGAGAATGCCTGATTCTGTACTGCGTGCTTTATCACTCTTCCTCAGGAGTTACCTGAAGGAAGCAAACTCAAGGGCACTTAATTATTATCTGACACTTTGCTCAAGATACCCATGGATTTATTCTGGACTTCTGGGCTACTGTGTGTTTTAGAATAAAACCTCGTTTTTCTCTCTGAACCCAAATTTTAATATATTAATTCATCCGTCTACATCTGTGCTAGATGCGGTTCTATGCACTGGGTAGGGAGTGATTGAAAAAAAAAAAGAAAAAATCTCTGCCTTCATAGAGCTAATGCTTTGATATGGGAGACAACAATAATCATATTCATAGGTAAATAGATTTATAGACAAATAACTGATTGTTGCCATAAAAAAATGAAATGAAGTAGTGAGTGAATGTGTCTCCTTCATGTCCCTCCTGTTACTAAGAGGTGTGCCCATGTTTGAAGAGCTCTGGAGGCTCTAAGGGAGTAGGTTTAAGGATTGTAGAACTGCAGGCTCACCTATATACCATTTCAGGTTGGAGGTAGGTGGTATTTTAGCACTTAAAGGTCTACCTTATTAGCATAACCTGAACTTCATCTTGCCTTATGGTTATATATTTTAAAATTTATTTCACAATGTATTTCTGTGCCACTGGCTCCGATTAAGGTACCAGTTCAATTAGACTTCCCATGAGGTACTATAGAGAGTGACAGGGGTGGGAACAACAATATAATGGAAAAAAAGAAACTTCTGTAGTGACATTTGAGTTGAAATTTAATTGATGAGAAAATGAAGGCTTGCAAAGACTTCAGTGTAGAGCATAGGAATAACAGGCTTGACATGTTTGAGGCATAGGAAGGAGGATAGTGTAGCCGGAGTGTTAAAAGGGAAACAGAGAGTGTTGAAAGATTACATTTTGGTGACGGGCAGGACTGAAATCACAGAGGTCCTTGAAGTCCTGGAAGGTCTGTGGACCTTTTACTTTCTCTATAATAGGAAGCCGTTGGTGGTTTTTCATTTGTTTGCTTGCTTAGTAAAAGAGAAACAGGACTGGTTATGTTTAGCTAATGAGTAGAGAATTAATTGTAAAGGACAGGATAGAAGCAGCAAGATCAGTTACAAGCCTTTCGTAGTAATCAAGGCTTGTGCTCATGGGATAGCAGTGGATATGGAGCAATGTAGATATACACAGGATATTCAGAGATTTCAAAATATTTGAAATTTTCAGATTTCAAAATATCTGAAAACATATCTGGAAGCATTTCATTATTTTTATTACACATTTTTCAGGTTAGTCGTATTTATGACTTTAAGTTAAGAAGTTTTTCACCTGAAGATTCCTCTAGAGGTTGAAGGAAACTGTTCCCTGATCAGGGAAATTTGTCTCTGGCTTGAATTCTTCCACAGGCCCCCACCCTTAGCTCCTGCCATAGATGGTCCAACCCATAGACTTTTATTACTGGGGTCTATCATTTCATGGGCATCTCTCCTGAGGAATACTGGAAAGATGGTTCAATGTCACCCAGGTCTATGGTGACCACCCAACTCTGCAAAAATTTAGATACATTTGTATGAAAAACATAGGGAGTTCAGGATGCTTTCCTGCCACCTCTTCTCCACTCTGCCATCATTCTTTTATTTTTTTATTTTTATTGGGGTATAGTTGTTTTACAATGTTGTGTTCGTATCTACGGTACAGCAAAGTGAAGTAGAGTTCCCTGTGCTATACAGCAGATTCTCATTAGCTATTTATTTCATACGTATTTGTGTATATATGTCAATCCCAATCTCCCAATTCATCCCACACACCCCCTTTCCCCCCTTGGTTTCCATATGTTCTCTACAACTGTGTCTCTATTTCTGCCTTGCAAACTGGTTCATCTGTACTATTTTTCTAGATTCCACATATATGCATTAACATACCACATTTGTCTTTCTCGTTCTGCCTTACTTCACTCTGTATGACAGTGTCTAGGCCCATCTACATCTCTACAAATAACCCAATTTTGTCCCTTTTTATGGGTGAATAATATTCCTGTGTGTGTGTGTGTGTGTGTGTGTGTGTGTGTGTGTGTGTGTGTGTATACCACATCTTCTTTATCCATGCATCTGTCAGTGGACATTTAGGTTGCTTCCATGGCCTGGCTATTGTAAATAGTGCTGCAATGAATATTGGGGTGCATGTGTCTTTTTGAATTACGGTTTTCTCAGGGTATATGCCCAGTAGTGGGATTGCTGGCTCGTATGGCAGTTCTATGTTTAGTTTTTTAGGGAACCTCCATACTGTTCTCCATAGTGGCTGCCATCATTCTGTTGCCTCCTTATCTTCAGCACAGCTTAACAGCATAAGTTGCTCTGCAGGTTGAATGGTGAGCCAAATTTCAGAGGTGAGATAGACATTTGCCTTGACCTCGTAGAGGATGAAAATGATCAGGGTTTTCACTTAATTTCTGGCAGGAGATGCACCCCTGGGAAAAAGTAAGGGAAGGAAAGACAGCTATGTTCTCTCTCTCTCCCAGCTCTCTTTTATTGACTGAAGTAGTAGTGAGGTGGTAATGAGGATGATTTTTGGTGGTGGGGCCAGTTCTCTGCCCAAGCACACATCAGAAAGCCCAACAGGGCCTCTTTCTCAATGTTCAATTATTAATTCAACAAATATTTATTGAATATTTATTTTAGATACTACAGGAGGTGCTAAGGCCACAGAAATGGAAAGACAACCATAGTCCCTACCCTCAATGTCTGAAAACATCAACTGCTTTAGTTTATAGTATAAACTTTCATTTCTTATTGTTTCTACCGGAAATCAAATGTTTTAACTTTTTAATGATTGTATATGCTTATGTGGGTTAAATAATTGGAATATGAAAGTGAATTATTTCTTTTTCTATGATTCTATTTTCTTGTTATCTATAATCATATTTACCCTATTTATTCAGTTTAACTTCTCCTCTTTTATCCCAGTTCCTTGGCCAATACAAATTTTATCATCTTTTTAATGGAATTTAAACTCAGGACATTGAATAAATGATGGCTGTGATCTTCTTATACATGGGAACTTGCTTATTTTATAGCTCAGTTCCCTGGAAGCCTATGCTATATTTTTGTTGTTGTTGTTTTGTTTTGTTTTGCGGTATGTGGGCCTCTCACTGTTGTGGCCTCTCCCGTTGCGGAGCATAGGCTCCGGACGCGCAGGCTCAGCGGCCATGGCTCACGGGCCCAGCCACTCCGCGGCATGTGGGATCTTCCCAGACTGGGGCATGAACCCCTGTCCCCTGCATCGGCAGGCGGACTCTCAACCACTGCGCCACCAGGGAAGCCCTATGCTATATTTTAAATTAGACTGAGAATTAAGTACTATGCTTAAATGACTCTAGTCTGTCAGTAACCAACTATGTTATTTTCTGTGCCTGCACTATCCACAGATCTTTATAAAAGTGTTTGAATTATTTATTGCTGCATAAACAAACGACCTCAAATCTTAGTGGCTTAAAATTTGTTATTTCTTACTATTCTGCAATCTGAGCTGGGCTTAGGTGGGTGGTTCTTCTGTTCCAAATGGTGACTACTGTTGCTTGAATATCCAGAATGGCTTCTTTACTCCTGTCTCACTCCTTAGCTGTGATGGATGGAATAACTAGGGATTGGCTGGATATTTCTCTTTATCACATGGTCTATCTATCAGGGAAGCTGGATCTCTTTAAGTAGTAGCTCAGCGTTTCAAGAGAGAGCATTACAGTGCAAACCCCAATATGCAAGCCTTTATTAAGCCTCTGCTTGTATTTAGTTTGTTAATGTTCCATTGGTCAAAGATAGTTAAATGGCCAACCCCTGAGTCAATGTCAAAAAGAACTAAATGAGGGCATATATACCAGAAGGGCTGGTGCATTAGTGGGCCACCAATGTAACAGCTACCACAGGTGTCCCTCTGGCCTCTGATGATTCATATTCCCCTAACATGAAAAATATATTCAGCCCTTCCTAAGATCCGCAATGTCATTCCATGACAGCCTCAGACACAGGCTTGAAACTTAGGCTTAATGTTCAGAATATCATCAACTAAACTGAGTCCAAGTATGGCTGAGGCTCCTGGTGTGACATCGCACAGGCTCCAGACGCGCAGGCCCAGCGACCATGGCCCACAGGCCCAGCCGCTCCGCGGCACGTGGGATCCTCCCGGACCGGGGCACGAACCCGTGCCCCCTGCATCGGCAGGCGGACTCTCAACCAATGCGCCACCAGGGCCTCAGATAACTTTTTAAGTGCCTTATCTTGATTACAGAGCACTGTAAACTAAAAATTATCTGCTCCCTCCACCCACCCCAACCCCAACGCAAACATACAATCATGAGATAGGAGCAGGATAATTTAATTTAATACTTCTATTCAAGGGTGGTGGTGGTGTGTGTACAGCATAGCAGTCATTCGTTCATAGCAATTCTGAAATCCACCTGGGCAAATATTTTCAGTTCCCCCTCCTCTGAGATTTAGAGGAAAATCTACTCTCATATCCAAGGAAGAAATCCCATTTAGCTTCTGATGAACACATGTAATGTTTAAATCAATGGTGGTCTGCATTGCATGTGAGTTCAGTAGAACACTCAAGAATTTCTCCAGCACACAATAGCTAAGTAAATGGCTATAGGATAATTTGGACAAGGACTAGGGGAATCGTTACCATGAAAACTTGATTTGATGATACAGGGTTCTTCTTTCTAGGTATCTCTTTCATTCAGTGGTTTCCAAATCTGTGAAATGGCTCAGGTCTGAAAGCTATTTTTCTTCAGTATAGTTTGAGCAATCTATAGATTGAACAGTATCTTTGTTGGCTGCCATGTTTTTTCGTCCCAGGAGCTCTATGTTCTATTAGTCATCTCCATAGGTCTCTGAAGGTCAGGCTCCCCCATTTGTCATGCCAGTCTTGCTGCTAATTACATGTATTGTGTCCATTTTGTTTCTGGTGGTTAAAATATTGGATTGATTATTTTGGGATTTTTATTATCCCCTTTACTTCCTGGGATCCTCCTTATGCAGAAGCCCTGGCCTTTGGAGGACAACTGCTACTAAGCTTCTTAACAATTCTGGTTCCCCCCTCAGTAACGCATTCTTTATCACTTTGATAAACAGAGTGTCCCTTGGGCCTCTCTATAAAACATAGTCCTCTCATGAGTTTCTGTCTGCTGTAATATATTCTCTCTAGCAAGCCTATCTGAACTTTTAAGCCCCTTGTTCTACCATTTGCCATAGCAGTTCTGCTTCATGTAACAAGAGCCATCAATTTTTCCAAGCTTCAAAGTTCCAACTAAGCAGTGTAGTAGCACCATCTCCATCTCCCGAGGCTTTCCAGCATGTTAAATCCTATATCACAAGAAGATGAACCCATATTGAAACACTCTCCATTATCCAGCTTTATGTTTCACTTGACTTCATTCATCTCCTTTAGGATCCAGTCCTGAATCTTGCTGGTATATGTTGGCTAGGTCTTCCAACTCCTTTGACTTACAGACCCTTTCTTCCTTTAGGGGGCCCACCTCTCCCTTACCTGGTTATGTTGTAGCTAGACCCTGCTTATTAATATGGTGGCCAAGAGAGGAGTGGAGATGAAACATGAGAAGGGATCTTACCTTTTAAGGCACAAGCTTGTGTATTATTGTCAAGCAAGGAGGAAGTGCTGTACTTCTCTGGGCACAGAGAGTTCAGAGGAATCCAGAGATTAAAATTTTCTAGATGCATCAACCCAGGGACTCAGCTATCACCATCTCAAGTTTCAGGGTCCATTCCTTCCCAATTAGAGCCCTGATCTTGGCATAGCAGACTTGTTGGGATTGAGAATTCAACCTTCTCTGGAGTTCTGCTACTCATAAAATCAAGTGTTGGCCCTGATCCTAAGCCTTCTCTGACCTTCAGGTACAGCAGATAAGAATCTCTTTATTCTTTATATGCTGCCTGGGAGGCCGTCTGTCTTTCACAATTTGTTTTATATTGGTGATCGATCAGCCTCAGCCTTCGTTTTCTTCCTTCAGTGCACCAATGGCTCTTTCTACAGCTATCCAATTCCATAGTCCTTATCATTACTATTTTTCCCAAACCTCTCATGTGCCTGAGGTATTGTACTCATCAACTCATCCTTTCCACTGGCATCCCGTCCCAGTTCACTGAAAACAAAAATTAGCAATTACACTGAAACCACATGCCAGGAGCTCTCGGTGCCAGTGATGATGTCCTCAGGCCTGGAGTGAGATCCAGCTCCAAATTTTACTTTTAGGTCTGCTTCCTAGGGCCATTCCTGGTACCAACTGTCACAGGTTCTCTGGGGAATACATTGTGATATTTACATGCAGGAGGTTTGTTGAGAAATAGTCTTAGGAACAATACATGCAAGTGGTAAGGGAAGTACGACTGGGCAAAAGAAGAAGCTGAACAAAGAAGCAGTTGCAGCAGAGACCTCAGGCCATACTTTGGGGAGTTCTCATGCTAGATGACCCTCCAAAGTTTTCCCACTTGGGTAAGGAGTCCAGCCCTTGCACTTCCACATTGAACTTCCACCGGAGCTATTGTACTCCTGGATACAGGTTGTCTTGTAGGCAAGATGAGTAACCTTGAGCAAGGCAACTTCTTTTTGCCAAGGGCAGTTTCTGGAGAGAGCACAGTTGTGAGTTGTCCTTAGCCCATGCTCCCAGAGGTTGAGAGGTGAGTGCCACAGAATTAAGAAGTGTATGCCACCGCATGCAGTAACTGGGCCAACTGCTAAAGTCACTAGGTTTTTCAAGCTGATCTTTTATAGTAGACATTTATTTTTTAATCTACCCACATCCCTTCTTTCCTCCTTCTGGGAATAATGTCTACCTTTTCCTGGGAAATGTTTTTTTCTAATCCAACCATGTGCTCTGAATTTGTGTGACCCTCTTTTAACATATCCTAACTCCTCCTCCAGCTATTGTTGATGATCTCAAGCACCTGACCTCAGGAAGCTGACTCAGCACGCTCCACATCTCCCTCCCTAACTGCAAAGATTAGCTCTGGAATTAATTTAGGTCTGGAATTAATTTAATTCAATTAAAGCCCTTCTTTATGAATTTTTTATAATAGGTTTATTGAGATACAATTCACATACCATAAAATTCACCCTTTTGAAGAGTATAATCCAGTCATTATTAGTATATTCACAGAGTCCCACAATCACTTCCAATATCTAATTTTAGGATAATTTACGTCACCCTGAAAAAAAACCCCTGGGCTCAGCGTTCACTCTCCATCTGCCCCTAACCCCAGCCCCTTGGCAATCACTAATCTACTTTTTGTCCCTAAGGACTTGCCTATTCTGGACATTCCGTATAAATAGAATGATAACAGCACGTGGTCTTTGGCGAGTGGCTTCTTTAACTTGACATAATGATTCCCTGTTATAGTATGTATGAGTACTTCATTCTTTATATTGCATTGTATGTTATACCACCTTTTTCTAATCCATTCATCAGTTGATGGACATTTGGATTGTTTCCACTTTTTGACTCTTACGGATAATGCTGCTGTGAACATTTGTTCGTGATTTTCTAAACTTGATACCAGAGAGCAGCTCTCAAGCCTACTCATTTTGCCTCAGCTGAGCAGGTTTTCAGCATTTCGAGGCAGCTATTCTACAATAAGAGAAAAGAAGTAGAGGGAGAGAGAACAGTCCCTTATTTCAGTTTTCCGCAAGGCCCAGGTACACCACTCCTCTTCCCACAGTTTGGTCACATGATCTGTTAAAATGTCCCATTTTATATAACCTGATTTGGGCTGGGATTCTATCACGTGCATACAAAAGAGTTCAGGCTAATACATGACTTCTGATAAAACCTTAAACCGTGCTACCAGCAGTGAAGCTGTTTAAATAATAAAAGTCCAAAGTTTAGAAATAACTCACAGCTGCTCCCTCATTGTACCTCTCTCATCTCTTTGTGGAAATAAGCTGCCTGTGGAAATAAACCCCAATCTTACTGCGCCAAACCCCAAAACTTGCTTTGCTCAGAAGTCTCCCTAATGATATTTAACCACCTCTTCCATTTCGGGCTTAAACAATTTGTTTGCAGCTTTATTTAGGGCTTACTTCTTTGTGAATTAAATTATCATTAGTTTACATATCTGCCTTCTTCATTAGGCTGTAAGCTCTTTGAGACCTGGGACCCTTCTTGTTCAACTGTGTGTTTCGAATAGTTCTCACAGTAATTAATTCAGCAAACACATTAATTTTTATATCATCAGTCACCTATTCTATGCTTAGAACTATGATAGCCCTAGGGATGGAAAAATGAATAAGATCCTTTGAGGGGCTTACATTTTATTATAGGAAGGCTCTATTAAAATCAGTAAGAATAAACTGTATAAGTGTTTTTATGGTAAAAATGAGAATAAGCACAGGGGACAGCAAGTCACAGGAAGGTGTAGTCCATTCTGTCAGATCATATAATCAGGTTTATAGGCGAATCCACTCTTAAGCCCAAGGAGGGAATCCCCTTTAGCTTCTGACAGACAGGTGTAATGGTTAAATCAGGGTTAATCTGTACTGTAGGTGAGTTCACTAAGGAGCCTATTTCAGAGTCACGAAGTGGCCACAAGTCTTTGACTGATCTGTATTGTGATTTCTAGTTCGCTGGGACACATATCAGACAGTGGATCTCTTCTCCCCTTGTGTGTGAATAGGAATTAGGTAGCTAGGTCTCCTCCAGGGAATAGAAAGCATCCTAAGAGACTCCTACTAGACCATTCTCAGTGGTTTTCTTGTGTGGGAGGGAACCACCATACCCTTGTGTAATATGTACTTCTGCAAAGGGTGAAAACAAATAACACGCCTACCTCATATGTAGCTTCACTCTTTCTTCTTTAAGGCAGTATTTTTGATGAAAAAAGAACTTGGTGGCAAGATAAATTGCATTCTACCAGTTAGTCACTGAAATCAGATCCCATTTTACTAAGTATGAAAGGTATAAAAGAGGCAACTATCAACACTGCTGGTACCTGTCCACTTCATTCAGAGTTTCAAGAGAAGACTGAAAAAAATTTACCACTTGCTAAAGGTATTATAATAATGAATAAGTTACAGTAGATTTAGAAAAAAAGTGACATATTTAGCTCTATGGTACAGTAGCTTTACTGATCTATTATAATTTTTTGTTTGTTTTGGTGTAGGTTGGAATTCACTTGTGAAAATAGTTTCAGTGCACCAAGGAGCCCTTGCCTTTTCCTGAATTGAGCTTACCTTTGAGATTATATTTTAATTATTTTAAATTGGTCAGGCCTGGGGATAATTGATCCTCAGGGAGAGTTTTACTCACTGTAAGGCTAAGCTAACCTTCCTATGCATGCCCTAATCTTCTAAATATCCCAAATAACCCAGTGCCTGCTCTATAATAATATATCTTCTCTGTTATAATGTTGGAATACTCTATACTTTATTACAATTTCTATTATTTGTCTTATGAAACACACTCTAAGAATAGAAATTATGACACATAGTAGGTAACTCAATATATAGTTGCTGACTGACTGGATAATAATCCATCATAATTATTTTGAATATTCACTTTTTTTTTCAAATTCCTTAGTGCTATTTCATGACAAGTATTCATTGTGCCTATAAAACAAAAATCTTTTATTTTTAAGTTGAATTTTTGTTAACTTAATTATTATACTATTAGGATACTTTTATGAATTATATACTTTAGCATATGAAATGTCCATCATTTATATATCATTATTAGAATATTATACACATAGAAGATGCTCAGTATGTATTTATAGAGTAAAAAATAACTTTTATTTTTAATCTTAAATTTTTAAATTTATTTTCTTCTATTTGAGTTACTTGCAGTGTTACCTTCAGTAATTTCCAAAATAAAAGGCAGATTTTTTTTCAGTAGGAAACAAATGTAAGAAAACTTATGCAAAATATTTGCAGTAGCACAAGACTAAATATATTTCTTAGATCCCTCTGCGAAAGTTTTCAGAGTGCTCTCCATTCACATCTCTAGCCATTAGACAAATCTATCATACCCCTAACTTCCTCTGTTTCTGTGGCTATTCAAGCAGCCTCCAGGGAGGTAGCTATATCCGTGACTTAAACTCTTATCTATCTTCTCTCAATATAGTTTTCAACATCCCTCTCCTATGTATATTTGACCTAGAGTCACAAAGAAATCACCCCTTCATAATGTCTTCTCTTTCCTTCAAAAGCATACATGATGTTTTTGATTCCAGGAGATCTTAATGAAGAAATATTTTTCATTGATCCCAATAATGATGGCCTGAGATTTCCCATAGCTATTCTCAAAGGCTCGGGATCCATGAACTCTACTTGAGGTCTAGCAAGAGAATGTAGAGCCTGTGACATTGAGAGCCCTCTGTCCTGAAATCTCAGATGACTCATGAGGGCAGAAGTCCTCCATGGCTGTCCTCTTAAAAAGACGAATTGGGACCACACAGCTGGTCTCTCGGGAGGTGGGGAATGCACTAGCCACAGGAAAGGAGCAAAATGAACTCTCAGAAGACCTACAATTCTCTTGGTATTGGTTTCATGGCACCAACATTTCTGTTATTTGCTTTTGGAAAATGAAAACTCAATTTTTTAGTGAGAATTCTCACCATAAAATGCCATTTTCTGTTCTGATATCCCTTTTTAGCTCTTTGTAGAGTCAGTTATGTTAACTGCTTTTTCTTCTCTGAATGAGTGTTTCAGACATTGATTACAATGACTTGCTTTTCACATCATAATCCAAGATGATAGGGACTTTAGCAGGAAGCTTACTTCACTTCCCTCAAATAACTGTCTGCATTATCTTCTCTTCTAAACTGTTAACAGGCTATTCACTGCCTTTTGAAATTGTGTGGTAGATGTGGGAAATACCTTCTATATGCTCTTCTAATTTTTGGACGGTGTCAAGGGGCACAATTATTAGAACCTGCCCTAAGCACACTAATAGCTAGTTACACCATTGGCTGAAACATTATCTTTGCTTCTCTTCCTGTTGAAATTTGCTTCCAAACCACTTCCTGTTGTTGTCTTCTAGTTCCAAACTCCCAAATTCAATGTTTCTTTACTATGATTTATTTATAATGGAAACTGCCCCAATAATCACATTGCTTACAAGAATATCCTTGACCCATCCAGTTGTCCAAAGTTATTTTTCAATTACTATAGAACCATTTAGTATTACTTTATCTGATACAACTCTCCACAAAAACTGAAGCACAATATCTAGAAGGCAGAGTTTTTGGAAGCAAGGGCTGTATCTTTTCATCAGTGTATGTCCAGTGTCCAGCACTGTATCTTGGATATGATAAGCACTTACAAAAATCTCTTTGAATGACTTAATAAATGAATAAATAAGTGAATAATGAAAACGTGAAGAGCAGTGTCTCCTTTTATCGATCCTGTAGATTGAAGCTAACAGGTTCAGCTATTGAGAGACCTGTGGTGAGTTAGGTGCTAAGGAAAACATTATAAGTAGGGTATGGAGTGGGACTGAAAACCTTATCTAATCAATAATTATAGGGTAAATACAGAAGCAAATTATCAGAGTTCTCAAAGAAAGCCAAAACAAGCAAAAAGAGAAATAGAGAATTTTAGATTTTTTTACATTTAAACATTTTATAGTATTGTTTCTTAAAACTCAGATATAGTAATCAAGCTCCGTTCCAGCAAACTCACTTTCACTTGTTAGCACAGGCAGGGGTGAGGATGGGTGGCAGTGGGTGTGGTGGTATCAGCTATGGTACAAGCAGAAAACAACTTGATTAGTTCCACAAGGCATCCTCAATTGAACAGAAAAGTGAAGATTCAGCACATCTACACAACCAAGAGAAGAACCAAGTACATGATGCAAACAGCCCTGCAGGAAGGCATATCAAAGAGCTACCACATCCACCAATTAACAGTGAAATATTATTCCATAGGGACTTAGCAAATTAATGCTAAAGGGAATTGTATATTCTTTAATATGTGTTCATTTAGAAGAATGTAAAATTTTTTCCTTATTAATGAATGTCTCCAAACACTCAATTTATCGCCGTAGGTTTGTCAGCTTTCTGTTGCTACTCTAACAAACTACCAAAAACTTAGTAGCTTAAAACAACACTAATTTATTATCCCACAGTTTGGGAGGTCAGAAGTTCAAAATCCGTCTCACTGGGCTCAAAGACAGGTGTCAGCAGAGCTGGTTCCTTTTGGAGTCTCTGTAGGGGAATCTATTTCCTTGTCTTTTCCAGCTTCTGGAGGAGACCTACATTCCTTGGCTTGTGGCCCCTTCCTCATGTTATTCAAAGCATATTTTACTCCAATCTCTGCTTCCTCATCCTGTCTCTTCTCTGACTTTCCTGCTTCCATCTTATAAGTGCTCGTGTAATTACATTGGCTCACCTGGGTAATCCAGGCTACTCTTCCCATCTCAATGTCCTTAACTTAATTCCACCTTCCATGGAATGTAAGGTAATAAATACACAGGTTCTGGGGATTCATATGTGGACATCTTTAGGGGGCCCATCACACAATTAGATTAGTATGAAAGAAGTCAGTTAAATGTGAGGAAGGATAAGAAAATGAAGAAAGCCTCCCAGCAGCAACAACAAAGAAAGTATTATTGCTAAGAAATTCCTTCGTACCTTCCTAGTATTTGATCTAGGTTTGAACTAGAAAATAAGATGTATAATAACACTCTATAAGAATAATATAATTCAGTGTCTAAAGATCTGGACATGTCCTTCGAGAGGAAAATTCTCCAATAATAAATAGCCATGAAGAAGCAAAGTACTCTTTCACTTTTACAATAGTTTGCTGCATTAGGAAAGAACCTGTTTTGTTCTTTAAAGGGATCCAGAATCTAAAAGTAGAAATAAAACCAGCAGAATTAGCAAAAGCATCCAGTCTGCAAGGGCACAAGAAATCAGCCACTGCAATTGCAACAGGGCAACAGTCAAAACAGCCTCAGACATCCAGTTACTGGAACATAGCGTCAGTGTGAGACCCTTATAATTTCTTCCGAGTAGAGTAATAATACTGAGGCTGTCAATATGCTGCTAGAGAAAAAGAATGCAAGGGAAGAAAATCAATAGATCCAAGAGTTTGATATACTGAGAAACTAGAAACCAACTGTGGCTAGCATTTTTTGTCATTGTATAATAGAGGAAATATCAGAAACCTGCTATTACACACTGCTGGTAGCATTCTGCCTGAAAAAGCATCTCAGTGTGAGAATTACTAAGTGCCTCTTCCCTGAGAACAAGTGTGAACCAAGAGATAACCCAGCATTTCAGACAGTATCATTTCCTTAGGGGAGAAAGTAGGGGGAAAATAAAGTCAACTGTGACTAAAGTTGTGTTTGACACTAAGAAACAAGACCAAAATGAGTGAAAACATTTCTAAAATATCTTTTTGTAAATGCACAAGCAAAGTTAGAATACATGTAAGACTTAGGTCACGGCCTCTGTGTGTGTCATCTCCACACATTTTCTTTTCTTTGTGAAAACAATGTCTACATAGTCTCAACCAATAGTGCCAATGTTGTAATGAATTATGAGTACGGTTCATGCCTATTTTTAAGGAGATAGATGCTCATTTCTATGAGATTTTTGCTCTGTGGGAAAGTGAGTAGGAAAACAAAAGCAATTTTTTGATATGTATATGTATAACCTTGCCTATGATGTCCATGTAATTTTTAGCAATAACTTTATGTGACCTTAAAAGGAAGAGAAGGCTTCTAACTAAGAGGGAAGGCTATAGGGTCAGATCTGGGATTGAATTCCAGCTCTGCCACTTAAAACTTTTAAAACCCAGATTCCTCATTTGTAAAATATAGTTAATGCCACATTGTTTTGAGAACCAAATGACAGGAACACTGTGAAATGCTTACATAGTGCTTGGCACATAGAATACTTAAAACAAAACAGAGTAGCTGTTAACAGCAACATTAATAAAACAAGAGTGAACAAATAAGTAAAGGGGCTAAACTGTTACCTCATACCCTTTGAACAAGAGCTATGTTCTCATTCCGTACCTGAAACAAAAACAAACCTAGAATAATTTTTGAACTTTAGTAGATTTTTAAAGATTTTCTAGCACAAAGTCTTAACCAATGAAGTAGTTTTAAAAAACAGCCCATAATTTTAAACACATTTTTGTTTTTATTTTACCAGGATCATATGGGTATAAATTGTGGAAGTGAGCATCTGAAAACATACTTAATTATCCTATGTACTGTAAGTCTTCTATGTGTATCAGAGGAGACAGCGTCATAAAATTGTATAGCTGGCAGAGACTCAAATATAATTATTCCAATTTCCTCATTTAGCTGAGATCATGCAAGGCTCAGAAATATTGAGAATTGCCCCGGTTGCCCAGATAGTGAGGTGGAGAGTCAAGATGGCATCCGCAGCCTTCTGACTTCCAGTCCGGGGTTCTTCAGACATGTGACAGATACAGCTTGCTATCTAAAGACTATCCTTCTTTGCAAATCTTTGTGTGCTGGGGGGGAATGAGCATTGTGTATTTCTGTAGAACAAACTGGGATGCCTTTGAAGATGTGGACACTTAACAGGGGAGCGGGAGCTGGAATGTGTATATCACTTTCTCCTCAAAATCTTTGTCAGGGCTTCCCTGGTGGCGCAGTGGTTGAGAGTCCGCCTGCCGACGCAGGGGACACGGGTTTGTGCCCCGGTCTGGGAAGATCCCACGTGTTGCGGAGCGGCTGGGCCCATGAGCCATGGCCGCTGAGCCTGCACGTCCGGAGCCTGTGCTCTGCAATGGGAGAGGCCGCAACCGCAAAAAAAACCAAAACAAAACAAAACAAAAATCTTTGTCACAGTATCTTTTGTGGAGAAGATACATCACTTAGGGCATTGTCTCCCCAATGGATTGGTTTAAGAAGACAGCTTTCCTGAGAACTGAATTCCTGGAACTCTTGACCAAGAGTTTATACTCACCCTGCAATCCAAACCCTCTGTCTTTACCTTATTGTAATGCAGTCTGTTGGTAAACAGGCGTTTGTAGAAGACAGTAAACTTGTCAATATGATATTATTTCATAAATTAGATAATATCTTTTGCTCCATTATTTCAAATACAGGAAATCAACTTAAAGTTAATAATGAGGTTAAAGGAACAATTGGAAAGCAGATAAAGATACCTATAATAGTTTTCAAAATTTGCTGACATTTCTCCAAGTTTACTTCATTATGGTATAAAATGTAAAAAAGTACAGTTATGTGAAAGAAAAGTTTAACATTTTGATACTTTGACAGTTGATTTTCTAAAAAAGACTTTGTGAGATAAATAATTGCTACACAAGCCTCCCTCCTAGGTTTTTTTTCCTAAAAAGAGGGAGAGGGACATTTAGGCGTGAACGATTACCAAAACTTCAAATTGATCTTCAAAAATATTTTTAACATCAGAACGTAAATTAGTAATTTAGAGATCCTTTAGAGAACAAGGGACATTTATTTTAAGGCTCTGGGGGAAACTCTTGAGTATTTCACAGTCTTTAAAGCAAACAAACAAACAAAGGACCTATTTAGATCCATAACTTATTATTTTTTTTACTAGGCCCGGTTCTGACTGGGAGCAGGAATAGGAAATAATTTTTTAGGATTTAAAAATCATTTTATAATTTATGGCTCTAGCTTAAAATTTCTGGGCAAAATGCAATATCAGAAACAAACAGTGAACCAACCCAAAAAACCCTCCAAACAAACAAAAAAACCAACTATATATATCTGCATCTACATCTTTATACCTTTACTGATACATCCATATCTGTATGTCTATATCTCTTAGTCCCCTTTTCCAGCAAGTGTCTACTTCTAGTATCCCTGTTCCTGGAAGTGGAAGCATCGTGGAAGCCCTTGAATGGGACAAGAAGGGCTACAGGAACAGGTAACCTAGCTCAAAAAATGTCCTGAGTGAAAAGATGAGGCGGGAACAGGACCAGAGAGTGTTAGGAGAAACCAAAGCGTCCTAAAAAGGAGGCCCGAGCAAGCCCTTGAGCAGTTTCACTTCCGCGGGGCGCCCAGCGTGGCGAGCCCTCGCCCTGAGGCCCGCGCCCCGGGGCTGCGTTTCCGGGACCTCGGCCGCAGCCGCCGCGGTGGGAAGCGGGCTGAGGACGGTTGGGGGCCTGAGACCAGCTCGCGGAGAACCTCAGACCGGGAGAGGCCGGGCTCGGCGGGCACCGTCCAGGCGCCCGGGCTTCAGCAGCCGCGATGCTGCCAGCAGCGCCGGGCCGGGCGGGCGGGAGTCGGGAATGGCCCGCAGGCGGCCCAGCGCCCCGAGGTGGGTGTGCGCGCGGCCGGGCGGCTGGAAGGAGGCCAGCCCGCCCCGGGGTCCCGCGGAGACTGTGCGCCTCGAGGCCGCGGGACCACGGCTGCCGCTCCGCCACGCAGCCGGCTTCTGTCGGGGGCTCCTTGCCGGGGGAATTGGGACGCGACGCGGTGGGAGCGCTCCTTGAGTCTGGGCGGCGTGCCACCGCCGGTGCCGCAGCTTCTGAGTAGCTGGAACTTTCCCGAGCACCCGGGACAGGCTCCTCTAGTTTCTAAAATCAGCTTGGAACGTGTTTTATAGTTATGCATCAGCCTAAAACTTTTGTCAACATGACAAACCTGCCCTTTGGTAGCATCGCCTGTTTACCTGCCGGGTCTCCCAAAATCCAATCCGGTAAATTTGGCCTGTGCCCTACTAATCAGACAGGTTACTTTCTGTAAAAACTCCTAGAAACACAGATTTTCTTAACTTGTTGAAAGGAAAAGCAGTCCGTTTGGTTGAATACATAAATGCATTTACGGGTCAAACATAAGTTAAGGCACTTATTTTCATTCCTTTTTGAAGTATGTCAAATGCATTTGTGAATTGTACACTGATTATAAAAAGTGTTTAGTTTTGAAAATGAAAAAGAAAAGGCTTCACTTGGATATTAAGATTCCTGGAGATGTTCACACTGAGATGTGCGATAAGAAAATCTGAGTGAAATTCTATTAATTTGCTGAATGGAGTTTCTCATAGCTTATTAGCATTTTGTTAAGTAATGAAATTATGGCTTTAGCTGTTTCTCTTGGCAAGTGTTTTTTTTCATATATAAATTTTAAAAGACTGCTTTTCAGTTAAAATGGGGGTATTTGTGGCAATGGAAATGGCAAGAAAGGAATTATATCTTAATACGTTAACTTTCTAAATGTTAAACATTATTCTGAAAACTGGTCTGATCGACTGCATCTGTGCTTGGTTCAGTAAATAAACCAGCCTTGTCTTTTGAACCTTGAGTAGGTTAGCTCTTTTGTAATTTCAACTGAACAATTTAGTTAAATAGAATCAGCTACAATTTGTTTCAAACTTCTAGATGGAGCACTTTAGCCAGAACATGACTATTATTTCACTTAATACTCAAGTAATACTTTGAGGTATTTGCTATTGTGAATAATGCTGGAGTGATGTGAACCAACTTTTGTCTCATCCTGAGTATCCCTGTTCCTCCCATGCGTTTCCCCCCATCTCCTTTGGTCCTTCCAATATGGTATTTATTACTTGCTTCATTTGTCTCCTCATCTGGCTCAGGTAATGACACTTTTCTTATACTGAGCTATCTTTTTGTTATTAACCCATGTCATTCCTAGATATGAAAAGTATTCTAAAAGAACTATTTCTGATTAATCCTTTTTTAAAAAATGGATACCTTTCCGTGTGACCTCTGTCTCTGCTTTGGGCAAGTGTCTCCACAGCATCTTAGACTTTGGCTTAATGTGACACATTAAGGGTCAGTTAGTCCAACTGCCTCATTTTAGACAGAAAACTGAGACTCAGAGAGTGATTTGCCCACAGTCCCATAACCAATAACTATTTGAAGATCCTGTTCATCATTTCACCAACAATCTTTACCTGCCCACCCCCAAGACTTGTGTAGTGATATGAGTGTAAAATGGGCAAACACAGTTTAAAGTGGTAAATACAGTTTCATGCCTATGAAGATTATATGTCTAGCATTAGGTGTATTGTGTATTTGTAATGACAATATCTTGTGTTTACTGCCATCAGAGAAATCTTTGAGTGTCCAACTTGTCCTTTAATGGAAGCAGAAAAGATACGATGCCCAGAACTAAGACAGTGTGAAAATGGTGCACAGTGGTGAAAATTCCACTTAGACTTTATTTTCTGGCTTTATGTTTAACTAGATACTGTCCACTAATGTCCAAAAGAGAAGTTCCTTCCTTGTTTTATTCCAAAACTAATGATTGTTTAAATTTAAACTGCTACCTTCAATAAGGACTGTTTATTAAAGCACAGATTGCTCCCTACCCCGTAGTTTTTGTATTTTTTATTAATATTATTTGATGCCTCTGATGAAGAGAGAGATCAGTTGTTAGGTTAAAAGCAGAAAGCATCTGTCGTCTCACATCTTAATATGTTAACTTTCTAAATGTTGAACATTAACATTCTGAAAACTGTGGTCTGATGGACTGCATCTTTGCTTGTGAGAAACATGGTTTGTCTAGGTCTTTCCTTTGTGTCCTAAAGTTCTTGAAGATTTGAAGCTCTTTACTCTAACTACAGTCTTCCAACATAGCCAACAAGGTATATTTCTCCTACCAGGGAAATACCCTATTTAACTCTAGTGGCTGGTAAAACTTGCTTTCTTCAGACCAGCGAGAAAGGTTCTGAGATAAGCTTACTTGTGCTGAGATTTTAAAGAGAGGTAGCTCTCTCAGGGCCTTTTTACTTTAAAATGGGATAATTTTGTAATATTTACTTGCTTAGGATTTCAGGCGTACACAACAGCCTACTGGGCATCGTACTTGGGGTAGCAGAGGGACCTTTCTTGCCACATGTATCTGAACATGTGCTTTAGGTGATCATACCCTACTTATGATGGCCTCTGGGCTCAGACTGCTTCAGTCCAGCTTCATTGCATATCTGCTTTGCGATCTTGGATAAATCAATCAATCTGTCATTATCCCAACTGGTCCATTAAAAAAGCAAAAGTGGGTACAAAGCAACATTTATTTGAAAGAATGTTTTTGAGGATTAAAGGAGAAAATGCATGTGAAGTGCTTTTCAGGGTGCCATAGCAAAGAGTAATTGCTTGATACGTGTTAGTTTTACTTCCTTGGTCATTGGTCAGTAGTGTCATATTTACATGTAAAAGATAGAGTTCTTATTGAGAAGCTGCCTCATGGTGACTTGGGGAAAAACTTAAAAGAATGAAGCCATCAAACTCCCACACTAAAAAAATTTGGGAGTGTGACTTCTGTAGTAAGATATTGTCATAATCTTGGGGAAATAGTGTGGTTAATAGTTCTGAGAGGAGAAAAAGAAGGAATCCACAATGAGAATGACTAAGGATAGATGGATTAAAAGGGTTTAAACTAGGGCAGTTACAGGAAAGAATAAAGCGGGAATTTAAGAGGACAAAATGAGAGTGTGTTTTATTTCCCCATATCACAGAGTACCAATTGTGACCCAATTAAAAAAAATAAATGTATGTGAAAAAAATAAGCATCAAACATAAAATTGTGGGATACTTCATCAAATTATAAGAAGATGGAAGATCTATTTTGCCAAAATATTTACTGTTGGGTTAAAAAAAAATCCAATGTAAAGAATATCATTCCTGCCAAATATAAATCACATGTTTTGAGAATTTAAATGGCTTTTACCCGATCATCTAAGTTACAGCTGCTATTTTATTACTTTCTTTATAAATTATAGAATATCTTATAGTAATTTTGGAGACAACTATGAAATAAGAATAGGAAGGACAAACATTCTGGAAGTTATTATTTAAAAATAAGTTATTATATGGCCTTGTAATTCTTTCCTGTTTTAAATGTAAAGAATGGTATCTAAGTTTTACTGCAGACACTGAAATAGTCCAGGTGGTGAAAATAACAGATATTGTATGGACTTATACCCTCCTGTATTTATTTTTGACTCAGAGAAAAATAATGAGCCTTTTAGACCTTTACCACTGAACAGAAATATCATTGTTGCTTCCAAGTGCTCCAAATTGAGATAATCCAGAAAGACCACTTCCCTTTGTAATCATGAGAAGTAATTCATCATTGCCTTGTGGTCTTTTATAAGATTTTCTTTGCTCCAGTTTATTAAAATAAGTTTTGTTTTATCATATTAACCATGTGCCATATTTTCCTTTCTTTTAAGCTCCTGTACCTCTTTTCCATATTAGTAATTCTCATTGCTTCATGATTTATGTGTTCCATTTTATAAGGAAGACATACTGAAAAGTGTAAGAACAGTTCCTGACTTGGAATTTCATTTGTCTGATTTCGTTTGGTCATGATCTACGCTGAGGTGTAAACTTCATCCTTTGGTCGGGATCAATATCCTCATTCCCTTTTTGTTTGAATTTATCCTTAGGATCATGTCTAACTTTCAGAAGAAAACATAGTGTCAGACCACTTGAAATTTTGGCCTTCTTTTAATAGCTACCATTTATTACGTTTCTACTTTGAATTCATAATATATGGATATCACATTACCTTGATAGTTGAGAGCATCAGAGGATTAGCACCTACTTTGGACAGGAAGTTATATTGTTCCATATAATCATATGAAAACATTTAATAATTCATTGTGTTCTTTCATTTCCTAAAAAAACGTGTAATTTTTGTTTTAGGGTTTGGGGTGGAGGGTGAAGCACCAACATCAAAGATATGGAGAAACAAATCATATCAAAGTGGTAGGATTCTATAAAATCATGGAACTGGAATGACACATTGTAGAGCAGGGCTCCCCAACCCCCAGGCCGTGGACCGTTAGTGGTCTGCAGCCTGTTAGGAACTGGGCCGCACAGCAGGAGGGGAGCAAGGGGACACTTCACTGCCGCTCCCCATCGCTCGCATTACCGCCTGGACCACCCTGCCCCCCACCCAGCCAGCAGAAAAATTGCCTTCCACGAAACCGGTCGCTGGTGCCAAAAAGTTTGGGGGACCACTGTTGTAGAGTATTTCTTGTGGCTGTGTGAAGAATCCCTAAAATTTATATATTTTCTACATTGGCCAATCACATTTTATTTAGATTTAGTAGACCCATGTAATTAAAAAATCTCAGGAGACAACTACAGTTTTAATACAATTCGTGAACTATTGGGTCACAGTTGGGAAAGTGAGTGAGATAAAACTGAAGCAAAAATCTACTTTGATTTCAATTAAGGAGATAATTTCCTTAATTTCCTCATTACTTTTCAGTAAGAGTTTAGAACTTTCACTACTCCAGGCACTTCTCTGTAGACCAGAGGACCCTTCCTTTATCATATCCTGTCCATCCATACCTATGTAAAATGGGTAGAACCGTGGACAGCCCAGATTCCAGAAACAGTTACTTTGGCCAAGAATAGGCACTTGATTCAAAGGCAGCCAGTCCATGGACTGCTGAATGACCGGTGATGTGTTGTCTGGCACACACATTTAAAGGTTTGTTGGGCTCAACCAAGCCCTTCTTTCAAACAAGAGATAATGAGACTGTTGTCGGTGGAAGGTCGATGTTTGATGATATACAGTAGAGGCTGACAGCTAGTTGACTCATGTGCAAGGTGGATAATTAGAAAGAAGACGAGAAGAGAGAATTAAGGAGCACTGAAAGACAAAGGGAGGAGTTTTAGTTTCTGACTTCCCATTTCCAGACCAAGTAAGACCCAGCTGCACTTGTTCTGATATTGTCTGTTCATGAAATGCCTGTGGCGTCCTTGCAATGACCTTCTCTTTACATGGACTAATTTGAATGAGCTTCTCTTCTTTGGAGGAAAAAAAAGAGTTTGGGTTAGAATAACTTTATTTCTCAAACACTGCCACTCCTGTTCACATAAGCTTCTTCTCTTTTAGAAAGTTATTATTGTTAAAGTGATGTCTTCTATGCATCTTCCATTGAAAGTTAAACAATCTGAGAATTACGTCTATTCCTTTTATGTGCTGAAAGTAGGGTGCCTTATGAGTAAGTCTTGTGTTCCTCTAGATAAGAATATTTGGAGTTTTCTGGCTTTATTGTTGATATTTGAAGAAACTGCATGCAGCTATTTTTGTCTCTAAACTTGAAGTCTCTATAGTTGGTGAGGAAATACTTCATTCAAAGGTTAATATTATAAGAATTAAGCACTGTTAAGAAGTCTAGAGTTTTGCATTACGTACTATAGTTACAGAATTATGTTAATTATAAAATTTAGCAATAGACTTTTGGTTTTGTTATTTCTGTTTTTATTTATCTGAAAAATTTACAGCATACTGTTTCTGACAAATTTTTAAAATGTATTGAAATTGAGGCACACAGAGAGGATGCTTATGACATTTATCTTGGTAAAAAAGGAAGAGAAGATACAAAAGCAGCATAATTTACTGACTATTATCGCAATCCCCCGGCATTTGATGAAAAATAGCATCACTGACAGGCAATTGTGAAAACTTTATACACACTGTCAGTGGATTAATATCAATCTGGAGCAGTGTAATCAGCATTGTACTTCAGAGATTGGTCCTTGATTAAGATATTTTTTTAGTAATAGAGTAGAAAGTTTAGTATCCTCATTAGGTTACAGATGATATGTTAATAATGGGGTTAATGATCATCTTGGAAAACAAGATTAAATTCAGTGTGCTCTTACCAAACTGGGGAGATAGGCACAAATTAATGAAGTTCAGGTGTGATCAATTAAGTATAGTGATGTAGATGAAGGAATTAGGCTCACAATGATAAAAGATTTTCAAGTTTTGACAAGGGTACATTCACAGTCTTATAATGAGCCACGGGGAGAGTTGCAGAAGAAGAAGCTGGAAAAGTAAACGGAAACTAAATTACATAAATCTGTGAGCAAAGTCCCCTAAGTAAATATAATGAGTAGCTATTGAAGAGTTTTAAAACAGAAGCATGACATCACTAGATTTTGGTTTTTAGAAGATCACATGAAAGGCTATTCTTCTTCTGAATCACCTTCTAAATCAATGAAGGTGAAAATAAAAAGAGAATTTATAACCTAAAAAAAAAAGATCATGTAACCTGCTTTTGGTACAACAAATTGGAAGAGGTCGACAATGGAAAGGTTTTGAACAATTAGGAGTTTATCAACCAGTAAAATATAGGGAGAAGTGGACATGTTTATTAAGAACTATTACTTACATACTTTTTGTGGTATAGTAGGAGATATAGAACCTGAGGGGGAAAGAGATGTGAAGAATCAATCTTAGGTTTGTGGCATGGAAAACTTGGAGGGTCATAAAGCTGTCGTTTACTCCAATGGAAAAGATGGAAAGAGCAGGAGGAAACGGTAAGGGCATGAGAACATCCAATTTCAATTTTGCGTATATTATATTTGGGATATCTGGGAAATATTCAAGTAGCGATGTCAAGTAAACATTTGATATTATGATCTGGAGCTCAGAAAGGCAGTTCAGGCTGGAGATATAAAATTGGGGAAAATACAGTCTTTAAAACTGCATCAGTAATAAGATAACAGAAAAAAAAAAGAGTTTAGAGTAGAAAGAAAAGATGACCCAGGATAAAGAACCACGTAAAGCAAACATTTAAAGCATTGATAGAGCGAGAGGAGTTACCCAATATGATTGAGGAGAGGCTAAAGAGAAAAGGAGGAAAATAAGAGTAAAACGGCAAGAATTCAAGAATAAAATGTTTGGGGAAGGCAAGAATGGTGAACTGACTCAGATTCTTTGAATAGGTCAGGTAAATTGAGGACTGAAATTTAGCCAATGGATCTGGCACCATGAAACTTAAGATGACCTTAGAGAGAGAAGTAAGTAGCCTTAGTAGAGGGGATGAGAGTTGAAGGGTAAAGGTAGATGAGGATGTGCACGCCATGTAGACAACTTTTTAAAGCGTGGCTGCCAGAGTGTAGAAAGGAAGTAGCCACTGCAGGAGATGTGGGCCAAGGAAAGAATTTTATTTATGTATTTATTTTTTTGTTTTAAGATCTGTGCTGCTATAATGATTTATTTGTACTCAAAAGCTAATAGCACTACACCAAAGGGGATTTTCTCCTGTGAAAACTTTCAAAGACAAGTTCCATAAATTCCATTAGGAACACATTTTAATGTATAGATTTTCTTATGTGTTTAAATATTCTGTTTCATTTTTTCTCTTACTTCTTTCCTTCTCTTTTTCCATGTTTCCAGAGTGCTTCTTCCTCCTCCTCTCCTCCCCTTCCTTCTCCTCCTTCATTCCTTTTCCCTCTCCCCACCTCCTTCTCTCCCTAAGCATCAATGTTAATGGAAAATAACATATTTCTTTAGAAACTTTGTTTCTAAAACTTTTCATATTTCATAGAAACTTTGTTTCAATGCTAGATTATTCCATAGCTTTATTTTTTGTTGATCATCCCGTCCTTTTTATCCAAATTGGAATCAATGCATCACTATTACAATCATATCTTTGCATATGCTTCAACTCTCACCCACCTCTTTTTGTCATACCTGCTTGATAAAACAGCAACCCTACATAAGTCTATCCAATTGTATTCTTCCTGTCCGAATCCACATAACTGAATGTTGCTAAATAAAAGCACATTCAAGCAGGTTGGTATAGTTATAAATTTTGACAGTTCTTGTTACATGTTAGTTGTGTCATAGAAGATTTTGATAATAAATGACAGTGAGCTCAAAATTGCATTCCCTGACAAGGGTGTAGAATGCAGATTTGTTCTGTGATGTCAGATCAGTGAAATCTTACATACCTTCTGTCTGCTGATGGGCAAAAAACACTGAACCATGCTGCCTAACACTGTATACACTAGATAAGGTGGCTCTTGAGCACTTGAAATACAGCTGGTTCAAACTGAGGTATGCTGGAAATCTAAAAACACACACTAAAAAAAAAAAAAAAAAAATTTTTTTTTAAAAAAAAAAGAGGGCTTCCCTGGTTGCGCAGTGGTTGAGAGTCCGCCTGCCGATGCAGGGGACGCAGGTTCGTGCTCCGGTCCAGGAAGATCCCACATGCCGCGGAGCGGCTGGGCCCGTGAGCCATGGCCGCTGAGCCTGCGCGTCCAGAGCCTGTGCTCCGCAACGGGAGAGGCCGCAACAGTGAGAGGCCTGCGTACCGCAAAAAACAAACACACGCACACTAGTTTTCAAAGATTTAGTACAAAAAAGTAGAATATAAAATCTCTCAGTCATTTTTATATGGATTACATTTTATATGGATTACATTTTATATGGATTAAATATATTGCACTTACTGGATTAAATTAAATATATTACTATAATTAATTTTACCTGTTTTTATTTTTGAAATGTAGCTGTTACAAAATTAAAATTACATATGTGGTTAGCATTTGTGACTTGTATTTTCTGTTGGATAGCAGTGCTCTCAGCTTTCAAAAAAAACCCCAGTTAAATCCATTAAAGGTTTGATTTCTCCCTTATAAAATATTGTTATATAAATATTACCAGATAACTGTCATAAAAATGGTAACGTAATTCACAGTCCCTCCAGCAGTTTAAAGAGACCCTCTTCCCATTCATGCCCACCCACAGAAGGTATTTTAATAGTGACATTTCATTATTATTTTAATGCTAGGTAAAATTTAACTAGCATTTTTTCATATCATTTACTCATATTTCTATTATGTCTTCTGTCTTAATAATTTGTAAGAGCACATTATAAGATCATACTGTAAGAACATATCATATACTTTATCTTATGGATCACAGATACTTTTCTTTATCTTAGTCTTTCTAAATGATTTAGATTATGGTGTTTGTTGCCACTGAATATATTTTAATGCTCATTGGTTCAAATATGCTTATATTTTCTTTCCTAGTTCTGTTTCCTGTCTTGGCTGGAGGAGTCTTATAAACCCCTAAATGACCAATGTCACTTTCTACATTTTTTTTCTAGGATTTAACTTTTTATAGTTGCATGTAGTATGCTTGGGATTTATTTTTGTTTATAGCATGAGGCTGAAATCCAACTTTAAGTTTTTCTTTTTTTAAAAAAGTAAGGGCAGCCAATTGAGAAATCAACATTTATTAAAGGAACCCTACTCTTCC
The DNA here is from genome assembly GCF_003031525.2 of Neophocaena asiaeorientalis asiaeorientalis. Classification (NCBI taxonomy): domain Eukaryota; kingdom Metazoa; phylum Chordata; class Mammalia; order Artiodactyla; family Phocoenidae; genus Neophocaena; species Neophocaena asiaeorientalis. The sequence continues at coordinate 8,885,563 of NW_020185337.1, read as the reverse complement.
AAATGAATTGAAATACCACCATTGCCATACAGCAAATTTTCGTATATCCTGGAATTTGCATTCGGAGTGTTCTATTCTACTAATGTATTTGTTTATTCCCAAGCCAATATCTGCTAAGGAAAGTTCTCCCAAGAAATCTCCTTTTCCTTTATTTTCTTGGCTATTAATAGATATTTATTCTTCTGTTTTTCCACTTGCATTTAAAGATTATTTTGTCCACTTCTCCTTCCCATGAAACAGTTGGAATGCTGTGTAACACGTAGTTTAGAAGCATTTAATAGAAAATAATCTAGCAATTTTAAGCAGAAAGAACTTTAAGATAGGGAATTGAGTTTTTACATAATTGATGTAAGGAGTTTGGAAATAGGCTGGGACAGTTTTCCTAAGTGTCCCGCTTGGGTCGGGGGCTGGAGCAGGGGGTAGGGGCAAATGGGGTGGTGACTGCTTTCTTATCACCATCAGGAAGCTAGGGAATCTGGAAGGCACTGAACCAGATGTTGGCATCTGAAACACACTGGCGTCAGGACCCTAAGTATTTCTGGCTTATAAACCATCTCCTGTTTGCTGGATCTGCACTAACAAAAACAGATGCCTTTCATTTCTTTGGAATTGCGTTATGTGTATATACCAATTTGGGGAGAATCAACTTTAAATTCTATTAAGTATTCTATTGGATTAACTTGGGAAGAAAATTCTGTGTGAAAAAGGTCCTAGGTTTCAGAAGTATATAGTAACTTGGGTTACTTAAGTCAATTGACAAAGTTGGAAACTTTCCACTCACTCATGTTACAACCACATGAAGGTTGAACTTTCCTGATGTGCTTCTGTGAACAAATGTAACAAGACATTACTTTCTGTATTTGAAATGTCTTTCCAGGGAATATTTTATCACAAAATTAGTTCCTTGAATCATTAATTGGAAAAATGTGACCTCTGCATTGAAATTATGAGAAGGAAAATATCTGAAATTTTATTAGTATCAAACTGTATAAGATATTAAAATAAAAGACACACAATGCCTTTTTAAAAGGAATTTAAGGTAGATCTTTGGATATGCCTATAGAATATTAGTTTACAATTTATCAAAAATTTTATTTGTATTATAGAGGAAACTAATTTCCTAATCTCTCACCTGTTTCCTATACATTTTTCCAATTTAACATTGATAAATGTTATTTTACATGATAACTAAGGCTACAAGTTGTGTTCACCTTTGTGAGTTGATTATCTGTACTGATACCTATGTCTTATCTATATCAACTCAGATATGGGATCTGTCACTTACTTGTGTGACTTTGAACAGATTACTTATCTAGGCTCCAATTCTTTTATATCTGGAATGGGTAATACCCTATTTTATAGGATCATGATGATTAAACATAATTCTGTGTGTAAAGTGCCTGGAGCATTCATAACAGGTGCTTAGCAAAAGGCAAATATTACATTCAGCATAAGCTGGTATTCAGCTTTCACTTTTATTGGAAGAAATGTGTTTACATGGCTCATTCCCTGCACTTCTGGTGTCACATACATATGAATCTCAGGATTGAGAGCCTCATATAAATGTTCTTTCAGTTCTCCTGTTTAATTTTTCTCAACACTACATTAAACACTGTAATATCTCAAACACATGATTCTCTGGGGATTCACTACAAGCTGAACTTGATGAAACCTGTGATCTGTTATGAAAACAAATGCTGTGGTTCTATATGTGAATTGTGTGTTGTCTTGAGGAAAAATAGTTAATGGGTAAAGAACATTTTTCTCATTTTGAGAATTTAATTCTGTTTAAGCATTATATTTTCAAAAATAAAAATGTAGTTAATGTTCATTGCTTTATCCTTGGAGGAGACTTGGTCCACAACTGTATCATAGATTATACACCCCCCTCCCCGGCCCCATGAAGAAAAAACAACACACAGAAAAACTGGATCATAGTGTAGTTGACTCATAATGTCGTTGACTCAGATCATAGTGTAGTTGACTCTTAACTTTTGTGATAAAGGCATTTCTAATATCATCATATAGTTAAATAATAGTTGATATAGTTGTATAGGTAAAGCTTTAGTGATATATTTGAAATTGTTTAAATTATGTCTGAGCAGTGTATTCCTTATAGGGTATAAATCTATACAGTGTCTCACCTAGACCTCTAAGGGTGAGGAGAATAACAGAAAGGGGCCCCTAAGCAAATTTCTAGTTTTAAGTAACCTACAGTTCCTATAATTATGGAGAGAAAGGGACAGCTTTTCTATTTTTTTTTTATGAGAGCCAGCCTTCCGAGAAGTTAGCAATTAACACACATTTCATTTCTGCCTCTCCTTGGGAAAATATAGAAGATTCATTAGAAAGTACGCTCATATGTAGTACTTTATTATATGACCTCTGAGAATAATTTTCTGATCTGGTGCATATGAAAATCTAGGCTTAGGTTCCTCATTCTGAGTTTAAAGCCTACCTGAATCACCTAGTAGTTAGTCATATGACCTTAGGTAACTGTTACAGGACCTCTCTGCACCTCACCAAGAAATGAGGAAAGAACACTTAGTAATACTTGCAGCAGAGCAGGTGCTCTGTAATTGATGGCCGTCATGGCTGCTGCGAGGTGAGTAGGTGAGTGGCCATGTGAGACATTATGAAGGGTGACTCATACTTCTCTTACCTGATGGTCAGTACCTCAAAAGCCTGAGTTCATACTTCCAGGGCTTTATTCCTTTAATACTGTGTTGCCCATATTGCTCTATAGCATATATATTCCTTGGAAAAAAGTTTTCTATGGAGGAAAAAGTTTTGAATATACATATTAGAACATTAAAATAGCCTGAGAAATTCTGCAATAAACAATATCTCTTCAATCTCCTTGAAGCTATTGTTTCACAAATATATTTAACCGTGGGATGCTTTGTCATCTCAACACTGGTAGAGAAGTAAGTCCTTCTGCACAAAGTTATCATCCCTGTTAAATGGCAGTGAGTTCTTGAGAGGATGGCTCTTTCAACCAGAGACTGGTTGCACTCCTTTTAGCTGTTTTCCTCGGTCTCTTCATTCCATTATGTAAATAAAGTTCTGACCCTTTGCTGATGACCACATTTTGAAAGAGTGGGAGGGAGGCTTATAATAGAAATAAAAGCAGAAGGAGCTATACAGTAGGAAAATGACATTGGTAGACTGAGTAGGGCACACACAATTGGCCAATTTCTTTCATTCTCTTATTTTTAATTCTGATCATTCAGGTGGGACCTTTGATTACGGGATGTGCTAGAGAAAATGGGAGGAAAATCAGAAGGTGATTCTCTGTTAGGGAAAGGAAAGTGTATGAATGAAATGGAACTGGGAAAGTACACAGGGAATTCTAACATAATAATATTTTGGAATGTATTTTATGAGGTTGATATTTAAATAACATGTGCATCTTAACTGAGCAAATGATTTTACAGATATTTTCACGTGTTATATCTGTAAACCTACCACTATCTCAGTAATCATGTAAGCTATGTAGATGCCTTCACATTGTTTAACTATTGGGATTTCATTCATCAGAACATTATAAAATTAAGAGCATCTTGACTACATGGCCATAAACAGATTACTTCATGTTAGAAATGTCTGTCAATGAAACACATGTTTGATGCAAATGTATGGGCTATTAAGAGTCACCCAAATAAATTTCTGTTGAAATATTTTTCAACGTAAAACAACAGAAACCGATATAAATGCAAATAATTTAGACAGAGAATGAATTTTATGTCTTGGAGATTGACCAACTTAACAGCCCACATAGAAAACATTGTTAAGATGACAATGACTTTTATTACTGAAATAGATTGGTTGCTATCTAAAGGAAGGGGTAGGGTAACCTCTGGCATCCATTCAGCAGAGAAAAACACATTAATAGATGCTTCCTGATTTGCTAGTACAAAGTGTGACATTAGAGTAGCCAATTCAGTTTATGAAAAAGGATAAATAAAGGTGAAGCCATTTCTGAATGCCCTGTTTCTGAATATCCTCGGAGTCCTATATCTACCCTTAGATAACCACCCTGGTTTCCAAATTCTTTCTCAATTGTTTGGTTTGCATATGAGCTGCCTTTGATCGTGAAAAAAAGTCTTAAAAATTCACAGAACTATTTTTTTATTTTTTATAAATTTTTCAATTAAAAAACATTTTTTTGACTGCATTGGGTCTGCATTGCTGCACGCGGGCTTTCTCTAGTTGCGGCGAGCAGGGGCTACTCTTCGTTGTGGTGTGCGGGCTTCTCATTGCGGTGGCTTCTTGTTGCGGAGCACAGGCTCTAGGGCGCGCAGGCTTCAGTACTTGTGGCACGCGGACTCGGTTGTTGTGGCTCATGGGCTCTAGAGCGCAGGCTCAGTAGTTGTGGTGCACGGGCTTAGTTGCTTTGCGGCATGTGGGCTCTTCCTGGACCAGGGCTCGAACCTGTGTCCCCTGCATTGGCAGGTGGATTCTTAACCACTGTGCCACCAAGGAAGTCCTCACAGAATTTTTTACACAAAGATAATTTTAAGGCATTTCTCAATATTATATTAACTTTATAAATCTGGTAACTAATAGTTTAGTATTTTTCCTAAGATTTCTATAACCGTTTAATATAACTAAGAATATTTAATTAAAATATATTCTGGGGCAAATAGAAAGAGTATGATTATGGTTTAAAAGTAAATGAAATTTAATATCCTCCATGTATGTCTAGAAGATTAAATCATTGTGCTTCATTATTTTTTCTAAAATAATACATGCACATAATTGAAAATATGTAACAAAGACTGAAAAAGTAGAAAAAAGCAGTGTATGTACTTCTAGTTTTTATTTTTCTATGCTTACTTTTAATAGTTTTACTCGTTTAGCATTGTAGCTTTAATATATTTACTATTTGTATATGCACTTTAAAATTACATTTGTATAGCTGTTTGGTGCTATGACATTTGTAAATATGTCAGCTGTGCTCTCTCCTCAAATAAATCTGTTGCACAATGTTTTAAAACAAAAGAAAACAAAAGAAAAAGAAAATACACAATGATTTATTGGATAAAAGAATAGATCATTGTCCATACAAGATTATTTTAGTTAATTTAAAGAAAGACTGAGAAAGACAAAATTGGTATGATTTCACTTTTATGAAAAACAAAACAAACTAAGCAGCATAACAAAACCAAAACAGTCATAGGTACAGAGAACAAACAGGTGGTTGCCATAGAGAAGGAGGGTGAGGGGATGAGTGATTGGTGAGAGAGATTAAGAGGTACAGACTTTCAGTTACAAAATAAATGAGTCATAGGGGTGAAATGTACAGCAAGGGGAGTATAGTCAATAATATTGTAATAAGTTTGTATGGTGACAGATGGTAACTAGACTTATGGTGATCATTTTGTAATGTACAGAAATATCAAATCACTATGTTGTGCAACTGGAACTAACATAGTATTGTAGGTCAATTATATTTCAATCAAAAACTATGTATACTCTCTTAGTCAATTGTAAGTATACAATATGGTATTGTTCCCTGTAGTCACCATGTTACCTTTAGTCACCATGCTGTACATTGCTTAAGTTTTAACTCCCATTTAAATTATAATTATAAATGAGAATTATAATTTAACCTTCATTTAAATCATGATTCTCTTTCCCAGATGTTTTTCTTAGGATTTCTTAAGTTATATGGCCAGTGTTCTCAGACATTTTCCAATGCTTATGTCACTTTAGTCCCTTGAATGTATCATGATACAGTGGAAAGAGCACAGTTTTAATATTTGGAAAGGGTTTTATAGCCAAGCATGTCCCTAGTGTTGTCAGCCATATTGTTTTTTAAACATTGACAATGTAAATTAACACTTTCAAGATGCTTATGGGCCCTGCAACAACAACAAAAATATTTAACTTTATTAACTCTTCTAAGACATATTGGGGACGGTTTTGATTGTAGAAAATTTGGGAAATGTAAGGAAGAAACATAAAATCCCGTTTCAGTGTACTGCCCAGACTTCATCCTGTTTACATATTGGGACTTTTTTTTTAACCTGTATGTATATAATATTTTTTAAAGAAAAATTGGACCTAAAAATAATAAATAAAACAATAGTTTTTAGGAACATAGGAAAAATTTTTTTTATAGCACTTGATTTGAAGTCAAATAAGCACAGGATCAAATCCTGGCTCTGTCACTGATGGACCTTCCTCTTTTGCAAGCTATGCAACCTCTCCGATGCCCAGGAGGCATTATATATATTGATGATAACATTAGTTATTCAGGAGAATGATTGGCTCATAACAGTAATTCAATTAGTATCGCTTATCTTAAAAGAAAAACACTACAGAAATTAAAGTTGGTTTCTCTTGGCACTTGGGAGTGAGGATATTTGTCAAGAGTGGACTAATGCCTCTATATTCTTGTGTAGGAGTAATTATCCTTCATTTATTCTGCATCTCCTGTGCTAGGGTCCAGGGATATACACAAAGTTGGCTCCAGCCCTCAGGGACTGTATTTAAGTGAAATAGGATGGGACAAGCTGAATAGCTCTATTTCTTTTTATTTTCACTGTAATTCAACATCAGGTGACTCAGAACCCCTCAGCCTGCATAGATCTGAATAATTCAGTCATGAGAACCAGTATGCAGGCCGAGCAACGGCTAAGAGTGTTTTCTCTGAGTATTCAGGGTGATTCCTAATGCATACCTGCTGTTCCAGAAAGTCACCACTCACTTTAGAATGCAATCATGAGTACGGTCTCTAGGGACAGAGTTTTGCAAATTTCAGTCATTCTCATAAGACCTTCCCCAATTTTTGGCTATACTACCAATCTTCTTCCCTTTTAAGAAAAAGCTTTTCTTTAGGCTAAATTTTTTTAGCTTAAATATGATATATTTTTAAAAATTATATCACTGCCGTAAATGAAATATCATCATCACTTGCCGTAAGTAGAAGGGGACCATACAAATAAACAGATTGAAAATCAAATAATTTTGAAAACATTGTAGCTAAGGATAAGCTCTGGGCACATGGGTCACTCTGTCTCTGATTGTGTTGGAGTTCATGAACTCACAGGAGCTCCAAACTGAGACATAGCCCTTGAAGGAGTCAGGACTGGAGAAGTACTCTAAAGGGAATGACTTTCCCTCTGTGACTTGCTGTCACAGTGTCCCAGGAGTTTGCATCCCACCCACTGGCAAATGCTGTCTCGAAAGACAGATTTCACTTTCCAGTAGATTGAAAGGAAGCTTTATTTAGAGCTGACAGGTGTCAGGCACTATGATAAATGCTCCACATACTTCATCTCATTTAATTCTCACAACAACCAGTTTCATAAGTGGTATTATCGAAATGTTACAAGTGGGGGAACCAAGCTCAGAGATGGTAGTTATTTGCCAAATTTGGACTCATGACAGCCTTACCCCAAAGCTTGGCCTCTTGACCCCTGTATGCCTCTCTGAAGTAAACTCATTTCATTCTCACACAAACCCATATATACATCCATGTCAGGCAGATATTCCTCCCATGTGAACATTTCCCATTTTTTAATCAATAAAGTAGCCATGTATATAGAAAGTCATCTTAATAGAAACACGTACAACATAGAAGATGATATCGTTACTTATTAGTAGATCCACTTAGAAACATTCTTTACAAGCGATAGAATAGACAACCACAGTTTCCAACCGATAATCATAAAAATTTAGAAAGTTTTGCTACTTTCAAGGTCCTTGGAGATGCATGAAGTAATAGGAAGTGAAATATCTACAATGAAATGCTAGAAAAAATGTCTTTAATGAAGGCCGTCAGGGTATTTAAAATAATGAAAGCTGTAATACATATGTGATTAAAATGTATTGTAAAATGCCTGCAGTAGAGAACTTTAAGAATGCAAGGCTAATAATTTGCATGTGCCTAATGCTTTGCATCCTCAAAGGGATTTTCAAACCCCTGCAATTGACTCTTAGAAAATTCTTCTAATGTATCATTTGCTTTGACTCAATAAATTTAAACAGTGATCTTTTAAGCTTTTTAATCAAGGTTATCCTACAAACACTGTGTGAGGAGAAGCAGAAAGTATACTTGCACGTATATCTATCTGTTTTACTTCAGAAGGCTTTGGGGAAGGAAGGGATAGAACCAGAGCTGAAAGCAGTGTTCAGATGTGGTGGTGGACAGAATAATGGCACCCCAAAGATATCTACATCCTAATCCTCGAACCTATGAATATGTTATTCACCTGGCAAAAAAGGATTACGATTGAAGATGAAGTTAAGATTACTAATCAGTTTACCTTGAGAGGGGGAGAGTATCATGGATTATCCACGTGGGTTCAGTATATTCACTAGGGTCCTTATACGTGAAGGAGCAAGGCAGCGTGTCTCTTGCTGCTGAAGACACGTACTGTATTCTGTAACATCTTATGGAAAAACCCGAACGAACTTTTTGGGCAACCCAATAGCATGGGAAGGACTCAGCCCAATGTCGCTGGCTTGAAGATGGAGGAATGGGGCGAGAGCCAAGAACTGTGGATTGCTTCTAGAAGCTGAAAAATGCAAAAGAATGGATTCTTCTCTGGGCCTCCAGAAGGAACATAGCCCTGCCTATGTCTTGATTTTAGCCTAGTGAGACCCATTTCAGACTTCTCACTTCCAGTACTGCAAGATAATAAATTTCTGTGGCTTTTAAGTCACTAAGTCTGTGGTAATTTTTTACAGCAACAATAGGAAACTAATACAGATTTCTAAACACAGGTGGACTCAACAGGAGCAAAGAATTGCATTCTTTGTGTGAATACCACAGATAAGACCCTATCCATCAAACATTCATACACCATCAGCCTAGTTAAAACACTGGATGTAACCATGAAAAAATAAGCTGTTATAAAACATGGTATCAGTGTGACCCTTTAGTAGTCATCCTTGGTAAGATAGATACTTATTCATTATTGAAACATCTCTCTGGAATTCACTGTTGTTTTAATAGAGAAACAGAAAAAGAAAGCTCCATTATTATTTGTTCCCATCCGATGGTTTTACCAGTTTAATAATCCTTGTTGTTAATGCTACTGGCTACTGCTGCTATTACAGTTTTTACTAGTACAGATAATGTGAACTTCTGCAAGGTGTTTACTTTTTCAGTGCCTCAGCCACCACAAGTGCAAAATGAGGTAAGAAGAGCACTTGTTCACTGGGGTGCAATGAGGTTAAAAGAAATCAGTGCTTGTAAAACACCAGAACAGTCATCGGCACATATTAGGCACTCACTACATTTTGGTAGCCTTAATTATAATTATCATCATCATCGTCATCATCCACTGCCATGCATATCAATGCTGGATGCCAGGCCTGAACCGGGCATTCAGATTTAGTATTTTATCTCTAGGAATTTGGGGTCAGTATCTCCACGTTTTCAGGTAAAGAAAGAGAAATAATTTAACCAAGAAAAAACCTAACCAGGTTGAAGAACTTTAAAATGATGGAGTGAGGACTGTTACTGAAATATTTGGCTAAACTTCTGCTAGGCTTGGTGCTAGATGCCTTCTGCTTTCAATACGTAAGGCTCTATTCCGTCTCAACTGCTCAGAGGACAAATATAGACTGAAAGACAACTGATTTAGATGGGCACTCCTTGTAAAAGGTCGCTAATGTTATTCTATGCTCCCACTTTGTTTTAATATCCGAGAACATGAACCGTTTTTTAACACTAGTAGGGAATTATTTTGATGCCATTTTCTCCTAATGATAAAAATTGGGTTGGTGTCAAGCTATTTTGCCATGAAAGGAACCGTATGGAATAGTTTTAGGGGTATTCTCTTGTAAAAGTAAATTGTAGAACATTTGAAAAATAGAGAATAAGATAAGAATAAAATTAGAGTATACCACAGCCCTTCACTAAGAAATAAGTATTGATAATATTTGCCTGGAATTGTAAGTTCATGTGTACATATGTGAAGAAGCTCACATTTTATGTATGGTTTTATACTGTTCACAGTGGTTTGCATGCTGATTCATGATACATTTTCAGATTTTTTTTTATGTCAAACAGAGACTTTGTAAAATTTAAATGTTGTTTTGGATGTATAAATTGTTCAACTCTGCATTTTATGATACTTAAGGAGTTATTGGCACTTTGTTTCCAAGACTGTGTTTCTAATTAACCCTAGGACAAATAAGATTCTTTAGCCACAGGTCTTAATGAAATACTAAAATAAACTACCTTGTATTGAGGTAACTTGTAAAGATCCATTTCCTTTTTTTAGTACATAAATCCCATTAAGGGTAGGAATTGTGCTTCATAATCTTTATATTTCTTAAAGTCTGAACAATTGTTTTTTATAATAATCATTAAATGATTTTTAAGTAAACATATAAAAAGTATAAATGATTAGGGGATTGATATTGAGGCATTTTAAATCAACATTATGGTACTTATGGATAATTGTGGTAAGTTATCCTGTTGAATTTCAAAATAGCCGATCTGAAAATCCAAGTGATGAGAGAGAACTATAAAATGTTAGAGTGGTGAGAATCAGGATCATTGAAGGGTAAGGATGATGTCTTGTTAAATATGACTGTCCAGAGGTACTAAGAATTTCCAATGAAAGAACTGTATCCTCCAACTGTGTCTATATTTTCAAGTATCTGTTGCTGATTTTCAACTTTGCTTAGAATTTTAAGCTATATTAATATATAGGAATTCCTCAAGTTCAACTGGTAAAATTTTTAAATACTAATATTATTTTACTCTTACAAGCTCAGAGAAAAAAATATAAGGGAAAATTCAGTATTTGAATAGCTTTTTCTCTACACTATTTTTAAGTGTAAGTAATTAAGCAACCAGATTCAATACATAAAATAGATTACTAAAATTGTTTAAGAATAAATGTAAAACATTTATTTTCATATATTCTTTTTTATTTATGGTTTTCTCAGGGTATATGCCCAGTAGTGGGATTGTTGGGTCATATGGTATGTTCTTGACATAGCTCTGTGTTTAAAACTTTTATATTATATAGAGCTTCAGTTTTTGATGGACAGTATCCTTATACATTTTAATAAGAGAGAAGGAATATAGAAAAAATTGTAATAATTCTTCCCAGTTCCTCATTTTCTAAAATCATCTTTCCTTGTCTAGTAGTTTACATTTTTATAAGAATTTATATATAGATCTTATTATGTTATACACTTCCAACTGTTGAATATTAATGAAAGCAGTTCCATCAGGAATTCTCAATGCTTCATTATTTCAGTTCAGAAAAGAGTTTAGAATTCAATCTTGTACAAAATGTTAGCCATAGGTAAAGTAATTGAACATTAATTTTTTAAATGTTAGCTTTTGTAACCTGGTTAGTCCCTGAGTTCTAGGCTGTTAATTTTCCTAATATGACACCTGGTACATGAGAATTAATAACAGTAAAATAGCAATTTTTATAAAAGTATGAAGTAGAATACTCTTAAAATTGCTTTTACTTAACCACACATTATATTATAAAATCTGCCCCCATCACTATCTATATTACTTTTTATAGTTTTGGATAAACATCATAAACACAATGTTCATTTCAGAATTGCAATCTAAATTTTAGATACGTAATTTCAAATATTGTGTTCTTTGTTTGGAAATAAGTGATTTGGCCCTCATATGACAAACAAAAATCATTTTGGTAAAATAAGACAGATTTTGAGCAAACAAGTTAATGATTTTAGTGAATTGAATTACGCACATGCATTTAGTTCCTTAGGAAATAACATTATAAGCCACTTGGATTTTTTTTTTCCTCATTAGGGAAGACTGAAATCTTCATTTTCTTTTTTTACATCAGCAAAACTTGAGTCGTAATTATCAAGTATGGTACTAGAAATACTAACAGCATAAAAATGACTCTAGAGCAGTTTTCAGACTCGAGTGGACATAAGAATTTTCCCAGTGTTTAGCTGCACAATGGATGATTCTTTCCTGGGTACCAGTCCCAGGAAATAATGATTTTATCAAACTCCCAAAGTGGTTCTGAGGCAAGTAGGCCCTTGACCACATGATGAGAAAAGAATGAAGTTGCAGTGGGGCAGTGTGGCTGTTATTCAGTGCTGTAACGGAGTTGAGGACTTTTATAGAGGCACCCAGTATTTTGATCACTTGCAATTGTTTGATCGCTACACAGAACTCATGTTTACTGTGAGCATGCCTCAGTAGACCTTGGATTGCTTCCACGAGTGGTAGGAGACATACTTTGCTCTGTCTGCTGTTTCCCTTCTGGTCAGGAACGGTCACAGGAGGATGCAGACATCAGGAAGGGGTGGGGGATTAGATGCTTGCTGGTATTGCTTTCAACGAATGAGCAGAAATTCATTCTCTTCTTTGTTTCAGTATGTCCATGTATTCTAGTTTTCTAGCCATTTCTAAGATATTTTACAATGGCCACAGAAAAATGTGAATTTTAAGATAAACTTTCCACAGAGGGTTTTGCTAAAGGTATGTTCTTACTCAGTTATATTCTTATATTGTGACCTCATATGTAATTCTGCACATAATAAAACTGTTGAAAGACATTAGTGTCTTTCTGATAAACACTTGCCAGTATAATTAAGTTGCACGATTCCACTAAAGATTGAGAACATGGAGTGTATGTACTGTGTCCTTGGTTTATATACTTCAGTAATAGTGACAAAAACGCATTCGTTTTCATGAAAGGAATTCAGAAAGAAAATTATAAACTATTTGGTCATTGCTCTCAAGCCGTGATTAGCCATGGCTAATTAATCATGGCTCTTTTTTCCTACCATTGCCGCCATCTTGTGTTTTGTAAAGAAGAGGTAGAGATGGGAAGTGAGGGAGACAAAGAAACAAGGGAATGCCAACACAGTTTTCTCCTGCTCAGAACTAGGACAGCAAAATTAGATTTGCCAGTGAAACTAAAGTCAATTCTCTTTTTAATCTGATCAACTGATCATGTGCTTCTGTCCACTGAAAAGCCCAAGGAGAGGACTGCAGTTTTATTTCATTTTCTCAATAACATTGCCTGCAGTGTGCTTTGATACCCAAACCAGAGTAGGCAGTAGATGATGGGGATTTAAGCCCGCCTCTGTGACCTACCATTGGTGTGACCTTGGGCAACTCTCTCAAACTTTCTAACTTGTGTCTTCTCAAGTTTAAAATTTTGTTTTTGACTTATATTGAGTTAAAATACTTTTCTTAAAACTGTAACACTCTGAATAGCAAAAAACATATCGTAATATTCATGTGAATGCACTTTGTATATTATTACAATTGAATGGGATTTCAGTGTATGTTACTTTGAAATGTGGCACATTTACAATCAAGTGTTGTTACCTGATTAGTTGCGAGGCTCCCCTGTAGCTGCATTGAAGCCCCTCTGGCTTGGGTCAGCGAATTCTTTCCTGCTCGGGTTCCAGCTGCCAATAACGAAACTGAGTTTGGTGCGAGCAGGACAAGCTTTTATTCAATGGCTTGAATGGGAATGGAGAAGGGAGGCTCATGCTCTAAAGGCACCTTCTTGCCTTTAGAGAGAGGGGAGGGGAGTCAGGGAATTTTAAGGGGTAGGAGGCAGACAGGTCATCAGGGCTTTAGAAAAGGGGCCAAGATTTCCTGGGGGTAGCTGGGGGCCGCTGGGCACACACAGGCTTCCAAGTTACTTCCGTGTGTAAACACGGCATCCATTGTGCCTGGCAGAGCACAAATCCCTCCTTTGGGCAGAGATTGTAGCATGGTAATGAAGCAAAGGTAACTTTCAGACACCTTCAGGTTCCATCTGTGCAGGCGCGGCCCTGTGGTCAAGTCAGAGCTGGTTCCGGGCGGTTGACCACTGTATATCTCTCAAAGCATATATCTCTCAACGTACAGCTGCAAAACATCTCTGCCAAACACCAGGTACTTTTGAAACAAACACAGAGGTAAATCAGGGAAAGTGTCCTTTAGCTCCCAGGGGTTGGTATGGAAACACAGAGACAAATCAAGGCTAGGAAAGCAGTGACTTTCAGCCTGCTTTGCCCACTATATTGAATCTAGCCAGTTCAGTCTGGTTTTGTCACTGGTCTTTGTGGCATCCTGTTGATAAAACACAGCTCTGTATGGTTAAAAACAGTTTCTGTGCTTGGGGGCTGGGCTGCTTAGCATGGGTGACAAAGCCACTTTTCAGTAAAAAACGTCAGGGACTTGTATTGAGGATGGAGGTGGGGATGGAACAATAAATATCCTTCTTCAATGCTTAAGTTGTTACACAACTGAGAAATAAGACAAAAAGAATAAAGCAGAGGGGAAATCGAATATTGTCTTTATTATTGATAAAATTTGCATTGGCTAATGTGTATATCTAACTTGCTTTTGTATAAGCCACAAAGAATATAAGGATATCACTGCATGGAAAAAAAGTAACTTGTAGTCTCATGTTTCCAAGATATATTTTCTTACTTAGTAACCTAGTTAGGGTTAATGAAATGAGCATATTCTTTTCTGCTCTTTCTTCTTTTACTCAAAGTAGATCCATAGTTCAGGCCTTTTCTTCAAAGCAAGTGGACAGTTAGAGATACTGCCCAAAGTTCTGCCACCTGGGAGAATTTCCTCTCACCATTCTCTTCCAGGGACAACCATGGGTTCCAGGGTCGTAATGCAGCAACCATTCACTTTGGCCTAGTGCCAATATATTTTCAGACCCAAGGCACGTAGTATTTGGTTTCGTTTACTATTTTGGGGTTTAACAGTTCCAGAGACATATTTTTTCCCTTCCTCCCAAAATATCCTCATTCTCTGTAAGGATTCTGCCATTTGCTATGTATATGTATTGCCACATACATTCCAGGCTTTAAAAACCCACAGGATATCTCTATGGGCCCACTGGAACCATGATTAGATACACCCCCAAGGCAAGAAGTTATTTATCATTACACCTGACTTCCATAAATTCCCTTTTACCAATGTGCTATTGGGCATTTTGGGTCCACGAAAATGGTAGTATACATGGCTGCAGGTCTCTGGGGAATGCTTGGGAAAAGATATGTTGTATACATGTTTAGCAGCACAGAAGAAGAAGAATCCTTTCTCAAAGGGACTTGGTCTTGCCTAAGTTAATGGGCTCTGAGTCTATAAGCCAGATAGGAGGCTGTGAATCTCCACTATTGTAACTTAAGTCAGTTTCTGCACTCAAACCTAGAATTGTTTTGTTTATAAAGGTGAAATCGAACCTTCATAGGCTATGCAGATATTTCATTCCTAAGGACCCTCAGATCAATTAGTTACCATAACAGATCCCTGCAGTGGAAAACATTTTGATTACTTAAATTGCCTGTGATAGTGAAGTGCTGCCATTTATCCTCTACCCACCCAGACTCTTCATTATTCCCCCACTGACCTCAAAAAGTTCAATTTGGAGGTCCAGTTCTCATCATTGTCTCCAGGCTACAGAGGACAGACGGTACAGAGCTTCTCATGATTGAATTTCTTAATGCTTACTGAAGGGAATGTCGGAATACTCTAGGGCAAGGGTCAGCAAACTATAGCCAACAAGCAGAATCCAGCTGGTGGCATCTTTGTGTACAGCCTGTAAGCTAAGAATAGTTTTTACATTTTAAAGAGTTATAAGAAAAGAAAAAGAAGAGGAGAAGAAAAGGAATGAAGAAAAGAAGGAAGGAAGAGAGGGAGAAAGATAGAAAAGGTGAGAGAAGAAAGAAAGAAAGGAAGGAAGAAAGAAAGAAAGGGAGAAAAAAAGAAAGGGACAAAGAAAGAAAGTGAAGATATCCTGTGTGGCCCACAAAGCCTAAAGTATTTATTATCTAGCCCTTTACAGAAAAAATTTGCCTCTTTGACCTCTTTTCACCATCATGGTAGGCAAGTTCTAGCATTGTAATCGCATTGATTGTAGGCCATTACAGAGTCCAAGCTTTAATTATACCTTCTATCGACTGTTAATGCCACTCAGGTACTTGAGATAACACATTACATTCTGACTCCTGTATGAATATAACCATATTGACGAGTTTAGTTGGATTCAATCCTCTGTTTTGCCCTCCTTGGTCTAATAACTCTTAAAATCCATGCCATACATACTTTCCAGACTCATGCTGATATATATTGGCAAGGCCCTGTAATAATTTCTGTGTTTGAAATAGTTTCTCTAGAATATTCGTTTCACTTATGGGATCTAACTTTAGTTATTGATAATAAAGGCAATCAGTGAGGGATGCTGGCATGGTTACCGAGAAAAGTTGACATAGCTTGTAAGGCAATTGCCTCAAGTGAAGTTCCTGAAAACTTTAAATTTTATTGTGTTTTTGTGTATTTGTTTTTACAAGGAGTACAGGTTCACTTGGTTAAAAAAGATCCAGGGACATTTGGAGGGTTTTGCCTGCTACTGGAATTGTAGCTCTGTCTGTGTGTGAATGCATGCTCTCTAGGACAGAGAAGCCAAATACCAACCCCCTCCATATCTGTAATCCCTGTTGCCACCACAGACACTCTATCTGCTAAAACTTTCCCCTCCAT
Organism: Neophocaena asiaeorientalis asiaeorientalis; assembly: GCF_003031525.2. Taxonomy (NCBI): domain Eukaryota; kingdom Metazoa; phylum Chordata; class Mammalia; order Artiodactyla; family Phocoenidae; genus Neophocaena; species Neophocaena asiaeorientalis. The sequence goes on along the minus strand of NW_020185337.1, from coordinate 8,869,086 downwards.
TGACACTCCATCCAATTATACCATTATGGTGCTTCTGCATGCCATACACTACCAGTGTACTGTTTTCCCTTGATGAGGGCTTGCTTGTGTTCTCCACAACTATGAGAGCAATCCAATTCCAAAATCCATCTTATAGAGTCTGTTTCCTGTGGTCACTCCTAGTACCTGTATTTATTAGGATCCCAGCAAGAAACAGTGCCACCATCAAAGATTTTTAACTGAAAAATTTTAATAAAGTGATTATTTATTAAGATGTACAGGGCTGAAGAACCCAAAGAGGAATAATGAAGCATTTGAAGAATAAGCAGGAGTCCTTTACGCTGCCAGTGAGGGAAGTGGAGGAAAGATGGTTGCCAGAGATGCATGAAAATTGGAACCACGGAAGAAAGGCCACAGAAGAGCCACAAAAGAAAATGGCCACTTCTAAAATTAGAATGGGGGAGTGAGTGACAGGACCGATAAATAACCCTGTCATTCGTTTCTCTCACCTTCCGGTGTTCTGATGGTGCTTTCCATTGGAGTGGGCATGGGAGCCTGGGTGATGTAATCCATAGGGAAGAAATCAGTCTGGAGAGATCACAAAAAATATTCAGGTCCTAAGGAGATCATTCTTTTTTTTTTCCAATATTTTTTAAAATAAATTTATTTATTTTTGGCTGCGTTGGGTCTTCGTTGCTGCATGCGGGCATTCTCCAGTTGCGGCGAGAGGGGCCCACTCTTCACTGCGGTGCATGGGCCTCTCGTTGCGGTGGCTCCTCTTGTTGCGGAGCACGAGCTCTAGGCGCACGGGCCTCAGTAGTTGTGGCACGTGGGCTCAGCAGCTGTGGCTTGCGGGCTCCAGAGTGCAGGCTCAGCAGTTGTGGTGCACGGGCCTAGTTGTTCTGCGGCATGGGGGATCCTCCCGGACCAGGGCTCGAACCCGTGTCGCCTGTATTGGCAGGTGGATTCCTAACCACTGACCCACCAGGGAAGTCCCAGGAGATCATTCTTGAGTGTGAATTGGAGAAATGAGAAGCACCTAAGATACTGTGTGAGGATACTACTCCCATATTTAATTGATTCTGATAATGTTTTTTTGTTTTAGGCTAGTCAAATTCTCTGAAATCAGAATTCATCTTAAAATTTGTAATATGTCATAGTTTATTTGATCACAGTATTCTTTTCTTAGCCTGTCTTATGGTCAGTGTTGTCCAATTCAGTAAACTATAATGGCAATAAAAGGAGGGAGAGGGTATGGACATTGCAGAAATAGAATTCCATAAATTTGAACTAAGTAAGTTTGAAACATATTAAAACCTCCTTACAGATCTAGTATCTTTTATGTTTATAATTCTTTAAATGAACTATTAACAATTTGTATTAGTGATGAAAAGTGATAGAGGTGGGAGCTGAACATTTGTAGTTTATATATGAAGGGGTAGGAGGTCTTCGCAAAATAATCCTGTAGCAATTAACGCCATGCTTTCTTTGCAGAAAAGAAGAAAACAAATTCTCTTTCAAGGTTCTGTGAAGCATAGAAGCATTTATTTGCATCTTAAAAGGAAAAAGAAAGGGGAAGGTCTGCATTTGTATAAAAATAATGTTTGCTGGTCGTTGTTCTTCACCATAGCTGAAAAGTGTAATCTTAAAATGTGTTGGTACCTTCCTGTATTTGAAAAGAAGAACTAAGTTAATTAACATAAATGTTTATAGAGATTTCCCCTGAAGAAGACCCTAAGAAATGGACACGAGTACAAGCAGTTTATTTAAAGATGAGTCCATGAAGCACTAGTGAGAGAATTGGGAATGTGAGACAAGAAAGGGAGAAAAGCCAATGCTGTGTATATTAATAAGCAGAATAATGTGCTGAGCAGTTATAATTCAATACCACTGGGAATCCTCTAATTACTGTGTAGAACAAACCTCAGAATTGTCCCACTGAGGGATGGGGAAGCTGACCTGTTTACACCTTGACTTCCATCCCTCATTGACTGAGCGTTGCCTCCCAGCCCTCCGTGCACTAAATCCCCAGCACTTCTGAGCTGCTAGGCAGGCACACGGGCTGAGGAGGCTCCCTCAGCTCCAGAGAAAGTCCTCAGGCAGCAGAGCAGAGGTTGGAAGTGGTCAGCGTGCTTAATAGCTGAGCATCAAGCTGAAGCTAGTGGGCCAGGAAGATGTGGGTTGTGTATCAGCAGTATCTGCTGCACAGAAATACACAGAAAACACCTGGTACTTTTTGCCACTGTGAATAAGTGAAATTAATCAACTTTCCTGGAGGAGAAATATGAGTTATAGTGTATTTTGCTACCTTAATACCTTTGGAAATTTTCCTCAGTTTTGTTCCCCTGTTGTACTAGTTAGAGTACAAATTAGAGTATAAGACCAATTCAGTTATATTTACTATATAATTTGAGTAATGATATATATTTGTGTGTGATTAGATCAAGATTAATGTTCATGTTATCACTACTGAGTCCATTATGGCTATAACTCATTTCTTTGTGATTTTGTTTCTTCTGCACTTTGGTTACCAGTTAGAAAAATATAATATTGAAAACGTGCATCATGCCATCTTTCTCCATTATGCACAAACATGGGTAAGAGGTGGGATCTTATTCAGAAAGAAGAAAATATGCCATTTTGAGCTGTGCATATATAATAGGAAGGATTTGGATGTATGGCCAGTCTCATTCTTTTGGCAATATGTAGTATAATTCATTCTCATAGCAAAAACAATTATTGATATCAATTATTAACACACATTTTCTTCAAGCTTGGAGATTTGTTCAGTATTTTGTAAGATAAATAAATAAGGCATCATTATAGAATCTGAAAGAACACTTTATAGTAGTTAGATCTATTTTGCTCCTACCATTGTAGTATAAGCTGTCCTTTATGTTGCTAGACTTGAGATTTACATTTTAAATAATAATTTATTTGCAGACCTTAATGGCATCTTCAATAGCAATTTCCCTTTATCTTGATGACGCTTTCCAGGAATGAACATTTTGTGCTTCTGTATTTCAGGTTCATCCTTTATTGTTTCATTTCACAGCCTATAAAATCTGGCCAACATTAGTGACAGTAACCCTCCTTAAACAAGCAGAATAATGATTTAGGTTTGATTTAGTTTAAGTGTATAAAACAAAGTGCATTGCAAGGCCAGTAGACTCCTCTTGAGAAATCATAGAGAACTGTTGTTGAGTCTACAATGTAACTGTTACTCAAGGACAAGCTATTTTCTAGAATAAGGCCCCTTTATTAACTTTTTGTATTTTGACCCAACATGCTTTCAAACAAAAAGATTGGAAGGTAACATAAAGACCAATTACTATCTTCATAACCGTGACAAGTTAATCAGTGTGATCATCAGTAAAATAAAAATAACAAGGCCGGGCTTCCCTGGTGGCGCAGTAAAAACCAAAAAAAAAAAAAAAAAAAAAAAAAATAACAAGGCCAACTCCATACAGTTTTATGAATATTAAATGAAGTAATGCATGTTAAATGCTTAGGAACATACCTGGTCCATGGAACATCTCAATAAATAATACTTGGGAAAATTAAAGAGTAAAAACCTGAGATCATTTAACCCATAGAAAAGAAAGGGCTAACATTTAATGCTAGTCTTAGTTTCTGAAAACTGTCAAACAGAGTTTACTAAGTACAAGTCAAATATAAATTTTAAAGGAAGGCACAATTTCAGCACAAGAAAAAATGGCCATAGAGTATGCGAGAGACTTCCTGTCTAATTTTCTTAGGAAGTTTTGAAAGATAGGTTATGATTGTCTTTAGAATTGATTTCCTATGGTAGTGTGATATCCACCGTATAATGTGGCAGTATTCATTCTGTACTTCAGTACATCCTCCTAGCCTAATGTATAATTTTATTGATTTAAGTTTTAGAGTCCGGAAGGAAGTTCTGTGAGTTCTTCATAGACAACGATACTCTTGGAGTATATGGTTTATTTCCTCTTTTTTCCCTGATGGGAAACCAGAGGAGCTTTCACATACCTTGCATACTTGATATTAACTCGTAGGCTGCTTCATAGAGACTAATCTAATTCATATCACTGCAAAGAATCTATTTTAATCTTTTAGATAATGTTATTATGTCCTCTACTGTTAAAGGTTAAAAGTACAGACTGTAGGGTCAGACTGCCTGCATTGGAGTCCTAATTCCGGTACTGATTGTTTTCCCATCCGTAAAATAAGAGTAACATTAGTACCTTAAAAGGGTAGATTTTGAGAATTAAGTGAAATAACATGTATAAAACAACAAGAGTCCTAGTTTATTTTAAGCACTCAATAGTTTATTATTAGTTTTATATTTACCCTAATTATTTTATAACTAAACAGCAGCTTACTCTGGCTATATGTAATATAAGGAAAACTCTTCCTCTGCTGTTCCTCAAACATAAAAATACTGAATTATGACACTATGTTTGTGTTTGTTCAATAACTATTTAGTTAGCATTGAGGCTGGGTGAAACACTACATAGAGAATGGCAGAAGTATGCTGATGATTCCTACACAACTTGTGTATGATTCCCATATGTTTTCTGCCAGATATTTTTTCTCATTCTGTATATGTAAATCTATTTTTAAACTTTTGTTGAATATCTGTTCAAAAAATTGTGCTAGGCATTGTGTAGGAATCAGTGAGTTGAAAGAGGAAGCATCTTCCTTGGGGATACTATTTATATCATGAGAAAAGATATAGATAATTCAATAAAAATGCAAAAGCTCTCAAAATCATTGTGATGTTAATTGCTACATCAGTGGTATAGAAAATACATGCTCTATATCCAGAGTGAGAAAGGTAAGTGTGGAATATAAGAGTTTTGGTGTTTTGTTCTTTGTACTCATGATAATACCTTACAAACTAAATTGTTAAGAATGATTACTTTGTTTTATACAGTAATACAATTTTACAACAAAAATATAAGCTATATGGAAGAGTAAGAAAAAGGAAATCATACCTCTCTCAAAATTTTATCTCTCACATACAACTGTTGCTAACAGTCAATGGAACTATGGTGTATTTTGAGTAGATGGGCAGGATTATTTAAAAGTGAGAAATACTCTTATGTGCTCTTTTTTAAATAAAATAACTTATTTTAAAGTAAAACCAAAGGACGTTCATTTTCAGATAAAAATTTTTTTTACTCAGAATACTTTCCAAGTTTATTATTGCTTAAGAAGAATGATGATACAAAAAATAGTAGAAGAGGGCTTCCCTGGTGGCGCAGTGGTTGAGAGTC